>NW_020837954.1:14492155-15092155 GCF_003676395.1 Aethalodelphis obliquidens
TCTAATGATTAGTGATGTTGAGCATCCTTTCATGTGTTTGTTGGCAATCTGTATATCTTCTCTGGAGAAATGTCTATTTAGGTCTTCTGCCCATTTTTGGGTTGGGTTGTTTTTTTGATATTGAGCTGCATGAGCTACTTATAAATTTTGGAGATTAATCCTTTGTCAGTTGCTTCATTTGCAGATATTTTCTCCCATTCTGAGGGTTGTCTTTTCATCTTGTTTATGGTTTCCTTTGCTGTTCAAAGCTTTTAAGTTTCATTAGGTCCCATTTGTTTATTTTTGTTTTTATTTCCATTTCTCTAGGAGGTGGGTCAGAAAGGATCTTGCTGTGATTTATGTCATAGAGTGTTCTGCCTATGTTTTCCTCTAAGAGTTTGATAGTGTCTGGCCTTACATTTAGGTCTTTAATCCATTTTGAGTTTATTTTTGTGTATGGTATTAGGGAGTATTCTAATTTCATTCTTTTACATGTAGCTGTCCAATATTCCCAGCACCACTTATTGAAGAGGCTGTCTTTTCTCCATTGTATATTCTTACCACTTTTATCAAAAATAAGGTGACCATAGTGTGTGGGTTTATCTCTGGGCTTTCTATCCTGTTCCATTGAGCTATCTTTCTGTTTTTGTGCCAGTACTATACTGTCTTGATTACTGTAGCTTTGAAGTATAGTTTGAAGTCTGAGGAACCATTTTTAAATGAAGAGCAAAGAGGAAAGTAGAATTTATTACATAGTTATAAAAATAAAAATAATGTGGTATCTGCCTCAATAAGCAAATAAAACAGAAATAAAAGAAGGGCTCTGCATAAGTAATTGACTCTACTCTGTCATGATTTAAAAAGAAAGTTGAAGGCTGAATAGTCTAGATTGGGTGAACACGGGTACAGAAGCATGGGTGAAAGATTGTGGCAATTTAGGGAACTGACAGTAATTTAGTATTGCTGGAGCATGGGAAGCACATCTGGATAAGTGGTGGAGATGAGGCTGAAGAAGTCTATAGAACTCAGATCAAGAATAGCTTGTATTTCATACTAAGAAGTTTAAAAATATAGGTCATTGAAAGCTTTGAATAAGGAAATGGCAGGCTGTGTTTGACATTGTCAGCAATATTGAGAATGGATTGGAAAGGTTGGAAAAAGGAAGAGAGTTAGGAGGTTTTGCAGGTGTTTGATTTAATGTGGTAGCCAGGGGAACAGAAGAAGTCAAAAGGATGACTCTGAGATTCTAAGTGACAGTACATGTTGATTCCATTAACCAAGATAGAAAATGTAAGAGTAAGACAAGGATGCCCCAGAACCTGAGAGTCAATGTGTAAAATAACACTTCATGAATAAGATTAGTTAGATATAAGCTAGATGTAACATTTTCTCAACCAGAGTTCTGAAGTACAGACAAGGTCAAGCTATGTTAGCATATACATAATTGCTCTGGGATAGTCTAACAGCTCCCTGTTCCAGTCTGAAACAGGATAACTTTAGAAGATAATTTGTCACAGTAGAGGTGGTGATGTGTGTTCAGCACTTTCCATCGATATGAAAGACAGAATATGGAGATGGCAACTAACATACTATTAGAGAAGTAGCCCCTCAAAGGGGCATAGATGTGCTCTCTCTTGGCCTGGATATAATATCTCCAGTGAGGTCAGAGCTCTAGTTCTGCTTATCATGTGGCCTCTTTTATTGATATCTGGAGAAAGAGAGAAAAAGAGAGAGAGAGAAAGAAGGGGGGGGATTTGCAGATACACTGATCCATATGAAAATTTTTATTTGTATTATAAATTAGAAAATTGGGAATTTAATGTTTCTTGTAAACTGATTGGAATCATTCAGTTCCCCTATCTATAGCTGACATTAGAGCATTAGATAAGATCAGGTTCATGAACCTGAAAGGCTGAGGCCTGGACCTGAACTATGATAAATTCACCCCATTCCACCCTGGGAAACATCTAGGCAGCCAACCAACTGGGTTTCCTCTGACCAGCTAAGATGTATATGAGACATCTAAATGAAATTGTTTAAAAGTTACCTGAAATTAGAATGAATTTGGGCTAGAGAAAGTGGACTTGGCTTGCTGGACCTTGTAGATGGTAGATGCTGCTTTAGCAAGTGAGATGCCCCAGGAAGAACATGTAAAGTGAGAAGAAAAGCAGGTTAGGAGCTGAACTTGCCCAAGACTAACATGAAGGGATGAGGAGAGACAAATTTACCTTTTTATGAGTATTTATCAAGAAGTCAACTATCCAGGCAAAGATTTTAAGTTTAAGTGTTTAAGATTTAAGTGAGAATGCTGGTAGCAACAAGAAAGGAAAATGTGAAAAAACAGCAAACTAGGGAGGAGTAATAACCCTCAGCTCTCATCTAATAGTACTTATTTAATTCACAGAACTCTCATTTCCCTGAGAGCTTCCTGCCCTGAAGGCACTGACCTTTCCACCTATATCCATCACCTGAGCTAGATCCCAGTGCAGCTGCTAAATCAGGGGAAGCCCCTGCAGTGACATGTTACCACAGCAGGTAACCTAAAAGGCTAACAAGAATTGTTCTACTTGACTGATTACTCCCCACTGTTATCTGGAGAAGGACAGACAATTTTCTTTTGGGAGAAACAAACACACTTTTTTTGTTTTTTTTTAAAATTCAGTTACAGCAAGTAAATGCCTCCACCAATTCAAACAAAATCTGTATAACAAACATTGGTGGTGTTGACTAGTGTGCTCAAAGTATGATTCCACGGAGCAGCAGCACCAGTGCCTTGGGAACTATTAGAAATGCAAATTCTTGGCCTCCTCTCAAACTTAGTGATGAGAAGGGCCCAGCAATGTGTTTTACCAAGCCCTTTACCGAATTTACCAAGAAGTTTTCAGATGATAAAATAATTCTTGATTCTTTCACTTGCTCAACAAGCATTACTGGGTAGGCAGCTATGATTTGGGCAAGGTTCTTTGAATGAATTAATGAATAAGTGAATGAATCAGAACGTATTTCTCCCAGACCCTAGCAAGAGAAAAAAAAAAAAAAAAAATAGAACACTGTTCTTATTTTCCAGAATTTGGTAAAGCAATCTGACATGTGCCTTCTCTGTTAAGTATACAAATCACACCACATTCCTTTTTTCTGTTGTGCAACAATTCTGCACTTGGAGGATAAAATAGCCCTGGACTTTTTATTTTGCCTAATGGAAACTCAATCTCTAGATAATTTCAGAAGCACCAGTTTCAAGATGTCTAAGACATATTGAAGCATCATCTCATGTTTCAGTAATGTTCAGACACTTCAAACTTGTCTTAGTCCAATATTTTTTAGAATAAAACAAAACAAACTAGATGTTTATATTTTTCAATAATTTTAGTATTTTGACCCTGAAATCATGTTGACAATAATTCCTAAGGCCAGGAAAGAAAACTTTATTTGAAAATAACTATGTTAAATTGATATATAACCCTTCTTGACCAGAAGGTATAGAACTTAGAAAAGGATTGGAGACAGTATATGTTCCTGAACCATGTTAGACTGATTAGCTTCTCAGGGTTGGTTCCTTTCTCCATTCTGCCATCCCCCATCCTTCTAAGCCTTTAATTCTGTGTTTTATCTGTTACCCCATAACCCTCTGAAGAGGAAGCATTATTTTCCTTAAGAATGTACCCTTTTCATTGAGCGGTTGTGGATAAGCGTTCTTAATATTCCTTGTCGCTGCCGCCTTTCATCCCATGGAGTCTGCAAGACGTTAGGAAGCCTGATGTCACTGTGTTAACAAGCTAAATATTGTGGCCGTCAACAGCAAGAACTTATGGTCTTTAACCAATATCAAAGCATTGCATATTGAATCCCTGCTTTGTGTGTAAGTGAAGGAGGTTGCCCAGGAGCTGAGAGGGAGAATGGGGGCTGGGGAGGAGTTGAGGAACAGGGAGGGAAAGCCAGCAGTGGCCTGCTGACCTAGGCTTAGTAGCATGACAGCTTGAAGATGTGTGTCGCCTCATTAAAATACAAGAAAGATAAGTTTTGAAACCCATGGCAAAACAAATAGTGCAGTTCCCGTAATACAAAGTGCAGTGCTGTAGAAAACTTACAATGCTCAAAACTTTTATCAATCTTCAGTTGATAAAATGCAAAAGTCACTCAGTGATCTGAAGAGTACAGAGCACTAGTGAGTTGCCAGATACCAAGTCTTGAAGAATAATTAGGCATTGTAAAACAACACTTGATAAAAAAAAAATTCTCAAATTGTTCTGTTATTCAGAATCCTCAATTAGGTATTGAAATTCAGTTTTATTTTCCTTCGATTTGAAGCTGAGTTTTATCTTCAGGAAATAACCTGGAAGGCTATTCTTATTCATTTCCTGCTTTGAACATATCAAGTTTCAATCAGGAAAATGAAAAGGGAGGAAAAGAATGAAGTATGAAGTCAAATAAAAGATGGGACTAAAATAACTCTCCTAAAATGAAAACAAAATATGCTAAAATCAGTTAGAATGTGTTGAAAAATTAGGCAAGGAAGAAAATCAAAGCAAGATTTTTATTACTATGTTCTTTAAATATGCAGAGTATTTTTCAGGCTTTGGGTAAGAAAATGGGCAGGCATTAGTGCTTTCTAGTTAAAACTCTAAGAATAATGTCTTTTTATAACAATGCCTTTTTATGATAATGCTATTCCATAGTATGGTTTTCTTTCTCCCATTTGATATTAAATATGAACTTATTTTTTTTTACATCTTTATTGGAGTATAATTGCTTTACAATGTTGTGCTAGTTTCTGCTTTATAACAAAGTGAATCAGCTATATGTACACTTATATCTCCATATCCCCTCCCTCTTGTGTCTCCCTCCCACCCCTCTAGGTGGTCGCAAAGCACTGAGCTGAGCTCCCTGTGCTATGCAGCTGAAGCTTATTTTTGTATAAAATAGAGAATGTTAAGAAAAGAATGTTAGAAGCAAGTGTTGGCCATCTGAACTGAGAAACTGCCTATTGCGTATCAAACATCGATTTGGGTTCCTCTTTTACAAACAACGCTGTTTATTCGGTGCTGAATAAGACAGCAAAGCAAATAGGATATGGGGTTGGTGGGGCGGGGAGAGGGGAGTGAGCATTTCTTGCATATAACAGAAGGGCAGAGTGCTGAAAATATTAAATGGAACTAAGAAAGGATGAAAATGCCAGTGCCTTAAAAGCTAAAAGACATAAGTAAACAGAACCAAACAAACAGAGTAATGACGATTTGATTGGAATTTACATTCTCTATACTAACTTGCTATTTTCATGAAATTTCAAAATGGGCCATAGTGTCAGAGTCCTGCAATTGTGTCATTAAGGGTATTTGGCTGCTTATGAAAAAACATTCCTTTTCTCAGGGAACTGCTCACAGTTTTTTTAAAATGACATATTCCTTGCGATTTGTCTTTCAAGTAAAAATTAAGAGCGTAGGATTATTACCAAGTTTTTTCCAATTACTGCTTTATGGTTGCTAACTAATGGGAAAGAAAAACAAAAACAGTACCACTACCTTCACAGAAAGAAAGTACGGATACTTCCATTTCTTAATTCAAATTGGCTGCTACCAAAAACATCACTGCTTCAATGCAAGGATATCTCTGGTTTTGCCTCAGTTGCTATCAGATGATCTTTCCGTGTTTGGTGCGATGTCTATTTTCGCTAAATGTCTTTTTGTTTTTTTTCCTTCCCACATAGGATGTGAGAATCAACAGTTCTCCTCAGTGGGTTCTCCCAGCAGTTCCGGACCCCAAGAGATAAATCCCTGAAGCTTCCTCATCCCACAAGCACTGTGTAAACAACTCACTGAAAACCCTAAATAATGGAGTAAAACTGCTTCCTGTGGCTTACTGATCTGACTGCCACAGTTCTCAAATCCTTTCCTTTGCCAAAATAATTAACCCCAACACAATCATAAATGCTAAAAAATTTCATGAACATATTAAAAGTATCTCGTGTATTATAAATGTTTTCTTTTACATTCAGCTCAACTTCTCTGGTACTAATTATTCCCAGAATATTTCTAAATTTGTTTTTTAATTTACTCTTGAGAGCAGTGGACTATAACTGCATTCTAATTGCTTAGAATATTCTACTTATCTATCTCTGATTGTGTGTATTCAATCATTTCAACATTGGTGGTTGTGCCCTTGTAATCAGTTCAATAGAAGAGGGAGGCTGCAAAAAATCTGGACTCTTATTTATGACCAAAATTTAGAGTATAATTGTTTTTCATAAGGAAGCGTTACAGGTTTTTTAGACTCTTTATGTATTCTACTATCACACTGAGAAAAATTGGGTTCAGAGAAGTTTGTATTATTTTTATGCTTTTAGTCTGGGTAAAAGGTGTTCAGTATCCCAAATGTCTACAAGACAGAAGGATTTCACTTTTCATCCATTGGCAGATATTTGACCTCCCCTGAGTTGCATTCACTTAATAAGTATTTATTGAAAGTCACCAATATTTTAGGCATTTTTTTTCAGCTTGTAGGACTATGAACAAATTAAATACCTCGGTCCTCATGGAGCTTACATTCTAGCAGGTGAAAGAGATAATAAATCAACATGTTACACGGCATCAGGTAAAGATGAATGCTATGAAAAAAATATGTAAATGATTAGACAGTGACTATGAAAGAGCTATTTTAGATGGGTGATCAGGAAAGGCTTCTCGAAGACGGTGGCATTTGAGCAGAGAAACCAGTTTGTGCTTGAATTGATTTGTGCTTCTTTCTGGAATGACTCACTAAATCCTACAGCTCTTATTTGTCTAGCTGATATTCTTGAGCCCTGCTAATGGCGTTATAGTGAACATAAGCTCTATATCCACATAGGGGTCTTTTAGGTTACCTATTAAGACTTTCTGGAATTCCCTGGAGGTCCAGTGGTTAGGGCTCCATGCTTCCACTGCAGGGGGCATAGGTTTGATCCCTAGTTGGGGAACTAAGATCCCACATGCCGTGCAGCATGGCCAAAGAAAAGAAAGACTTCCTTTCTATTACTGAGACTCTATTGGATTTGCAATACTACAGGTGAATTGTGAGGTCAACATTAGATTCCATGACAGTAGTTAAAATATAATAGTATATGATGATGACGGTGATGATGATATAATAAAAGGCACTCAAGATAAATTTAAAAACCTGAAGTACAGAATTTGTTCTTGTTTTATATACTTCATTAAAACAAGAACCAAAAATTCCACATATTTTCCTACTATTGTTTCTATAAAAGTAAATATCAATTTCTTAAGACTTTATCACATGTTGATTATAATAGAATGTGGTAGACCACTGCTCAGTAACAGCCTATGCCATATATGATGGATAATTTTAAAACTGAGTCATTTAAGTACAACCTATTGCTTTTTACTGAATATATCTTTCTCCACTGGTTCCTTTGAAAGCAGTTAGATTGCAAGTGTTCCTGAGTAGTTTCAGTTGCAAAGAATAAACTGCCAGGTGTAACCCAGAGGCCAACTGCAGTCTAATATTTCCAAGTTTCCTGTGAAGACTTCAGTGAAGCAATAGGGCAAATCCTAATTTACAAAGATGTTGGGGGACAAAAAAAAATATACAAGTACTGTAATAACACTTTTCTCTCTCATCTCCTTTTATAATGGTTATATTCAGTTAGATACACTATTTGATTTCATTATTTTCTGAACATGATTATTGATTCCTCATCTTGACTTTTTGTTTTACCTTTTCCCATGACTGTTCATGATATTTAAATAAGTTCAACTAATCAATAGGAGATTTTTCCCTTTTAATTATGGTGATCATATTGAAGAATTAATTAGCTTGTTTCATAGAAACTATAAAATTAAATCTAAATTTGGTCATCATTCTTTGTTATTTTATAAAAGAATGCTTTGGTAATGATAACTGCTCATTAAAGTTAATTCTACTGTCTCTTTTGTTATTGAATGTCCTTTTTATTCATTGACCTTTAAGAGAATTAAGTAAGTGTTACTAGTCCAAGTAATACAAGATCCCAAATATTTTACTGTGAAAATTTGGCTAATTCATCAAATAGAAGGATAATCTTTAAGAGAATATTTTCTAGCATAACTCTTTGGGCAAAAGATAGTTGATCTTATGTTTTATTAATGCTAATCGAATAGGTACGTGGCTGAGAACTCTGGAGAGTATGACTACAGAGCCTTTTTCAGAAAAAACTTGAACTGAAAAATCCAGAACGATCAGGTTACAGTTTATAAGCTGAATGGGCCTTTCACCATAGATGTCTATATATTATCTTTATTGTGTGAAGATAATTTATTTAACCCTTTTAATTTTGCCAGAAACTACACTTTATTAAGCCTTACTATAGATGAATAAACTGAATCCTTCTTGAACAGAAAAATAAATAGTAGATTAGTTCTCAGTAAGAATTTATCTTTTGGATCCATGAAAGGAAACTCTGGAAACACAGAAAGGAACATGCTGTGGGTTGCTGCCAGTTCTAGTAGTTAAAAGAACAACTCAGAAGGAGTTGGGCCAACAACATGGAGTTTTAAGTAAAAATTATCAAGGAGTCATAGAGTAATAGAATCTTGAAAACACTGAGTTTAAAAAGATACCTTAAATTACATGAAATAACCGACTACCTAGTGCTTTTCTCCCTTAAAAATGCCTACTAAGTGACTGTTTCAGCCTATGATTGAACACATACAATGGGCCACTCACTACCACACTTCTACCTTTTATATCTCTAGTAAAAAGTAATTACAATAAAAATCAAACCTACTGATACTGACCCTAGTTTTATCCTCAGAGGGGTTAAATAGAACCCGTCTTGTCAGATAGAACATATCAACAACCCACTGTTTGAAGACAACAGTGAATATTCTGAAGCCAAATGAGGCTACCATTCCTCCCTCATTCTAGAGTCAAGAAACCATTTCTATTAATGTGGCCTAGGATGACATTAGCCTTCATAGGTGGACATCACATACTCAACATGAAGTGAGCTCAGGCAGTTTTAACAATGTTGCTGCCAAGTCATGTATCCCAATTAAAAGGATTTATAGAGTCTAATTCTGCATCCTTTTGAGTTTTTAGCTTAATTTTCTGGTCTTCTCCAAAACACATCACATATGCTAATACATTTAGTCATATGCTTATAATTTGGTCCAAATGACAAACATATTGAAAACAAGACTTACGAAGACCTAGGCAATTCATGCACTCCTAGAAACTCCTATCAGTGTCATGTGGTACAGTCACTTAACCAGTTTGCAATCCACCTAATTATAATGGAATTTAGCTATTTCTCTATTTCGGCAAGAATTGAATCATTGAGGTGCCTTTTATATATTAGCTGATATCCAGATAGCCTGTCGTTACATATGATTTACCTTTGAACTTAATAATACCGTCAAAGAAAGAAACGGAATTGCTCACTTTTTTTTTTTTCCTCCTTCCACAATCCAGTCAATCACCAGGTATATAGCTGATTTTCTTCTACATATTGATGTAATCTTTTCCCTTGTCATGCTCTCACTGACCTCTGTCCAAGCATATTTCACCTCAATTTATTCACCTCCTAACCAGAGGTGGATCCACGTTTGAGGAGATCTGGAGATTATATCATTTTCAGGGTCCTCTTTAAGAAAAATAATAAAAAATTACAAAAATAGAATTAT
This sequence comes from Aethalodelphis obliquidens, assembly GCF_003676395.1. Taxonomy (NCBI): domain Eukaryota; kingdom Metazoa; phylum Chordata; class Mammalia; order Artiodactyla; family Delphinidae; genus Aethalodelphis; species Aethalodelphis obliquidens. The sequence goes on from NW_020837954.1 coordinate 14,501,791, forward strand.
GTATATTAAAAGTGACCTGTGCAAGGGAGGAAGCCGGAGGCTTACCTTCACAGTAAAGCTGCCTCTGGGCCTCACTGATTGATCAGCGTTTGGAGTAGCGTGGTCACAAGATTGACGTGGTTCCTGATCCCATGGCACTCACATTCTAACCACAGGAAATAGTTCTGCTGCATTAAGATCAGCAGCGGGTCATGGTTCTCAGGTGCTGATTTAATATGAGCATAATGTTGGCAAAAGAGATGGGAAGAACGACTTTAAAACAAACTGATTAACAACGCTTTTCCTTCCTTCCTTCCTTCCCTGCCTTCCTTCCTTCCTTCCTTCTTTTCTTTCTTGCTGGTTTTTTTTTTTTTTTGACTCCTATTCATATTCCTCTTCATCCTGACTCACACCCCACCCAGGACTACCTTTCCCAATCTGACTTAGATTTCTGCCTTCATGTTTTAATTGAAGACATCTGCCTTTGGGAAACTATTTTCCAAACTTCTGGTTCCTAGTCTCCTGTCTTCCTAGTCCCTCGTCCTCAGGGCCACCAGCACCACACGATGAGCAGGCAGGTAAAGTGTGCAGCTGAGAAAAGCAGGGACTGGAACTTCATGCTTTGTGTTCTTTACAGTGGCTTCACTCCTCATTGTGGATGTCAGGAGACACTGTGTAAACATATTTGTGGTTTGATGTCTTATAAAAGCCAATATTTGTTATGATAATGAGTGTTTAAACATCAATTTTATTACCTTAAATTGCATGTACATGAGATCCTTGACATTTGCTGGATACCAAGCTCTTTATGAATGTTCACTCTTTTTTTTTTTAATTGAAGTATAGTTGATTTACAATGCTGTGTTAGTTTCAGGTGTACAGCAAAGATTCAGTAATACACATATATATATATATATATATATATATATATATATATATACTCTTTTTCAGATTCTTTTCCATTATAGGTTATTACAAGATATTCAATATAGTCCCCCGTTCTATACAGCAGGTCCTTGTTGTTTATCTATTTTATATTTAGTGGTGTGTATCTGTTAATCCCAAACTCCTAATTTATCCCCCACCCCCTTTCCCCTTTGGTAACCATAAGTTTGTTTTCTATGTCTGTGAGTCTACTTCTGTTTTGTAAATAAGTTCATTTGTATCATTTTTTTAGATTTCACATATAAGTGATAATCATATGACATGTCTTTCTCTGTCTGACTTACTTCACTTAGTATGATAATCTCTAGATCCATCCATGTTGCTGCAAATGGCATTATTTCATTCTTTTTTATGGCTGAGTAATATTCCATTGCATATATATATATATATATATATATATATACACACACCACTGTTTCTTTATCCTGAATGTCTGCTCTTATACTGTGAAAGCATATTCTGAATAACATTACTACATTCTCTCTTAAAATGTAAGCCAGTGAAAATGAGCCACCTGTATCAGGAATAACAAGGAAGCTTTTAAAATGCCAATTTCTAGGTCCTGTCCCACTATGTGGTATAGAGAGTAGCAAAGGCCTTCATGGAAAATGACAGGGCTAGTGGTTCTCAATTTTTAGCAAACACCAGAATCACCTGGAGGGTTGGGTAAACAGATTGCTAGGCCTCAATCCCAGAAGTTTCTGATTCAGTAAGTTTGGGGTGATGCCTGGGAATCTGCATTTCTAACAAGGTCCCAAGTGACTCTGAGGCTGCTGGTCCAGGGACTGCGTTTTGAGGAGCATTGGGAGAGGCCCTCCCACAAGCTCAGTGACATACACAGTGGCAAACTCTTCCTACAGGTTCATGAAGAACACCATTCAAACCGATGCTTCAAGAAAACTACAAACCACCACAAGTCACAGATTTAACAACACTGTATGTGGTCAATTTTAAATCCATAAATGCCATGGGTCTACTGAACTTTTTCTGCCTTTTTATAGTTGAGTGCTGTACTTAAGCTTAACCTTTTGTCTCTTTTTTTTTTTTTTTTTGCGGTACGCGGGCCTCTCACTGTTGTGGCCTGTCCCATTGCAGAGCACAGGCTCTGGATGCACAGGCTCAGTGGCCAGGGCTCATGGGCCCAGCCGCTCCACAGCATGTGAGATCTTCCCGGACCAGGGCACGAACCTGTGTCCCCTGCATCAGCAGGCGGACTCTCAACCACTGCGCCACCAGGGAAGCCCAACCTTTTGTCTCTTTTATAAGGGACACATTTCTTTTATTCAAGTACCTGGGTTGTAATTAACATCATGTAATTAACATGATGAAAATCTAATGACAATAAACTAAATGCAAATATCAAGTTTTTATGTAAATTTCCAACTGAACACCTGCTTCTGTGCATTAGTACTTAGAGAGTCACTTATTTTAAATCTGTCACACTGTGGCAAGGACTGTGTATTACCAAATTTTGCTAGATTATTTGCATTAACAAACAACTGCAAAATCTCAATCACTTATAATGGTAAAGATTTTTTTTCTTATTCATGTTATGAGTTACCTGTGGACCTCCTGCAGCTCCACTCTACCTATCTTCTCATCTGGGACCCAGGCTAAAAGGAGCAGTGCCTATCTGGGCATGCCACTGTCATTGCAGAGGGAGGGAGAAATGGCTGAAGCATGCTATGGTTCTCAAAGCTTCTGCTTGGACACACTATATGCCACTTCTGCTTACATTCCACTGGGCAAATAGTCCCATGGCCCAGACTGATGTTAATGTGTCATATGACCATATGTGGGGTGTATAATCCTATAGGTTAGACTTCAAATAATTGGAAAGAAAAGTACAATAGTACATACTAGAAACTAGGCTTTTCATTTAGCTCTAAATAGGCCAGAGAGTATGCCTGGGGCTTTCCGAGATTGAAATAAGACTCTAAAACAAAGAACACATATGTATTATCTGCCTACTTTGTATTAGAGAAAAAGGACAAGGCCAAACGACGGACAAACTGAAGAGGGAAGAGATTACGAGAGTCCTAGTCAGTCCATCCCTGAAAATAGAAACTATTGGCCAGGCTACTTGGTTTCTCATCTGCAATGCAAAATTAGAAAACATCCCATAATCCTCCAGGGATAGTATAAGGATTCATTAATTTCCAGAGAGGTAGTAATTTCCCCCAAGGTATTTTCAAGGGTCTGTGTTCCCTCAGAAAAAAAAAATTGCTCAAAAGTCTAAATTTATTTTCAGTTGTTATTAAAGTCATGACATTATACTTACTTGGAGTTAAGCCTGAAAACTTAATTTCTGACCTTGTTAAAGAGATTTTAAACTGCTTTAAAATTTTTTTTTGTCCTTTGACAGATTATGTATCCTCCGCTATTAAATGAATAGGACCAAGGGTACTTGGTAAAAAAATTAACCTTAATCTCCTTTCTAAACTTAATAGAATTATCTTATTTACTAGTTAATATATATAATTAATACTTGGGAACATAGTTTTCTACTAACCTATTTTCTACACATACTCAAAACAAATGTTTACTTACTGAAATTTTTTGTTTTCTAAGGAAGAAATTCTAATTGCTCTTTTATGGTAGGCATGTGATGTACACTTCCTGGTCCTTTCACTGACGGCTTGTTGTTAAGACGATGTAGAGAATGATGCTATTGAATTTTTTAATCTGCCAATTCTTAAGTACCGAGTTATGACATAAAATTGAGGATGCTATTTGCTGAACAGCTGCCACACTAAACAGGACAACTTGTAATTTCCATGACTACCGGAATCCAACACTAATGAAGGGGTGCCCAGATGAATCTAAGTGACAATTCAGAACAGCTCTCAGGAGTCTGAGACAAGAACCATGACAACAATTGCCAATATGAAAGGAGTCAGCCAGTAAAGAATAATTTCTTAGTGGGGTGCAATGCCTGATAAGCAACAGAAAACTGCAATGCAACATGGTTATTATTTTCTGGACCTATATACACATTTTCTTTTTCTCTTAAATTATGTTTTTACCATCTTGTTATTAATAGATGGCACGTAGACCACAAAAGATCTTCCCATGTACCATCTCATTCTCTTCTCAAGGCTTTCTGGTCATATCCACTTTAAAGATAAGAAAATTATATTTCAGATAATTTATCCAAAGACTTATCCAAAGACACACATCTAGTTAATGAAAGAACTGGAACTTCCTTTGAATTCAGGTCCTCCGTTTCATATTCTGCCTTTACACTAAACCTTGGCTTCTCACTACTGAGTTTTAAAAAAACCTTAATCAAATTGCCTTGCAGTCAATTTAGTTCCCTCATCAAAATTTCTGAGAGCACTGAATTGATTATGCTTAATCTCATGTTATTACATAGAAATGATCTGTATGTCTATTACATACTCATTTATCAGAAGTGTTTAAAAATAGTCCATTCTTGCTTCTAGGCAGAGTCTACTTACTATAGCAGGTTTGGTAAATTTCCAGGTACAAAAAGTATTTCTTACATGCATATTTAGGTTGGAGTTTGCCAGAAGGTTCTACCAGATATCTGAACCACTTCCCCCACACCTGAGATACCAAATTTGAGTGCAGATGATATGTCTATTATCACCCACTGATAACGCCTGGCAAAGTTGCCTGAATCTGTGAGAAATCAATTAGGATAGGCAAAGAGATGCATTTTGGGAAAGACAAGGTTTGCTAACTTTTTAGTCAATTACTTTCTCTAGATTACCTTGCTAGATATTATGAAAGATATCATGGGAAATTTGCTATAGAAAACGTACCATCCAGATGAGATAGTACAAATACCTCAAAGATAACTAATGATGCATGTTAATGAATTCTTTCATCATATATTCAACAAATACATATCGAACACCAAACTTGCACCAGGTACTATGCTAGAGGTGATGGATACATAAAGGAACAAAATAGAGGAGACAGCAGTGAAGACATTAAAGCAGAATGGATGCCATGCATTCTTGAAGAACAAAATACAAGAATTCAGTGTAGACGTTAAAGCAATATAGATGCTACACTTCCTAAGAAAGCAAAAAACAAGGAAACTGCAGTGTAGACATTAAAGCAACATAGATGCCACACACTTTGGACAAATGGAGGATTATCCTGGTATTTTCATGGAAGGCCAACTGAGGCCCTAAAGAATGAGTAGAACCAAGAGAGAAAGATTTTAAATCTAAAGATATTTTAGATTAAAAGACTAATATATGTAAAGTTTTAGAAGATGGAAATAAGCAAGACTTATCTGGAAGAGTAATGAGTAATATATTCTATCTATGACAAAGGAAGAAGTGGGAGAAAGGGGTTGAGATGAGTCAATGGAAGGATTCAAATTAATTACAAGTTAATACCTTTAGGTATCTTGTTACAGTGGGGCACCATTAAAGTTACCAAATAGAAGAATGGAATGAACAAAGCAACAGTTTAAGAAGATTAAAGATATGCAAAATGGACTGTAGTAAAGGGGTTGGGGAAGAATATCAAGAGTGGATAAGAGTTAAGGGTACTGCCTGGGAGGGGGCTTGAGGTAGTCTTTTGGGTTATGGAAATGTATATCTTGTTTTGTGGTTGGTTAAACAACCATATACCTATACAAAGTGTCAACAGACTGAACACTTAATATTTGCTTATTTTACTGAAATAAGTTTTACTTCAGTACAAAGAAATTAATACAAGAACAACAGAGTGCTTCCAGAGAATGAGGGGAATGCAGATTGAGTAGTCTCTTTCCCTTACCTTGCATCTCTAATCCATCCGTAAGTCAAAGTGATTCTACCTTTAAAACATATTTTTAAATCCTACCACTTCTCTCCATCCCCACCACTTCCTTCCTAGTTCAAGCCAATGATATCTCTCAACTGGAATATTCCAGTGCCTTCCTAACTGCCTTTCTGCTTCCACTCTTGCCCCACCTCCTTCAGTTTTTTCTTAGTACAGGGGCCAAAGTCAAATCTTGTAGATCAGATTGTGTCACTCCAGCTGAACACCCTCCCCTCCCACAGCCCCCAGGAGCTGCCATTTAACTCAGAGTACAATACAACCTCCTACTTCTGACTTACCAAGTTCCGTGTGTCCTGGCCTTTGTCTGCCTCCTCCAAATCTTTCCACACTATTCCATCCTGCTTGGCTCTAGATATCCTGCCCTTTCTTTTCCTCAGACATGCCAAACTCATTTTCAAGTAGGACTTTGATGAGCTATTCTCACTCTAGCTGAAATGCTTTCCCCTGATATTTCCTGGACTCTTTCTTATCACATAAATCTCTGTTTAAATGTCACCTCCTCAGCCACCTTTTACATTTTAGTAAAGGACACAGACAATAAATTAATTAATTAATTTTTTTAAAATCAATGTTAATAAGTGCTATGCAGAGAACTGAGGTATCATGATGTGACAGTGTGACTAGGAAAACCTTTCCAAAGACATGCTAAATTATTCCTCCTGCCCTCATGATTATCATAACCCCCACTGTGGTATCGCAGAGAAAATATCTGAGAGTCTTAGCTATAATACCATCTCTTTTTAGAATGATACTTTTTAAAGCTTCTCTGAAGAAGCTTGCTAGATCCACCCAGATTACCTTGAAAGAAATTCCATTAACCACAGCTTGTACCTGTTCACAGGAGTCTAAGAGATTATACCCCATTTTAAATTGCTGAAGTGATTCTGCTAGACAAACCACAAACTATTACATCAACACGAAGACAGTAAAAAGGCAAACAGACAATTCCTTCCTCCTTTTCTCCATCTGTTGAATGAGGTTAATGAGATGTTGCATCGTACTACAAAAGTCTTTATAAAAGAGTTTGGATATAAATAGAAAGAATGGAACTGTTTTGTCTTAAATATGTGTCACATTTATTCATTTTCAATCATCACAGGGTTTATGGATTGTGGAGGAAAGTTCTGTAGGTTTGCAATGATTCTGACAAATAACCAAAATTGTCTACCACTGGCTAGGTCTAGAAACCTGGGCACCAAAATTCAAGACACTGCCCTTAACACAAATCTCAGTCATCTAGATTGTCTGTAACGAGTTGAGATATTTCAAAACAAATCTAAACTTATGTAGAGAAAAATGAAATCATCTTTGAGAAAAGTATTATCTGGAACTCAAAAGGAAAAGCACATAGGAATAGAAAGTCTCAATACTTATGATTAGTTTTCTGTATTAGGTTGCTTCCTAATGGAATAGATATATCCATTCAAAAGAAGAATATTTTAAGAAAGTTTGTCACCACTGTCAAATAGTACCAGTGCTAGTTTCATAAGGTCACACTATATCTGATGAAGAACTTTTTCCTTGATGCTTAATGTTATAATAGATTTTAAAATTTAATGTGGATTGTTTCCTGCTATGTGTGTACTGCATATCCTTTGATTGCATTACAGTTGTACTATTCTAATGTTAGGAAAAAATTGAGTTTTATTAGGCTTCTTTTTTTCTTCTTGTTTGGTAATGCTACTAGTTTTATAACATTCAACTATGATTCACTTTCTGGCCTTTGTAGTTCCTTTAAGGGCTTACTAACATAATAAAGAATAATATTCTTATATTATTGAGGATTTTAATACAAAATAAAGTGATTATTATTAAAAGTGTCAAACTTTTAAAAAGGGAACTCTTTACAATCCCTCATGTTGTTAGGTATCATCAACTTCGAAAAATCAAAAGGCAATTGAATACCTGATTTCCAACTAAGGCTCATCTGCAGCAAAACAACAACAACAAAACTGGAAGTATTACCTGAAAGATTGAGGCATTTTTTTAATAATGGAAAATTGTATTGTTAAATTTCTCTTTTTTAAAGCATATTAAAATATTTCACAGAATTCTTTTCGTCAAATGTGTGTCTTCCCTCAGGAAAGAGAACATATCCTTGGGATGAGATCTCAGCATATTCAAAAATGGAAAAAGGCAGCTGTAACAGAACTAATATTTAAATTTTATAAATTATGCAAGAATTAAGTTAATACTCATACTAGAACATTGCTGTGAAAATCAGAATATCAACTGTTAATCTCATTTTACAACTGACTCGAAGGATATATTTTCTCATGTTTTGATGTAAAAAGTATTAATCTAAATGTTTCATTTTTATAATATTTATTATAGCAATGACAAATGATGATTAAATTAAATTCTACCTGGAACACTGCCATTTGTCCTATTTTCTATTAAACATTATCTGCATCTTATGTAGTTTTTAAATGCCAGGCACTAGGCCAAACGTATTACATGTCTCAATTACTACAACACCCCTGTGAAGTAACTATGAGCTTGACGAGGGTAAGCAGTCCATCTCTTTTGTTCACTGATAATATGTAGAACTTAGAACTATGTCTGCCACATAGCAGGGGTTCAATAAATATTTGTTGAGTTGAATGAATTTTACACAAGGCAAGTGAAAGTGCTATATACATAAATGAAAAGTCATATTCCTGTTTGGTTAGAGTTTTTCTTAACTTTCATCCCATGGCAACACATAACTGACTGCCTAGAAAAAAACAAAAACAAAAAAACTATTTCTCCTAGGTGGAGAAAAAGCAATTACTAATTCTATATAAGTTTTGAGTTTTCCTCTGTGGGTTTACAACAGCCAAGCCTCCAAGCTGCAGATCAGATAACAGAGCTAATAGTAGAGGATAAAAGGTACCAATGGATGGGGGTTGTATGATACTAAAAGTGTAGTTTTAGAAGGCTTTGAACATAGGAAATTAATATCTCTGGGAAGACTCTCATTTGCAGGGAACTTGGGCTGGAGGCTGGGGATCTGATGGAGCTCCTGACTCTGGGTGGCAGTGGTAACATAGCAGTCAGACCCCTGAGGAGCTTCTGTTTCTAAACATCTTATTGAACTACAGAGCTTCAGCCTATTGAGATTGGCCCCAAATGATCAGGAAAGATGGTTGAGAGGTACGCCTGAGTAGACTCTAGGTAGCCATGTTAACTTACAGATCACTAAGCCGCCTTTATAACTTTCACTATAGTCAAGGTTTTGCTCTATCCACAACCTAGGACAAAAGAGAGGCTATGAAATTCTGTAAAGCCAAAAACTGGAATGGATGTGGTCAAGAGGCCAGAGACAGCCCTGCACAGGCCTAACCTGGGATTCACAGACCAATGGACAACATCATTGAAGAGATCTCTTTTAGAGTGCTTATTGGGTTGGGGAGGCCAAGAGGAGATAATACTGGTGATTCCATAAAAGTGAGGACCCAGAGATCACAACTACCCAAGTTCTCTTTACAGCCATTTTTCCAAGCCCCTCCCCCTGCCCAAAGCATCCACGTCCTTTCTTTAGCACAGCACCACATATTTCTGAACCATATTAGAAAACCTGAGTTGCTAAATACTGACAGAGTGAATATCAGCAAACTTAAGGAAGACAACTGAGTTAGTGAAATGCCTTAATATTAAGAGCTGCTTCCCTGAAAATGCAATCCCACAACCTAGTGCTAGTTTTTGACTTAAAGTTTCTGTTAATAATCCCCGGTTCTGAATATGCTCCTTAACCTACTCTTAGCAGATCTCCAGCCAGGAATTTGAACATATGGAAAAGAATGAAAGAAATTTCCAGGGGAGTATAGATACAAAGGCTACTGGTTTGAAAACTTTTCCCTAAAGGTAGTATTTAATGTTAATATTAAAATCTTGTATCATTTTACCTTGGGTGACTAAAAGAGAAAGGCAGCAAGCCTCAAATGTTAATAATGACTTTTAAAAAATAATTCAAAAAGGTCTTAGATTAAAAAATAAAGCAGTTCTCTAAATTTATTGTTGTAGCTATTTAATATAATTTATTGTAAATGTTTTAACTTCTTGTTAGTTTCTTTAGCTTCTTGATTAGTTAATGCATACACATGTGGGTGCACACACACACAAACACACAATTATATCATTAGTATTCCTTCAGGTCACTTAAAATATCCACATGCCTCCTCTCTAACTTCTTAATCCCTTTCTAAAGCTAGTGACAAATAGCAATTACCACTGGCACAAAGCTAAAGGGAAACTGTAAAAATTATTACATGACCTTGGGAATCAATCAATAATCTGAAAACATGCTGGAAAAGAAATCATTACCTTTTTAGAGCTTTACTGGCTCTGATTCAGATGCTTCTGTCCTGACTTTCCGATTTGAACGTAGGATAAGTAACCACCACTTCCTCATTTGTAAATGGGTTATTCTGGCACAACCCTTTACTTTCCTTATAGGAATTTCCTAAGGAATCACAAGCCTGCAGTTAAAACAAAAATAAAGTTGTAGAAGTTTCAGGGGAAGTTCCATGTAATCATTACAAACATCATTCATGTTGTGAATGTTGCATGAAATAAGAGAAGCAAAACAGGTATTTTTTTTTCAATAGTAGAGTTCTTTCTGAAAAACCATTTCTACATCCAATAGATGATATAATATTTTATAAGTGGTGAACATCTACAGGTTATTTAAAAACATGTTTTGAGACTAACAGCTAAAGAAGAGTTACTATTAAATAGGGCTTTCTAATGAAAACAGGTCTTTACACATAAGGTATTTAAAGTGCATTTTAGTTTTAGAGCCTAGAACTGCTTCTGGCACATCATAAGGTCCCAGTAAATATCTGTATAATTAAATGAATTTTACCGATGGGGAAAGTGCTATGTACAGTAAGTGTAAATTGGCATTCCTGTTAGACTAAATGCTTACCTTTCATCCCTACCACACAGAAGAGTGGGATGTTCCAGAAAAAACTATCTTATCTATTGAACTATTGTAATTCCTTTATTTACCGCAAAACATTGGAATAATATAACCTTACAAAAGCAAGCCAGTAATTAGTCTCAAAGATGACATAGTATTCTTTTAAACTAAAAGCTTTATTTGAAAATTTTTCAAGTAGATGCGAGTAGGAAGTCTAAATATGGATAAAACTAAAATGCAAGTTTCAAAATCTAGATATCCACTAAGGAAACTGTTAAATGTCTGATAATAAGTAAGGTATTTCCTACTTTTATTGTTTTCTTAAGTAATAAGATAAAAGCCTGAGGTAAGTATTGCATCTAAGATCATATTGATCCCAATGCCAAAGTAACCTTTAAGCTAAAATTTTCTATGACATCCTGCTACCTAATTTATTTCAATGGATTTTTCTGATCACTAATATATAAGAATGTGATTTAAATCATTCAATACTTTCTATCTGGTAGGAACATTCTTTACATTTTAGTACTGAATGGATGATTTCTTTTTGCCATCAAGACCAATAGGATCACAGGATAACAAGGATAATTCAGATATAATTAACTGCTTTCAAATTAGGAAAGCATTTATTTCTCTTCCTCTTGCTATTATTTATCTTTGGCCCCTTCATTATTTATTTGCACCCCTGTTTCTGGAAAAGAAAACAATAGGGAAAGGAGGTAAAATTAAGAGAAATAATTATGACTAATTGTTCAAAAGTGATGAAAGATTAGATGGGAAGGCTGAAACCAGTCTTGAAGCAAAACCTCTGAAGGAATCTGGATTTTCACCAAAGATGGTAAAGTTATATGAATGCTCTGACATATCAGCCCTTTGCACAACACTGGTCTTAGCAGTGAGTTTCTCTCTAGAGAGGTGACTTGATCCAGGTTTGAAGATAGGGGAGGTGGTGAAGGAGGGCTGATATTGAAGCTTCTCACAATGAAAACTCTATTTAAAAATAAATGGTGCAGTTACAGTTTCCCAACATTCAGATTTTCTTGTTCGTTTTCAGATTTATATTACTTGTTTTAAACAGTATATTCGTATTTATTGAAAATGTGTGTAAATATGAACTTAATGTAACACCCAGAGAACTGCTGTCTATTTGGCTTCAAACCTACTTGTGTGTCGACATTTTCTCATTTTAGTTAGTCATCCCACGGTTGCAATCAAGAAGCAACTGCTCTGCAGTTCAACTTTCTGGTTAGAGTACGGAGCATGCGAGACTTACTAAAAGGGCGTTATCCTGGAAGATGATTGCAAGTATTGAACCTAGACTTCTATGGCAAATAAGCCCATAAAATTTAATAAAGTGCTGGAGTGCAAGTTACGTGAAGTGGAAAGCTCTCAGAATTGTACTGACTTAAGTGGGTTTCTGATTTGTATATGATCACATGCCATTGATTTTCAAATCACTGGTTATACAGCTAGATAGGCATAGATAAGTCTTGGTTTGTTTCAGATATTAAAACTCTAACTCAGAAGCTACTTTCATAGAATATAAAACACACTGAGATACTGATATCCTAGTGCTCATATATATTTTATGGTGTGTGTATGAATCTGTATATTTAAGTCTGAGAATCTTAATTATTTATGGGCCAGTTAGTACCTCTGGTTAAAATTAAGTGATAATGCTAATGAGTTTGATGTCATGGGTAGGAATCTAACAAAGTCGAATTCCCATTGAGTTATGTATAATTTTTTCCAAGATTTACAACTGCATGCTTTAGCTTGGCTGACTATTTCCAAAATGTTTCACTGGTCACAAAGAATGACATAAGAAGGTGTCCAGTTTTCAGCCATATAAATACAAGTAATCATTGTGTTATTTAGCACATAAGTATTATATAAATATTAGCTACTATTATTACCACTATACAATAGACTACTTTAAAGATAACCAGAAGATGAGTTCCTACTGATAGTAACTAATACCAATTATAATAGATGGCTATACTTTTATATCATATAGTTATGACAGATATGGGCAGGTAAATACATATGTTCATTTCTACTAAAAAAAGACTTAATTTTTCACATCTTTCAGAGATGATCCTCTTGGACAATGTTATCTTGAAGTGACATATTCAATTAATAATTTTCTTAAGGAGGTATTTACAACAACAAAGAGGAAAGAATAGACTGCTTCTTATTTTCAGATTTCCTAGTAGATGTGCCCAATATCTATCAAGGGATGATGGTAATTTCAGTGCAGACCACACAATTTTCAATATGCATTTCTGCTGCAGAAGTTATTATGATTGCAGTTATATTTATAATTTCAAATGTTAAAATCTTTGAGAGAATTAAGCTTCAATTAGTTTAAATTCAATTCGACAATTAATCAAAATGTGTGTCTGCTCAGAAAAAGAAGTAAAGACAATACCAGTGCATGAAGATAGCCTAGATAATATAGTTCACATCTTCCTTTCAACTGCAGTGAATGTAGAACAATGAGAGAGGTAGCTCTGAGGTCAACAGATTTGTGTTTATGGCTAAACACTGTGAAATATTAGCTTGTAACATTCACCCCAAAAGTGACACTGCCCAAATTTAAATGTGGCAATTGTCATAAGAACCATGGCCTCCATATCTGACCTTGAGTAAAATTACATTTTATTGCAATTCCGTGTAAAATAAAACATAACTTATTGCTTGTTTCAATCACCTTATTTCAATCATTTCTCAGTGTTTATCCAGTTGTACTAATTCCCAAAAAACTACTTTGCCAATTTTACTGAAATTAAGAAATGGTAAGCTATTTTTGATAAATCTTATACAAATCCATATTCTATTCCTTAGTTCTTTAGGAGACTTGTCTTAGATGAACGTCAGAATGATAAATCCACCATTAAAATAATATTTAAGCAGGAGAAAATGTGCTTACTAAGTTAGCTTTCAAAAGAGAAGAAACTTCTGAGATTTCCATAATAAAAAGGTAAAAATATATCATTATGCTAAGATGTAAGTGGATACCCAAATAAAAAGGAAAATACTTCATTTTCAGGAGAATTCTTCTTAAACAGTATTTAAACTGCATCATCTAAAATCAGTAGCAAAAGTGCACAAATGCCAATAGTGTGAAAAGCAAATAATATGAACTAAAAACATTTTCTAGGATACTATGTGGGTCATTTTATTCACATCATCATAAAATATCTCCCTGACAGTTGATGGAATTCATTAAAAGACTAATAAATCTCAGCATGAAACGTTAGGGAAAAATGGGAGCTATTACTTGGACAACTGTGTGGTCTGTAAGTAAATTTACCAGGAAAATGGAGCAGCCCATTAACAGTAGTGGAAAAGATAGCGAGGTGTCCGTGGAATGGTGAGATTTAATTTGTCAGTACCTGGCTTTAAAGGTAATTACTTAAACATGTGGTTGGATCACATGATGCTTTAAACGGCATGATTCAGACATTATGTTAACCGGGGCACCGTGACCTTCTGTCTGCACACATAAATCTGAGAAATGAAATCTATTCTAGATAATGCCTGATGTAGTGATACTGTATTTTACTGATTACGGGAATACTTGTGAAAGCAGTTTGCCAATATAGGATACTGTAAAGTGCTACTTAATTGGACCCCAAATAAGTGGACCCAAGTGTACCCTCTAACATGAACATAAGAGCAAAATCCAAAGATAAATTTTACTACAGGCCATGTTTGGGTAATTGATCTAACCGAGCTCTTGAAAAGTGATCTTATTTCTGAGCCCCAGTTTCTTCTGTTGAACATATAAAGACTTCTTTAAGTATATTCTCAGATGCATGGCTGCTTTGCCTTAACACCTACTGGGAATCAACGGGTTGTATCTGCTTAATGTCAGGTTGAATGAAAAGCATCTACCACTGGGTAAGACACTGGAACAGCAACTCCTACTAGATAAGTAGTATTAAGGGTATTCATCACTTTGGTATAAGTGAAGTAGAAGTGCTGTATATAGCAAATGGGTTCTAAGTACATACACAGCAGTCAGAGTAAAATGGCCAAATGATGGTTAGGTCCTGCCAGCCCTCTACTCAGAACCCTCCATTTCTATATGCAGCACGGTACCCTCAATTAGATCAGAATCTAGGAAAAAGAAAAAGGACATTAGTGGAAAAGTTGATAAATTCCAATGAAGTCTGTAGTTGAGGTGTTAGTAGTACTGAACCAGTGTCAATTTCTTAGTTTTGAAAAATGCACTATGGTCATATAAGATATTCACATTAGAGGAAGCTAGGTGAAGGTTATACAGGATCGTTATATTATCTTGGCAATTTTTCTATATATTTAGAATTATATAAATATACATATAGAATTATATTGAAAATAAGAATTTTATTTAAACAAAACAAAGTAAGACCTCCATTTGCTTCCTGTGTTACTCCCAATAAAAACCACAAGCTTACAATGGTCCATGCATGTTCTGTTATCCAAGTACTTCTCCGATCTCAAGTCCTATTACTCTCTCCCATGTTCAGTCCTTTCCAGTCACTGGTCTTCTAGCTATTTCTCCAACACACCAGGCATGATCTCATCCCAGCACTTTGCAGTTATTTCTCTTCTTTAAACATTCTCCCTCCAGATACCCACAAGGCTGAGTCTCTCACATCCTTCCTATCTTTTCATAAAGACCTCAGTGAGATCATCCCTAGCCTTGTCTATTTTCCCTGCTAGAATGTAAACTCTAAGAAGGCAGAGATTTTTGTGTGTTTTTTGTTTATTACTTTATCCCTGTACCTAGAACACTGTTTGATATGTAGTGGACACCTGATATTCATTGAATAAATGAATGCACAAATGAAAGAAGAAAGAAGGAGATAATGAAAGATAGACAAATATACCAATTAGTAGCTGGAGAGTACTAGGTTTTTAAAATACATTTATAATCATTTAATGTCACAGAATCATGTAATTTTTAAATAAGAAGGATTCCTCTTTTCATTGTTCCATCCCCCAACATGTTATTTCTGCAACAATTTGTATTTCTTGTTATTGTTAATAAAAATGGAAGCAGAGGTTGTAGCTTGATTTCTAGATCTTGGACAGAGTTGCCTGTGAAAATAATTTATTTTTGGACCCTCATACTAATGAATTGATGTAAGTTATTTTGCAAAGATTTCGATTTCATCCCCACCAGTATGTTAGAGAAACATATTTTCAACCTTTTTTCCAAACTTCCACTTGTTCTTGTCATATTTACAAGTGCTCCTCTCTTTGTCCCCTTCTAACTGTAACCACCATTACTCATTACTTCTGTTTGTAGGCATGTGATGTGACTCGACAGGCAAAGGCTTACTTGGATTTCCAGTTCAGGCAAACATTTCAATGTAGACTGAACAATGAGAACGGTAAATGACCACTAAGTACATATTTATATCCTACACACACACACACACACACACACTGTGTAGACCTAAGCATTCTGACATATTTAACTTCTGCATTTCCAAGGCTGTTTCTAATATAAAAACTCTAGTTTTAATGTATTTTTGCATCATAAGGACAATTATTGTTTAAATAAAGATAAATGCTCATAAAGATAGATGTTCATACAATTTACCCAGATCCAATATAAGCAAACATTATGAGTATTTGATAAAGGTGATGATGGGCTACACTGTGTCAAACTAGAGGAGGGAGTACTGTCATTCTCTAATCCCTCCACCTCCACCCCCAAAAGGATCAACAAATAAATGTCCAAATGCAAATGTTCTAGTATTATATACTAGTGTATTTTGCAAGAAAAAATATGCATTTCTTTTACTTTCCTTTTTAATCATTATCCCTGGGCAGTATCATTTATCATATTGTCTACTTATTTGTGAAAGCTCACAAATTGTGATGCTGACATTCTCATGTGTATTGTTTTTGGAAAGGGGTATTTTGGAAATCCTGGCCCCAAGGCCAGTGGGACATTACAGCTTAAGTCTTTATAATATCACATTGTCAACTGAGACCTTCAATCACCTATGAAACCCCAGCTTCCCACCTCTAATTTTCCACTCTTCTACTTTATCTCATGTTTTTTTAAACAATTTCTCAGCAATTCCTATGGAAGTATCATTTGTATATGTTCTCCACTCTCAAGGATGTGACTCATCCTGGCCAGGAAATTTGGAACACATTTAAAACTGCCAGGTGTTTTTTTCGATTGTTCTATCCCATCTTGGACTTCCTTTCCTTCCCAACAATATTTTCTACATTTTTTAGTGCCAATATTATTCATGATAGAGAAGAAAAATCAGAATGCTAACTAAACAGACATTCAGAAGCAAAAAGCATCAGGTTTTTTTTTTTTTTTTTTTTGCGGTACGCGGGCCTCTCACTGTTGTGGCCTCTCCCGTTGCGGAGCACAGGCTCCGGACGCACAGGCTCAGTGGCCATGGCTCACGGGCCCAGCCGCTCCGCGGCACGTGGGATCTTCCCAGACCGGGGCACGAACCCGTGTCCCCTGCATCGGCAGACGGACTCTCAACCACTGCGCCACCAGGGAAGCCCAAGCATCAGGTTTTAGAGACAAATTATGTGTAAAGGTTGAGGGAAGTATGGAGTTGGGGACAATTTCCAGGACTCTGGGTGGTGTATTAGAGTTCTCTGGAGAAGCAGAATATATATATATATATATACATACATATATATATATGTGTGTGTATATATATATGTGTATATATATATATATATATACACATATATATATACACACACACGTATATATACATATATGTATATATGTATACACACACACGTATATACAGAGAGAGATTGACACTGATATTATATAAGGAATTTGCTCTTATGATTTTGGAGGCTGAGAATCCCCAAGATCTGCAGTTGATAAACTGGAGACCCAGGAGAGCCAACGGTATCAGCTGATGGTTCTAGTCCAATTTTGAGGGCTTGAGAACCAGGAGAGCAGATAGTGTAAGTTTCTGTCCTAGTTCAAATTCAAAGGAAGGAAAAGACCAATGACTCAGCTCAAAATGAGGTAGAGAGAGCAAATTCTCCCTTGCTTGGCCTTTTTGTTCTTTGCAGGCCTTCAGGGGACTAGATGAGACCTATTCACATCAGAGAGGGCAATCTGCTTTACTCAATCTACCAATTCAAATGTTAATCTTATCCAGACACACCCTCACAGATACTCCAGGATAATGTTTAACTAAATACCTGGGGACCTGGAAGCCCAGTCAAATTGACACATAAAAGTAACTATACCAGGTAGTTAGGTGAATTGTGATGTTTTCACTAAAACAGTTGACTTCTGAACAGGCATAGTATGAAGTTGCCATGTAATATCCATTTGGAAATATTGTTTGGAGCCCAGAAAAGATTTTGAGACTCTAATTTCAGATCTGGTGAAAGTTAAAGTCATAGAAATGGATGAAACTGTCTAGGAAGGACACACAGATTCATTAACTGCATCATTTATTGAATATCTATTATATGATGGGTAAATAGGAAACACTAGGAATATAATATTTAACAAAATGAAGACAAACGTTACCATGTGGAGCTTAAATTCCAGGGAGGAAGAAAGATATCAAATAAATAAACAAACAAATTATATCATCAAAAGCATGGTAAATGCAACAAAGAAAAATGGTATCAATCTATACGGAGAGGGAAAACTGAACAGCTACATGTAAAAGAATGAAATTAGAACACTCCCCAATGCCATACACAAATATAAACTCAATGTTGAGCTGCATGAGCTGCTTGTAAATTTTGGAGATTAATCCTTTGTCAGTTGCTTCATTTGAAAAATGGATTAAGGACCTAAATGTAAGACCAGACACTATAAAACTTGTAGAGGACAACATAGGAAAAACACTCCTTGACATAAATCACAGCAAGATCTTTTTTGATCCACCTCCTAGAGTAATGGAAATAAAAACAAAAACAAACAAATGGGACTGAATGAAACTTAAAAGCTTTTGCACAGCAAAGGAAACTACAAACAAGATGAAAAGACAACCCTCAGAATGGGAGAAAATATTTGCAAACGAATCAACGGACAAAGGATTAATCTCCAAAATATATAAACAGCTCATGTAGCTCAATATTAAAAAGAAAAAAAACCCAATCAAAAAGTGGGCAGAAGACCTAAATAGACATTTCTCCAAAGACAACACGCAGATGGCCAAGAAGCACATGAAAAGCTGCTCAACACCACTAATTATTGAAGAAATGCAAATCAAAACTACAATGAGGTATCAACTCACACCGGTTAGAATGGTCATCACCAGAAAATCTGCAAACAACAAATGCTGGAGAGGGTGTGGAGAAAAGGGAACCCTCTTGCACTGTTGGTGGGAATGTAAATTGATACAGCCACTATGGAGAACAGTATGGAGATTCTTTAAAAAACTAAAAATACAATTACCATATGACCCAGCAATCACACTACTGGGCATATACCTAGAGAAAACCATAATTCAAAGAGACACATGAACCCCAGCGTTCATTGCAGCACTATTTACAATAGCCAGGTCATGGAAGCAACCTAAATACTCATTGACAGACTAATGGATAAAGAAGATGTGGTACATATATACAATGGAATATTACTCAGCCATAAAAAGGAATGAAATTGGGTCATTTGTAGAGACGTGGATGGATCCAGAGACTATCATACAGAATTAAGTCAGAAAGAGAAAAACAAATATCGTATATTAATGCATATATGAGGAATCTAGAAAAATGGTACAGATGAACCGGTTTGCAAGGCAGAAATAGAGACACAGATGTAGAGAACAAACGTATGGACAACACGGGGGGAAAGTAGCAGGGGGGCTGGTGGTGGTGGAATGAATTGGGAGACTGTGATTGACAATATATACACTAATATGTATAAGATAAATAACTAATAAGAAACTGCTGTATAAAAAATAAATAAATAAAATTAAATTTAAGGAAAATCTATAAGGAGATATAACAAGGGAACATAACCTAATCTGGAGAGATTGGGAAGACTTCCATGGGAAAGTGATATATATATATTAAAACCTGAAGACCATGTAGACTAAGAGAAAGAGCAATGGGTTGGAGGAACTGAAATGCAGCTTTGTGTCTGGAAGTTTGCAATGAAGAGGAAAAGTGTCAAGAACAAGTCTATAGAGGTAGTTAAGGTGTGATCTTGCAAAGCCTTGTAGTCAGTAAGAAGTATTTAATAGATTAAATTACTAGTAACAATTCTTCACTCACCTATAGTAATATTATGCAGCCAACTCTTGTCATGGCTTCATGATAAGCACAGGATACTTCTTTATCCCTTGATTTTGGGTTTGACCATGTGACTTGCTTAGGGAGGTGAGATGTTAGCAGATTCAGAATAAGCAGAAGTTTGAAATGTGCAGGCATGGCTGGGCTTGCCCTCTTGTAGTCTTACCACCACTATGAAAAGAATATGCCCCCAGCCAGGCTATTATTAGTCAGAAGAGGATGGGAGTATTATGGAGATGACCTGGAATCAACTTGTCTTGGGAACTAAGCCCAGCTGAACTTTGGCTACATAATCTGATCTTCAGCCAACTGGCAGACATGATAGTAGAAAGAATCATTATTCTATATCTCTGAGCTTTGGGGTGGTTTGTTACACAGCAAGAACTGACTAATACAGAGGCCTTGAGGAAAAATAATGTTTCAGGGAAGAGTTAAAGGAAGGAAACCAGAGGGAGAAAAAGACTAAGAAGAATAAATCAGAGGTAGAAGTGAAATAAACAGGGAATAGTGTTGGGGAAACCAGGACTGAGGGAAATTTCAAGAAATTGTCAAATTCGGCAGAGAGATCACCCAGAATGCAAAGCAAAAATAAAACACTTGGGGGGAACCTTCAAGATGGCAGAGGAGTAAGACATGGAGATCAACTTCCTCCCCACAAATACATCAAAAATACATCTACATGTAGAACAACTCCTACAGAACACCTACTGAATACTGGCAGAAGACCTCAGACTTCCCAAAAGGCAAGAAACTCCCCACATACCTGGGTAGGGCAAAAGAAAAAAGAAAAAACAGAGACAAAAGAATAGGGACGGGACCTGCACCTCTGGGAAGGAGCTGTGAAGGAGGAAAAGTTTCCACACACTAGGAAGCCCCTTCATTGGTGGAGATGGGGGGTGGGAAGGGGGGAAGCTTCCGAGCCACGGAGGAGAGTGCAGCAACAGGGGTGCAGAGGGTAAAGCTGAGAGATTACCGCACAGAGGATCGGTGCCGACCAGCACTCACCAGCCCGAGAGGCTTGTCTGCTCACCCGCCCGGAGGGGCAGGGCTGGGAGCTGAGGCTCGGGCTTTGAAGTTCAGCTCCCAGGGAGAGGACTGGGGTTGGCTGTGTGAACACAGCCTGAAGGGGACTAGTGTGCCACAGCTAGCCGGGAGGGAGTCTGGGAAAAAGTCTGGACCTGCCTAAGAGGCAAGAGACCATTGTTTCAGGGTGCACAAGGAGAGGGGATTCAGAGCACAACCTAAACAAGCTCCAGAGACCAGCGCGAGCCATGGCTATCCACGCGAACACCAGAGAAGGGCATGAAATGCTAAGGCTGCTGCTGCAGCCACCAAGAGGCCTGTGTGCAAGCATAGGTCACTATCCATACCTCCCCTCCCGGGAGCCTGTGCAGCCCACCACTGCCAGGGTCCCGTGTTCCAGGGACAACTTCCCTGGGAGAAGACATGGCGTGGCTCAGGCTGTTGCAACATCACGCCACCCACTGCCACTGCAGGGTCTCCCTGCATACCATACACTTCTATCTCTCTGGCCCGAGTCAGTCGTCCCTTTAACCCCCCCACCAACTGCGTGAAGAACAGACACCAGAGGGCGACCTACATGCAGAGGCGGGACCAGATCCAAAGCTGAACCCCAGGAGCTGTGCAGACAAAGAAGAGAAAGGTAAATTTCTCCAAGTAGCCTCAGGAGCAGCAGATTATATCTCCACAATCAACTTGATGTACCTTGCATCAGTGGAACCTGAATAGAAAATGAATCATCCCAAAATTGAGGCAGTGGACTTTGGGAGCAACTGTAGACTTGGGGGGTCTTGGTGCTCGGGCTGGGTCTCTGGCCTGAGCCTCTGAGGAGGGAGAGCAGAGTTCAGGACATTGGTCCACCAGAGACCTCCTGGCTGCATGTAATATCAATCAGCAAGAGCTCTCCCAGAGATCTCTGTCCCAACACTAAGATCGAGCTCCACTCAATGACCAGCAAGCTCCAGTGCTGGACACTCTATGCCAAACAACTAGCAAGACAGGAACACAACACCACCCATTAACAGAGAGGATGCCTAAAATCATAATAAATTCACA
This sequence comes from Aethalodelphis obliquidens, assembly GCF_003676395.1. NCBI lineage: Eukaryota > Metazoa > Chordata > Mammalia > Artiodactyla > Delphinidae > Aethalodelphis > Aethalodelphis obliquidens. Next base: position 14,523,758 of record NW_020837954.1, read on the forward strand.
GACACCCTAAAACACACCACTGTACGCGATCCTGCCCACCAGAAAGACAAGATCCAGACTCATCCATCAGAATGCAGGCACCAGTCTCCTCAAGCAGGAAGCCAACACAACCCACTGAACCAACCTTCCCCACTGAGGGCAGACACCAAAAACAATGGGAACTATGAACCTGCGGCCTGTGAAAAGGAGACCCCCAAAACAGTAAGTTAAGCAAAATGAGAAGACAGAGAAATACACAGCAGATGAATGAGCAAGTTAAAAAGCATCAGACCAAACAAATGAAGAGGAAATAGGCAGTCTACCTGAAAAAGAATTCAGAATAATCATAGTAAAGATGATCCAAAATCTTGGAAATAGAATGGAGAAAATACAAGAAACGTTTAACAAGGACCTAGAAGAACTAAAGAGCAAACAAACAATGATGAACTACACAACAAATGAAATTAAAAATTCTGTAGAAGAAATCAGTAGCAGAATAACTGAGGCAGAAGAATGGATAAGTGACCTGGAAGACAAAATAGTGGAAATAACTACTGCAGAGCAGAATAAAGAAAAAAGAATGAAAAGAACTGAGGACACTCTCAGAGACCTCTGGGACAACATTAAATGCACCAACATTCAAATTATAGGGTTCCAGAAGAAGAAGAGAGAAAGAAAGGGACTGAGGAAATATTTGAAGAAATTATACTTGAACACTTCCCTAATATGGGAAAGGAAATAGTCAATCAAGTCCATGAAGCAAAGAGAGTCCCATACAGGACAACTCCAAGGAGAAACATGCCAAGACACATATTAACCAAACTGGCAAAAATTAAATACAAAGAAAAAAATATTAAAAGCAACAAGGCAAAAGCAACAAATAATATACAAGGGAATCCCCATACGGTTAACAGCTGATCTTTCAGCAGAAACTCTGCAAGCCAGAAGGGTGTGGCAGGACATATTTAAAGTGATGAAAGGAAAAAAGCCTACAGCCAAGATTACTCTACTCAGCAAGGATCTCATTCAGATTCGACAGAGAAATTAAAACCTTCACAGAGAAGCAAAAGCTAAAAGAATTCAGCACCACTAAAACAGCTTTACCACAAATGTTAAAGGAACTTCTCTAGGCAGCAAACACAAGAGAAGGAAAAGACCTACAATAACAAACCCCAAACAATTAAGAAACGGTAATAGGAACATACATATCAATAACTGCCTTAAATGTAAAAGGATTGAATGCTCCAACCAAAAGACATAGACTAGCTGAATGGATACAAAAGCAAGACCTATATATATGCTGTCTACAAGAGACCCACTTCAGACCTAGGGACACATACAGACTGAAAGTGAGGGGATGGAAAAAGATATTCCATGTAAATGGAAATCAAAAGAAACCTGGAGGAGTAATTCTCATATCAGACAAAATAGACTTTAAAATAAAGACTATTACAAGAGACAAAGAAGGACACTACATAATGATCAAGGTATCAATCCAAGAAGAAGAGGTAACAATTGTAAATATTTATTCACCCAACATAGGAGCACATCAATACATAAAGCAAATGCTAACAGCCATAAAAGGGGAAACTGACAGTAGCACAATCATAGTAGGGGACTTTAACACCCCACTTTCACCAATGGACAGATCATCCAAAATGAAAATAAATAAGGAAACACAAGCTTTAAATGATACATTAAACACGATGGACTTAATTTGTATTTATAGGACATTCCATCCAAAATCACCAGAATACACTCTTCTCAAGTGCTCATGGAACATTCTCCAGGATGGATCATATCTTGGTTCACAAATCAAGCCTTGGTAAATTTAAGAAAATTGAAATCATATCAAGGATCTTTTCCGACCACAATGCTATAAGACTACATATCAATAACAGGAAAAAGTCTGTAAAAAATACAAACACATGAAGCCTAAACGATACACTACTAAATAACCAAGAAATCACTGAAGAAATCAAAGAGGAGATCAAAAACTACCTAGAAACAAATGACAATGAAAAAATGAAGACCGCAAACCTATGGGATGCAGCAAAAGCAGTTCTAAGGGGGAACTTTATAGCAATACAATCCTACCTCAAAAAGCAAGAAAAATATCAAATCAACAACCTAACCTTACACCTGAAGCAATTTTAGAGAAAGAAGAACAAAAAAACCCAAAGTCAGCCGAAAGGAAAGAGCAGATCAGAAATAAATGAAAAAGAAATGAAGGAAACAATACCAAAGATCAAAAAACTAAAAGGTGGTTATTTGAGAAGATAAACAAAATTGATTAACCATTAGCCAGACTCATCAAGAAAAAAAGGGAGAAGACTCAAATCAACAGAATTAGAAATGAAAAAGGAGAAATAACAACTGACACTGCAGAAATACAAAGGATCATGAGAGATTACTACAAGCAACTCTGTGCCAATAAAATGGACAACGCAGAAGAAATGGAGAAATTCTTAGAAAAGCATAACCTTCCAATAATGAACCAGGAAGAAACAGCAAATGTAAACAGACCAATCACAAGCACTGAAATTGAGATTAAAAATCTTCCAACAAACAAAAGCCCAGGGCCAGATGGCTTCACAGGTGAATTCTATAAAACATTTAGAAAAGACCTAACACCTCTCCTTCTGAAACTCTTCCAAAATATAGCAGAGGGAGGAACACTCCTCATTCTACGAGGTCACCATCACCCTGATACCAAAACCAGGCAAATACGTCACAAAAAAAGAAAACTATAGACCATTATCACTGATGAACATGATGCAAAAATCCTCAACAAAATACTAGCAAACAGAATCCAACAGCACATTAAAAGGATAATACACCATGATCAAGTGGGGTTTATCCCAGGAATGCAAGGATTCTTCAATATACACAATCAATCAATGTGATACACCATATTAACAAACTGAAGGAGAAAACCATATGATCATCTTGATAGATGCAGAAAAAGCTTCCAACAAAATTCAACACCTACTTATGATAAAAACCCTCCAGAAAGTAGGCATAGAGGGAAACTACCTCCACATAGTAACGGCCATATATGACAAACGCACAGCCAACATCGTTCTCAATGGTGGAAAACTAAAACCATTTCCAATAAGATCAGGAACAAGGCAAGGTTGCCCACTCTCACCACCATTATTCAACATAGTTTTGGAAGTTTTAGCCACAGCAACCAGAGAAGAAGAAGAAATAAAAGGAATCCAAATCGGAAAAGAAGAATTAAAACTGTCACTGATTGCAGATGACATGATACTATATATAGAGAATCCTAAAGACGCTACCAGAAAACTACTAGAGCTAATCAAGTAGCAGGATACAAAATTAATGCACAGAAATCTCTTGTAATCCTATACACTAATGATGAAAAATCTGATGAGAAATTAAGGAAACACTCCCATTTACCACTGCACCAAAAAGAATAAAATACCTAGGAATAAACCCACCTAAGGAGACAAAAGACCTGTATGCAGAAAACTATAAGACACTGATGAAAGAAATTAAAGATGATACAAACAGATGGAGAGATATACCCATGCTCTTGGATTGGAAGAATCAACATTGTGAAAATGACTATACTACCCAAAGAAATCTACAGATTCATTGCAATCCCTATCAAACTACCACTGGCATTTTTCCCCAGAACTAGAACAAAAAATGTCACAATTTGTATGGAAACACAAAAGACCCCGTATAGCCAAAGCAATCTTGAGAAAGAAAACCAGAGCTGGAGTAATAAGGCTCCCTGTCTTCAGACTATAATGCAAGCTGCAGTAATCAAGGCAGTATGGTACTGGCACAAAAACAGAAATATAGATCAATGGAACAGGATAGAAAGCCTAGAGATAAATCCACGTACATATGGTCAGCTTATCTTTGATAAAGGAGGCAAGAATATACAATGGAGAAAAGACAGCCTCTTCAATAAGTGGTGCTGGGAAAACTGGACAGCTCCATGTGAAAGACTGAAATTAGAATACTCCCTAACACCATACACAAAAATAAACTCAAAATGGATTAAAGACCTAAATGCAAGGCCAGACAGTATAAGATTCTTAGAGTAAAACATGGGCAGAACACTCTATGACATCAATCACAGCAAGATCCTTTTTGACCCACCTCCTAGAGAAATGGAAATAAAAACAAAAATAAACAAATGGAACCCAATGAAACTTTAAAGCTTTTGAACAGCAAAGGAAACCATAAACAAGAAAAGACAACGCTCAGAATGGGAGAAAATAGTTGCAAACGAAGCAACTGACAAAGGATTAATCTCCAAAATATACAAGCAGCTCATGCAGCTCAATATCAAGAAACAAACAACCCAATCCAAAAATGGGCAGAAGACCTAAATAGACATTTCTCCAAAGAAGATATACAGATTGCCAACAAACACATGAAACGATGCTCAACATCATTAATCATTAGAGAAATGCAAATCAAAACTACAATGAGGTATCACCTCACACTGTTCAGAATGGCCATCATCAAAAATCTACAAACAATAAATGCTGGAGAGGGTGTGGAGAAAAGGGAACCCTCTTGCACTGTTGGTGGGAATGTAAATTGATACAGCCACTATGGAGAACAGTATGGAGGTTCCTAGGGCCTCCCTGGTGGCACAGTGGTTGAGAGTCCACCTGCCGATGCAGGGGACACGGGTTCGTGCCCCGGTCCGGGAAGATCCCACGTGCCACGGAGCGGCTAGGCCCGTGAGCCATGGCTGCTGAGCCTGCGTGTCCGGAGCCTGTGCTCTGCAATGGGAGGGGCTACTACAGTGAGAGGCCCACGTACCAAAAAAACAAAAAACAAAAAACTAAAAATAGAACTACCATATGACCCAGCAATCCCACTACTGGGCATATACCCTGAGAAAACCATAATTCAAAAAGAGTCATGCACCCCAATGTTCATTGCAGCACTATTTACAATAACCAGGACATGGAAGCAACCTAAGTGTCCATCATCAGATGAATGGATAAAGAAGATGTGGCACATATAGACAATCGAATATTACTCAGCCATAAAAAGAAATGAAATTGAATTATTTGTAGTGAGGTGGATGGACCTAGGGACTGTCATACAGAGTGAAGTAAGTCAGAAAGATAAAAACAAATACCATATGCTAACACATATATATGGAATCTAAAAAAAAAAAAAAGTTTCTGAAGAACCTAGGTGCAGGACAGGAATAAAGACGCAGACATAAAGAATGGACTTGAGGACACAAGGAGGGGGAAGGGTAAGCTGGGACAAAGTGAGAGAGTGGCATGGACATATATACACTACCAAATGTAAACTAGATAGCTAGTGGGAAGCAGCCACATCGCACAGGGATATCAGCTCAGTGCTTTGTGATCATCTAGAGGGGTGGAATAGGGAGGGTGGGAGGGAAACGCAAGAGGGAGGGGATATGGGGATATATGTATACGTATAGCTGATTCACTTTGTCATAAAGCAGAAAGTAACACACCATTGTAAGGCAATTATACTCCAATAAAGATGTTAAAAAATAAATAAATAAACTACTGACTTTGTAAATTAGAAATATTTTTTTTGGCGACCTTCGCAAAAGCAGCATCAGTTAGTTTGGTATAAGCAGAAATCATATTTCAGCGGGATGAAAAAAAGTGGAAAGGGAGAAAATAGAGGCAGGATCTGTAGGCTACTCTTGAGTGTTGCAAGGAAACGGAGGAAGGCAGAGTCAAAGAATAAGACAAGGACCACGGGAGCAAAACCAGAGTCATATTTGTTCCCTTGCCAAGCAGAAGGGAAACAAGTTATTCAAGAAGAGTTCTGTGGGTCTCCAAAAGCTGAAAGAGGAAGGACTAGATAGGAGGCCAAAGAGGGAGCTTATTCTACATGAGAAAGGATTATATGCACTATATTCTAACTGGTTAAGGGAGGATTATAAATTATCCCTTGGAATTGATCATGAGTCTGCTGTATATAATAAAAGTATGACAAGGGTTTTTAATAATTCCAGAAATGCTTCCTTAGCCTTGGAATGCATATTGGGTATTTTCATATGCACTCTCATATGCTTGGGACATGCCACACTTTTCTCTTGCCCCAGGCGAAGACTTGAAGCGAAAGCACAGTCAAGGGTACTACTTTTAGAGCGAAGATGCTTTGAACAGGTTTCTAGGTTTAAAGTATTTGATGAAGAGAGAGAGTGACAAATTTATGAAATACTGTGAGACCAAGAACTTCAGAAAGTAGTAGAGATAACTCTTCCTTGAACACGGCAGGTGACACTGAATGGAAATGAGATTGTGGGTAGAAACTGAAGGCTGGAAGACTTGACTCCTGTTGCCTCTGCTTTCTCTGAGAAGTTCAAGGTGGATCATCTGCTAAGAGTGAAGGGACTGTGGATGTATCCCTTCTGTGATCACCTTTTTGTTCCAAATACAATTTTAAGAATGCAGTTTCACCCATAGTGACTTTCATACATCTCAATTCATTTTGTATTTTAACCTTCCTGACAGTCCCTCCTAACTTAATCTAAAATTCATGAATATATATGGGAGTGTAAGTTAATTAATAAAAATTTGGAAGGCAATATGGCAATTGGTATCAAGAATGTTAAATGTTCATACACCTTGATTTAGTAATTCCACTTCCATGAATTTATAGAAATTAGAAAACAATACACAAAATGATAATTGAAGAACTGTATTTGTTATTATATTAAACTGAAATATACACTGATAGGGATTTTTAAAGGTAAATTATAGTATGAACATACACACAATAAAATTGTGTGCAAAAATAAAAATTATGATATGTATCTATGTTTATGTCTACGGTAGTATTGTTGAATCAAAACAGAGATTAGTAGCTTGATGCTAAATGTGATTCTATTTACATAAAATTGTTTATATTTTAGTGTGTGTGTGTGTGTGTGTGTGAGAGAGAGAGAAAGAATGTAAATAAAGATCAAAATGTTAACAGTACTTATTTATTGGTTGAAGGATATGGAGTTGTGTTTACTTTCTTCTTTTTAATTGTTGTATTGTTTGAATAATTTATATTAAACATTTATCACAGGTGTTGTATACATGAACCAAAGATGGCCTCTGTGTATAGACTAGGTAGTTTATTTCTTCGCTGACACATTAGCTCAAAAGCCCAGCAGCACCAAACTCAAATTCTGACACACCCAGTTGTTTTTAAAATACCCCAAGCAAGCAGATTTTTAGCTATTTAAAGCCTATCTGCTCTGCATACCCTGTGCACTGGACAGCTGTAACCCACAGATAAGATAGAGCCTTCTGGTTATAACTCCCCAAGCCGTATGGCCCTTTGGAGCTCGCTGACACAGATACTCCCTGCTATTGCTGAGCAACAGTGTCTCAAGGTGGAAGCCCGCCTCTAACTTCCTCTCCCCCCAGGAGTCTCTTTGCCCTCCTCCCGTTCTGGATGGCGGTCCCCTCACCTTAAGCCTCTGGATGTCTCAAGCTGTGAAGAACTTCCCCCATCACAGCCCTGTATGTTACCGCCTCCCGTGGCATATCTTTTACATTGATCAGCCTCCAACTCCCTTGAAACCCCTACAATAGGCATTTGTAATAGCACATAAAAATAATAAAGCACTTTTTAGAGTTTTTTTTTTTTTTTTTTTTTTAAGGATTTAAATGGGCCCGCAGCCTGTGTCAAGAGGAAACTGGGTAGGATACAGCTTCCAAGGAAAGCTGCCTTGCAAAGCGAGGACCCAGGGCCTTAAGCCTCCAGTCAGAGTCTCAGTTGACAACCAAGGTCAGACAGAAAGTATCCTGCCATGACCACAGAGTCACATTGTCCTGCTTTTTGGTCTCAAATACCCTTTGTTTTTAATATTACCCCGTTTTTGTGACTGGTAAGCAGGCAGTGGATATTCTAGGTGTCTTTTCAGGCCAACTACTCCATTTTTTTTTTTTAATATAAATTTATTTATTTATTTAGTTTTGGCTGCTTTGGGTGTTCGTTGCTGTGCGCGGGCTTTCTCTAGTTGCGGCAAGCGGGCGCTACTCTTCGTTGCAGTGCAGGGCTTCTCATTGCGGCGGCTTCTCTTGTTGTGGAGCACAGGCTCTAGGCGCACGGGCTCAGTAGTTGTGGCTCGCAGGCTCTAGAGCGCAGGCTCAGTAGTTGTGGCGCACGGGCTTAGTTGCTCCGCAGCATGTGGGATCTTCCCGGATCAGGGCTTGAACCTGTGTCCCCTGCACTGGCAGGCGGATTCTTAACCACTGTGCCACCAGGGAAGTCCCCACCTGTTCCGTTCTTAACCCAGGTGAGTCATCAAGGACCTCGCACAACTTCCTCTATCCCTCAGGTGATACTTGCTCCTTCTATAGAAGTTCATAGATTCATCTGAGTGTTGTTTTCCTTCTTCCTCTCCAGTCAGATTGCAGGCCAGCAAGCTTCCCCACTCCTCCCCTCATGGAATGCTCCCCTCCCTTTGGAAAGAGGCTTCATCTCGGTGTCTTCAATGCTGTTTCAGAATCCAGATGCAGTTTGTTGATACCATCTGCATCTCTCAGGTCTTTTTCTCTCCACTTGCAAGATTGAGAGCTACTACTTAACTCTCCCGCCCCCACTCCCTAAGTTATCTTTTCTGATCAGGTAAAAGCTTGATGACTAACTAGGAAATGATCAACCATTAATACTAGACTTTGATAATCAAAAGATTATAAAGCATACCATATCTATATATCTATATTCCTATATTCCAGACTGTGCTGCAAATTTGAAAATTCAGCAGGTGCTGTTGTTCATTTGCAATGCAAAAGAAACATACAATTACTATATATTGAACCTTTATTTGACTCAGATAAGTGGTAAGAGTGATTCTCATTTTTCACTGGGGAATCTGAATCGCCTTTGAGAAAGCAGGAGAGAGAGTCGCCCTGTCGTTAGAGGGAAGGCAGTTATGGAGAAGGCAAACTAATTTCCTGAATTCCAATACCATGTTCTTTGGAGATGTTCCTTGATAATCTTTGCCTCCTTCCCCTTCAAATAAAAAGTGCTTAGTGTTACTATTCCTCACATGAAACAGTTTGATTTAACCAACAATGGGGAAGGGAACATCATATTCAAAGATTTATTTTTGCACACTTCTAAGTGAACTACGGATAAAGAAAAGCCATAGAGGTGCCTGAAGTGAATTTCAGTCCATGTAAGTTTTGCAATTTCTTTCTCCTAGACCTGTTGCAAAGAGTGATTGCCAGGTGAATAGGCCTTTGTGACATGTCAGCATAAACCATTTTGATAGAATTATATGTTTCTTTTCACCCAAGATCCTCTTTTTCCTTATACCTTTTGTTCCTGTCCTTGTCTCTAATTCTCACTGTGCGTTGGAAGTGATTTACTACAGGCTACAGAAAGTCACTCTGCTTCTTTCTAAATGTCAATCCTGGGAATCTTCTCACACTCTCTTAGAGCCACATCAGGGTTAAAAAGACTTCCAAATCAAACTTTAATTACAGTCACTGTTGAGGGCACATCAGCCTCTCCATAATGACTAAGTTAACAGTGTTCATAGTACAGTTCTAACAGTGATCCAGGTTTTTCAGGCATTAAGTGGTTTCATCATTTCCTTACTTTCATTTTTAAAAAAAACAAACTCGGAATATGCTTCAAAGAATAAACTTAAAGACTCTAGCTTTTACACTTGGTTCATTGTTGCATATAATTAACACATTCTTGTTCTCTTCTCTACTTAATTTAGAACAACATTAAATTTCCATGCAACCCACAAATGTGTAAGTAGTTTATTGTTAAGAAACCCAATTGTGAGTTGGCAAATCTTCGTCCAGAGATGTCTGGAACCCAATTTGCCAGGAACGGGTTGATGCAAAGTTGTGAGGAAGGTAAGTTTAGCATGTCCCCCACTTGGTTTGGAGTATTGGTTCCCTTCTAAGCACCCTCAAGCCCACCTCATACCCATCCTTGGCTGGAAGGACACCCAGGGATGTGAAACTCCCCTCATGGGAATAATATCCTCCCAACACTCACACTGCAAGGGACCGCTTTACCAACTAAGCAACTTGATAAACCTTGTACTAGAGTAGCCATTTGAGCAGTGGCTTCCTGAACATAATGTCTCTTCCTTGTCATCTAGATCCATTAGTGATTCTCCTGGGAGCAATTTCAGTTCTGGGGACAAAGACATCTTCTTCCTAGCTTCCCACAAAATATTTCTCAGTATGTAAAAAAGCCATATGGTATTAATAATAATAATGATGACGATCAGTAATAACAAACACTCAAAGGGCACTTATTTTGCTTCATAACAAAGTGTCCTAAGTGCTTTGCACATGTATTAACTCATTTGATCATCATAAAAATCCGATGAGGTTGATACCATTATTATCTGCCATTTTACAGATGGTCTTTTGATGACATGTGCAGACTGCTTTCCCACTGACTTAGGAGCCTCTTTCTCCTACTCAGGATTCTATAATGACACGCAAAAGCTTTTTAACAGTTGACAGAACATAATTCAGTATTGCTGGTGTCAATATGTGCTGCAGCAAAATCCCTGACAGGAGAGGATAAAAGGAGTCAGCTCGTAGTGAGTGGAGACTGAACTAGACAGAGGTTCGGACAACATTAAGAAGCTCCTATAGCACAAGGAGAACACTCAGGGAGGATTTCTTTGGCTCTTGCAGTTTTAGGATGCCATCTAGTTTGGGCAATAGTCTTGAGATACCCACTAAAGATATCCTTTAAGGAAGAATTGGTGACAAAAATTCTAGGAAGGTATGGCATAGACTTCTAGTTGCTGTACCAACATCCATTTACTCTTTCTTTCTTTGTAAGAGACCTCCAATTATGGAGGTGGCAATGTGCCTAGCTAAAATAATGCATTTCTCAGCTTCCTTGGTCCTAAAGTGGCCATTTAACTGAGCTATGACCAGTTATACATAAACAAAAGCTATTAGGTGGAGAAGACAGCTAGGATGTGCCACTTGGCCCCTTCCTCTTTCCTACACCCTGCTTCCTGGAATGCAGATTTGATGGATGGCGCTCCAACACCATATTGGACTACTGCGGTGACTTTGAGAATGGAATTCAGATACCAAGAATGGAAGAGTAGGGGCTTCCCTGGTGGCACGGTGGTTGAGAGTCCGCCTGCCGATGCAGGGGACACGGGTTCGTGCCCCGGTCCGGGAAGATCCCACATGCCGCAGAGCGGCTAGGCCCATGAGCCATGGCCGCTGAGCCTGCGTGTCCGGAGCCTGTGCTCCGCAAAGGGAGAGGCCACAATAGTGAGAGGCCCGCGTACCACAAAAAAAAAAAAAAAAGAATGGAAGAGTAGAAATAAAAATGGAAGGTGGGTCCCTGGCAGCCATGGAGTCACTACATTTGGCGGACTGTACACCCCCCCCCATACTGATTTTAGGTGAGATAAATGCAATACACGGTCATGTGTTTAAGCCACTGTTACTTCTGACTTTTTGTTATATGATGATAACATGATTCTAGCTGGATACATAAAGTTAGCTCGAGGTTTTATGGGCAGCAGAATCTCTCCATTTTTTACAAGCAGAGAAAACTCAAGACCCCTTTATCAACTGACTGGTCCTGACGGGAGAGACCAATTGAAGAAATTTGGGCTAAGATTTCCTGAGCCCTGAATGACGGAATTAACCTCTCTGCTTCTCAGTTGTCTCATTTACAAAACCAGGATGCTGAATTTGATCATTAAGGCTCCTTTCCAGGTTGAAAATTCTGTAATTTTTCAAGTAGTAAGAATAAGACACACACCAGTGTTGCTCAACAAGCCCTGCTGAAACGGTATCAGTCTGAGTGAACTGTGTGATTTTCTCCTGGTAGAGAGGGGGTACCTGAATTGAATTCAGCTAAAACCCTGTCTCAGGCAGTGAGACTCTGTTGCTCAGGTAGTAGCAACTCTGTGTCCCTTTGCACAGAGTTGCTACTACTTTTGAATCAGGTCACGGTTGCCATAATCAGGGAGCATTTAATTGGAACAAACAGAAGCTCATTTAAGCAGGCTGAAGCATTCCTTAGCCAAATAATACAGAGATACCTTACTGAATAGAAGGGAACTCCAAGGCAGGAAGTCCCAACAGGGAAACTGGGAATGGAAAGTTGAGAATTCCCTCTCTTCTTGTCTCTGGTCAAAGTGATATTCAGTCTTTGCTTTCCTCTCCTGCTTCTTACCGCTGTCTAGCTTTCTCTGCTGCAGTGCTTGCAAGGTAGAAAAATGAAAAAAGCTTTCCCACCTCTACATAATCTCCTTTACAAGCTAGTACACCACAGTGAGTTAGATGCCATCTCATTCAAATTCTTAATTAAATTTGATTGGCTCAGGTTTAATTGGTGATGGCCCTGAGCTGGCATAAGGTCACAGGGTACAAACAGAGTAGGCAGGGCTTAAGGGCTGATTCTGTAGGAAGGCGCATGACTGGGAAGGGATGATTTGCATCTTCAGAGAAACAGCAAGAAGGTCTTCAAGCATGCCTCTTTAGGAGGGGATGCAGTTCTTCACAATTGAAGAGCTGTCTATGGGACTCTCCTGAAGTGGGGAAGGGCAAATGACCATGTATCATATCAAGATACTGGGTTGTGCTTCCAAACCTACCTGGAGTGGGAAAAATATGTCGCTGTTTTGAGTTTGTAACACTTACTACAGATGTGCAGTAAGATGTGTGCATGGGTATACTTGGAATGATTATAGTTATTTGAAATAACTATATTGTGAAATTTTTGTTGAGAATCTAGCAGCATCCCTTCAGATAATAAAAGTCTCAGAAGGAGACTGAAAACTGCTCATTTAAGCTCTCTTTTATCTCTTTCTCTAGCTCCTACTAATCTAAGATCTCTTTTATCTGTTTCTTTTATCTGTTACTACCCTTTCTATTTCATGCAGACCTTATCTGTGTTATTCAGATTTTTCTAATTACTACCTTAACCAGTTCTAAACTCCATTATTTGTGAATCACTTTGATAATTAACTGAATGTTTCTATATTTTAATTGGATGGAATTCATTATTTTATAGCATATTTACAATTACTGTAGTATAAAAGACATTTTAGTAATAGGTATCCTTGCTTTTTTTGCTATAATAATATAGATAAACTTAGAGTGTTTTTGTTTACTTTAGGATTTGGCTCAAAATAATGGTTTCCATGACATCTTTCATATCTCACATTAATAATTATTTTATCCTCAAGAACATAGATTTTGGTCACTTGGTAAGATTTTCTGGTTTTTCAAAATTTAATTTTTTGTTTTTCTTTAGTCCCTTAAAGCACAGGAAAAAACTGAAATATAATTCAGAGGGAATACACGAATGTAGAAGTAATATCTGGACTTAAAACTCACCAGTTATGATAGCTTCAACATGTCATTGAATTCTTCTGAACTTCAATTTTCATTATGTAAAGTGACCAAAACAGTATATGAATCTACTACTCCACATGATTATTAAATTTATCAAATTAAATAATGGTTATGAAAATAATTTATAAAATGCAACTATGTCCAGCATCCTATGATGGTACCAACAGGGAGTTTACCCACCTTTCCATATTTTGCAAGATGATGAATAGTGGCTGCCAGAAGTAAAAGTAGATGGAGCATAAATAAATTGGGTCACCTGGGCTCAAACTGGTGAATAGCACAAGAGTAAACAAACCTCTCTATGTTAAGTGTGAGTGAGACATCATGATTGGGGGCAAACTAATGTGCTATTTCATCAAGGCAGCATGTCCATACAATACAACAGAAGGGCTTTTAGGGGAGACTCTATATTTAAATGTGATGCTTGCTAATCAATAATCATTTATTCTTTTATCATGTAAAGTTCCAGACCACTGATTTGACAAGAATCTCATGAATTAGTTTAAATGCATTCCTGATGTGTAACCAGTATCTCCAGCAGACTTCAAGAATGCATTTCAGTGTGTACATCCTTATTAGACATATCAAAATAAGACTTACCCGAAGTTAGTATCATCAAATAAGCTCTTGAGCGCAAGAGCTTACTTCTGGCTCAGTAATCAACTTCTCTAAAATTGTCACTGAGGCTGAAGGGACAGCCTAATAGAATATAAAATTGCAGGCTTGCCTTCCTCATACTTTCTAAAAATGTGTTACAGCAGATATAGATACACAAAAAAATACCTTAACTCATGTGAGTATTATATGCTTTCTCTAAAGGCATTTCATATTTTGAGATTAGAAAGTATTCAATCATCTAGATCAGGAATTGTATTAAAATCTGACTCACTTTTCTTGAAATCTTGTATTGGTAGCTTGTTGGTGTTTGGGCCTGGCTTCTGAGAACAAATTATTTCGAATAAGCTGTGACACATAAGACACATAAGCTGTGTCTCAGATCTATCACCACAAAGAGGTAAACTGAAAACAAATACAAGTTGAAGAAACAAACTGACTGTCAGAGCTCTAGCTCTAAGGAAAAACTACATACCATTTTCCTCTTAAACATGACACTCTGATTTTTTCAGGAGTCTATCTGATAATGGTGGTCTAGACTGATACCTCCTTGTCAGTGCCCCAATACTGCACCCCAGCAAATGGGCTGTCAGATCTCACAGAGAACAACAGTGAGTTCTCCTACAGTGAAGACTTGAAGAAAAGGAAGTGTTTCTGCTCCTGAACTTATGGAAAAGAGAAGACAATGTAATATCCTCAAAGAATTACCTAGAACAAAGGGAAATGTTACAAAGGTTCAGTCTAACATAGACAGACTTTAGTGACATGGTTAAAGGGGGGAAAAACCAGCATGTGGAGGCTTGGGAAAATGATTACAGAGACATGCCCAGAAAAATGAACAGTGATGATTTCTGCATGTTAGAAAGGGGTGATGTGCATGTATCTATCTGTATGTATGTAATGTATGTATTTCTTTTATTTTTTAAATTTATTTATTTTATTTTTGGCTGCACTGGGTCTTCTTCATGCAGGCTTTCTCTAGTTGCAGTGAGCAGGGGTTGCTCTTCATTGTGGTGTGCAGGCTTCTCATTGCAGTGGCTTCTCTTCTTGTGGGGCACAGGCTCTAGGCATGTGGGCTTCAGTACCTGTGTCTCGCAGGCTCTAGAGCGCAGGCTCAATACTTGTGGTGCACAGGCTTAGTTGCTCCGTAGCATGTGGGATCTACCCGGACCAGGGCTTGAACCCGTTTCCCCTGAATTGGCAGGTGGATTCTTAACCACCACACCACCAGGGAAGCCCATAATGTATGAATTGAAACTGTTTTTTTTCCTTTTTTTCTTTTTCTTCCTTCCTTCCTTTCTTCCTGTCTTTCTTTTTCTGCTTACCTATAGGTTCAAAATTCTCTTGGGTGAACATGTACCACTTTTGTAATAAGAAAAAGAGTGTAAAAGGAAAAAGGCTACACTGTGCTTATGACAGCAAAAAAGGTCTCTATTTGGTGTATTCACTCAATAAACAGATGTGGTCATTCTTATGTCAAAGTCAAGGACAAAATACGATAAAGGAAGATGCTATATTTTAGAACTCCAGTTCTATATTGTTTTATCCTTTCAAAATATGACAGTCTCTTAAAATCACTATGTATTTATCAATATTTACCAAGAAGATTACTAAAATACATTTTTGTTATATCTGAATAAGTCTGGTGGGAGAATGAGCTGCTGGCTAGCCTCACATAGAGCAGTGCTGCTTCTAGCCTCCAAGGATGATGCTTTTATGGGATCACGATCAGATGAGAAAAATAAGTAAAATGTAATGTGAACTTTATGTAAACAAAGTTCATTTAACTTTTAAACTTTATTTTTAAGAATGATGATGAGCACTACCCACCACCAGTCCCTCCCATCAGGAAACTCGCAAAAGCCGCTTAGATAGCCTCATCCACCAGAGGGCAGAGAGCAGAAGCAAGTAGAACTACAGTCCTGCAGCCTGTGGAACCAAAACCACATTCACAGAAAGATAGACACGATGAAAAGGCAGAGGGCTATGTACCAGACGAAGGAACAAGATAAAACCCCAGAAAACCAGCTAAATGAAGTGAGGATAGGCAACCTTCCAGAAAAAGAATTCACAATAATGATAGTGAAGATGATCCAGGACCTCAGAAAGAATGGAGGCAAGGGCATAGCACAGGGAGATCAGCTCGGTGCTTTGTGACCGCCTGGAGGGGTGGGATAGGGAGGGTGGGAGGGAGGGAGACGCAAGCGGGAAGAGATATGGGAATATATGTATATATATAACTGATTCATTTTGTTGTGAAGCTGAAACTAACATACCATTGTAAAGCAATTATACTCCAATAAAGATGTTAAAAAAAAAAAAAAAAAAAAAGAATGGAGGCAAGGATCGAGAAGATGCAAGAAATGTTTAACAAAGACCTAGAAGAATTAAAGAACAAACAAACAGAGATGAACAATACAATAACTGAAATGAAAAATACACTAGAAGGAAACAATAGCAGAATAACTGAGGCAGAAGAATGGATAAGTGACCTGGAAGACAGAATGCTAGAATTCACTGCTGCAGAACAGAATAAAGAGAAAAGAATGAAAAGAAATGAAGACAGTGTAAAAGACTTCTGGGACAACATTAAACACAACAGCATTCGCATTATAGGGGTCCCAGAAAGAGAAGAGAGAAAGAAAGGACCTGAGAAAATATCTGAAGCGATTATAGTCGAAAACTTCCCTAACATGGGAAAGGAAATAGCCACCCAAGTCCAGGAAGTGCAGTGAGTCCCATACAGGATAAACCCAAGGAGAAACATGCCAAGACACATAGCAATCAAATTGGCAAAAATTAAAGACAAAGAAAAATTATTGAAAGCAGCAAGGGAAAAACGACAACATACAAGGGAACTCCCCTAAGGTTAACAGCTGATTTCTCAGCAGAAACTCTACAAGACAGAAGAGAGTGGCATGATATACTTAAAGTGATGAAAGGGAAAAACCTACAACCAAGATTACACTACCCGGCAAGGATCTCATTCAGATTCGATGGAGAAATCAAAAACGTTACAGACAAGCAAAAGCTAAGAGAATTCATCACCACCAAACCAGCTCTACAACAAAAGCTAAAGGAACTTCTCTAAGTGGGAAACACAAGAGAAGAAAAGGACCTACAAAAACAAACTGAAAACAATTAAGAAAATGGTAATAGGAACATATATATCGATATTACCTTAAATGTGAATGGATTAAATGCTCCAACCAAAAGGCACAGGCTTGCTGAGGGGATACAAAAAGAAGACACATATATATGTTGTCTATAAGAAACCCACTTCAGACCTAGGGACGTATACAGACTGAAAGTGAGGGGGTCAGACCTAGGGACATATACAGACTGAAAGTGAGGGGGATGGAAAAAGATATTCCATGCTAATGGAAATCAAAAGAAAGCTGGAGTAGCAATACTCATATCAGATAAAATAGACTTTAAAATAAAGAATGTTACCAGAGACAAGGAAGGACACTACATAATGATCAAGGAATAAATCCAAGAAGAAGATATAACAATTATAAATATATATGTACCCAACACAGGAGCACCTCAATACCTAAGGCAACTGCTAACAGCTATAAAAGAGGAAATCTACATTAACACAATAATAGTAGGGGACTTTAACACCTCACTTACACCAATGGACATCATCCAGACAGAAAGTTAATAAAGAAACACAAGTTGTAAATGACACAACAGACCAGATAGATTTAATTGATATTTATAGGTTATTTCATCCAAAAACAGCAGATTACACTTTCTTCTCAAGTGCACATGGAACATTCTCCAGGATATATCACATTTAGGGTCACAAATCAAACCTCAAGAATTTTAAGAAAATTGAAATCATATCGATTATCTTTTCTGACCATAACACTATGAGATTAGAACTCAATTAAAGGGAAAAAACATAAACAAACACATGGATGCTAAACAATACATTACTAAATAACCAAGATTTCACTGAAGAAATCAAAGAGGAAGTCAAAAAATACCTAGAAACAAATGACAATGAAAACACAATGATCCAAAACCTATGGGATGCAGCAAAAGCAGTTCTAACAGGGATGTTTATAGCTATACAAGCCTACCTCAAGAAACATGAAAAATCTCAAATAAACAATCTAACCTTACACCTAAAGGAACTAGAGAAAGAAGAAAACACAAAACCCAAAGTTAGCAGAAAGAAAGAAATCATAAAGATCAGAGCAGAATGAAATGAAATACAACAAAGAAAACAACAGCAAAAATCAATAAAACTAAAAGCTGTTTTTTTGAGAACATAAACAAAACTGATAAACCATTAGCCAGACTCATCAAGAAAAAGAGGGAGAGGACTCAAATCAATAAATTTAGAAATGAAAAAGGAGAAGATATAACAGACACCGCAGAAATACAAAGCATCCTAAGAGACTACTACAAGCAACTCTATGCTGATAAAATGGACAACCTGGAAGAAATGGACAAATTCTTAGAAAGGTATAACCTTCCAAGACTGAACCAGGAATAAACAGAAAATATGAACAGACCAATCACAAGTAATGATATTGAAACTGTGATTAATAGTCTTCCAACAAACAAAAGTCCAGAACCAGGTGGCTTCACAGATGAATTCTATAAAACATTTAGAGAAGAGCTAACACCCATCCTTCTCAAACTCTTCCAAAAAATTGCAGAAGAAGTAACACTCCCAAACTCATTCTATGAGGCCACCATCACCCTGATACCAAAACCAGAAAAGACACTACAAAAAAAGAAAATTACAGACCAATACCACTGATGAATATAGATGCAAAAATCCTCAACAAGGGCTTCCCTGGTGTCGCAGTGGTTGAGAGTCTGCCTGCCGATGCAGGGGACACGGGTTTGTGCTCTGGTCTGGGAAGATCCCACATGCCGCGGAGCGGCTGGGCCCGTGAGCCATGGCTGCTAAGCCTGCGCGTCCAGAGCCTGTGCTCCGCAACGGGAGAGGCCACAACAGTGAGAGGTCCAGTCCGCGTACCGCAAAAAAAAAAAAAAAAAAATCCTCAACAAAATACTAGCAAACTGAATCCAACAACATATTAAAAGGATCATACACCATGATCAAGTGGGATTTATCCCAGGGATGCAAGGATTCTTCAATATACGCAAATCAATCAATGTCATACACCATGTTAACAAACAGAAGAATAAAAACCATATGATCATCTCAATAGCTGCAGAAAAAGCTTCTGACAAAATTCAACACCCATTTATGATAAAAACTCTCCAGAAAGTGGGCATAGAGGGAACCTACCCCAACATAATAAAGGCCATATATGACAAACCCACAGCAAACACCATTCTCAAGTGTGAAAAACTGAAAGCATTTCCTCTGAGATCCGGAACAAGACAAGGATTTCCACTCTCATCACTGTTATTCAACATAGTTTTGAAAGTCCTAGCCACAGCAATCAGAGAAGAAAAAGAAATAAAAGGCATACAAATTGGAAAAGAAGTAAAACTGTCACTGTTTGCAGATGACATGATACTATACATAGAGAATCCTAAAGATGCCACCAGAAAACTACTAGACCTAATCAATGAATTTGGTAAAGTTGCAGGATACAAAATTCATGCACAGAAATCACTTGCATTCCTATACACTAATGATGAAAAATCTGAAAGAGAAATTAAGGAAACACTCCCATTCACCATTGTAACAAAAAGAATAAAATACCTAGGAATAAACCTATGTAAGGAGACAAAAGACCTGTATGCAGAAAACTATAAGACACTGATGAAAGAAATTAGATACCAATAGATGGAGAGATATACCATGTTCTTCAATTGCAAGAATCAACATTGTGAAAATGACTTTACTACCCAAAGCAATATACGGATTCAATGCAATCCCTATCAAGTTACCAATGGCATTTTTTTTTTACAGAACTAGAACAAAAAATCTTCAAATTTGTATGGAGACACAAAAGACCCCGAAGAGCCAAAGCAGTCTTGAAGGAAAAAAACAGAGCTGGAGGAATCAGACTCCCTGACTTCAGACTATACTACAAAGCTACAGTAATAAAGACAATATGGTAGTGGCACAAAAACAGAAATGTAGATCAATGGAACAAGATATAAAGCCCAGAGATAAACCCATGCACCTGTGGTCAACTAATCTATGACAAAGGAGGCAAGGATACACAATGGAGAAAAGACAGTCTCTTTAATAAGTGGTGCTGGGAAAACTGGAAAGTTACATGTAAAAGAATGAAATTAGAACACTCCCTAACACCATACATAAAAATAAACTCAAAATGGATTAGAGACCTAAATGTAACACGGACATTATAAAACTCTCAGAGGAAAACATAGGAAGAACACTCTGACATAAATTACAGCAAGATCTTTTTTGATCCACCTCCTAGAGTAATGGAAATAAAAACAAAAATAAACAAACAGGACCTAGTGAAATTTAGAAGCTTTTGCACACAGCAAAGGAAACCATAAACAAGATGAAAAGACAACCCTCAGAATGGGAGACAATAGTTGTAAACGAATCAACGGACAAAGGATTAATTTCTAAAATATATACACAGCTCATGCAGCTCAATATTTAAAAAAACAAACAACCCAATCAAAAAATGGACAGAAGACCTTAATAGACATTTCTCCAAAGAAGACATGCAGATGGCCAAGAAGCACGTGAAAAGCTGCTCAACATCACTAATTGTTAGAGAAATGCAAATCAAAACTACAATGAGGTATCACCTCACACCAGTTAGAATTGGCATCATCAGAAAATCTACAAACAACAAATGCTGGAGAAGGTGTGGAAAAAGGGAACCCTCTTGCACTGTTGGTGGGAATGTAAATTGATACAGCCACTATGGAGAACAGTATGGAGGTTCCTTAAAAAACTAAAAATAGAATTACCATATGACCCAGCAATCCCGCTACTGTGCATATATCCAGAGAAAACCATAATTCAAAAAGCACATGCACCCCAATGTTCATTGCAGCACTATTTACAATAGCCAGGTCATAGAAGCAACCTAAATGCCCATTGACAGACGAATGGATAAAGAATATGTGGTACATATACACAATGGAATATTACTCAGCCATAAAAAGGAACGAAATTGGGTCATTAGTTGAGATGTGGATGGATCTAGAGAATGTCATACAGAGGGAAGTAAGTCAGAAAGAGAAAAACAAATATCGTATATTAACGCATGTTTGTGGAACCTAGAAAAATGGTACAGATGAACCGGTTTTCAGGGCAGAAATTGAGACACAGATGTAGAAAACAAACGTATGGACACCAAGGGGGCACAGTGGCGGCAGTGGGGGTGGTGGTGTGATGATTGGGCGATTGGGATTGACATGTATACACTGATGTGTATAAAATGGATGACTAGTAAGAACCTGCTGTATAAAAAAATAAAATTAAATTTAAAAAAAATGAATTATCCTTATAGTAGCTCCCCTCCCCCACCACACAGTCTATCCTCATTATTCATGGACTCCATATTTATGAATTTTCCTGCTTGCTAAAATATACTGACATGCATAGAGCAAAGAAAAATTTGAATCACCCAATCACTCACTGAGGTCAAACAAGGTGATGCTCTGACTTCCTGTTTCAGCTTTCATACTGTAAACATGCCCTTTTCACAGTCCATTTAGTGCGACATTCTTTGCATTTTTATGTTTTTCATTAATTATTTTGCTGTTTAAACTTGCCCCCAAGTATAGTGTTCAAGTGATGTCTAGGGTTCCTAAGCACAAGAAAGCTATTATGCGCCTTATGGAGAAAATACATGTGTTAGATAAGCTTTGTTCAGGCAGAAGTTACAGCAGTGATGCCATGAGTTCAATGTTAATAAAGCAATAATATATATTAAATGAGGTGTTCTTAAACAGAAACACACTAAAACAAGGTTATGTATGGCTGACTGATGAAAGTGTTTTGAACAGAAGGCTCTCAGGAATCTAACCTTGTAATTCCCCTGGGAGCAATGGTTCAGCATTTGCTAATTCACTGTTCCCAGCAAGTTTATAGAACATAACTCTCATTAATAAAAAGAATATAGCTATATATATATATGTATGTATGTATATATAGATCTAAACATATATATGCACATAAAGTTTTTAATGTTATGTTACTATTTGTTAAAAAGTAAATTCAATAACTTAATGTTCACCCTCACAAATTCCTGTTTTAAATATCACATCCATAAAAATTTCAAGTTCTGGGAGCAACTCACTTTCATTCATTCAAACATTATTTAGCTAACACCATTTATTCTCTGCTAGGTTTTGCTGAGAGCACAATAATGGAGAAGACATTGATAGTACCTGCTCTTTCGAAATACATATTCTAAGGGAAGACACAGTCCACTCCCCCCAAAAGACAAGTAAGCACATGAATAAAATGACTTGACATGGTAATTTACGTTATGAAAAGAATAAAGAAGGGACTAAGATCAAAAGTGAAAATGGGGAAACTTACTGTAGGTAGTTTAGTTGGAGCAGGTTTCTGTGGCGGGGGGTAACGTTTAAGACTGAGACTTGAAAGGATAAAGGGAATTAGACACATGACAAGGGGGAGCACATTCCATTCAGCTGGGAGATGTTATGCTGAGATCAGGAAGTGGAAATGTGCTTGGCCTATTCAGAGAACTGGAAGATGACCAGTGTGACAAGAAGACGATGAGATGGGAACAGAGTGTAAGTGGAGACATGAACAGGTGATAAAGGATGCAAGAACTGTAGCCTCTGGTACAGAATGTGATTTTACTTCATTATTATGGGATGCCACAGGAGGAATTTAAGCAAAGTATTCACATGATTTCATTTACATTGTAAGACCATTTTTGCTGCAGTATAGAATGGACCAGAGAAGAAAAAGCATTAAAGTTAGGAGACCCAGTGAGAAGCCTATTCCAATAATGTGAGTATAGGCTCACAGATCATGATGATCATGATAGATCATGATGGTCTAACAAAGGTGAAGCAAAGAGACTGAAGCCAAGAAATCTATTGGACATAAAAGGACATAGGGATGAACTGGATGTAGGATGAAGAAAAGTGAGTATTCAAGGGTAGCCCAAGATTTCTGGCTTAAGTATAAAATAGGGATAATAATGTTTACTTTACATGGTGTTCTAGGGGTTAAATAAGGTATTCCATACAAAACA
The DNA here is from genome assembly GCF_003676395.1 of Aethalodelphis obliquidens. NCBI lineage: Eukaryota > Metazoa > Chordata > Mammalia > Artiodactyla > Delphinidae > Aethalodelphis > Aethalodelphis obliquidens. The sequence continues at coordinate 14,546,889 of NW_020837954.1, forward strand.
CTTATTATGATGCTTGACACGTAGTAAGTACTACATGAATATTAGCTATTATTATCAGATACCATGTAGAAATAGGTGCTATTTTGTGTTTACAACAGTATTTTTCAAGTAGTTAAATGTCTCCCTGGGTATGTTATTATAGAGAATGATGGTGAATTTAAGGTGAAATTAGAATGCTATTTGACCAAGGGGCCCAAGAATATTGAAATCCTGACTTAGTCTCATAATCCTGCCTTCCCGTGAAGTCTCCAAATTAAAATAACATCTAGTTTACATATAGAATTTGGGCTCTCAAACCCAATATAATTTAGACTGGACCATGAAGACAGTCTTTTCACTATACCAAGTAAGCCTGTGCTAGCTTCTAACCAAAGCAGACTTGTTCACTTATCCTGTGACACCTCCCCGTTCAAGTGGAGTTTGTATCTAAGGTTGGGCTGAGTGAAGAGGAGCCATCCTCAACCTCTTGGGAAACTATATGCACTTAATGAAGCACAATCATGGTCTTGGACTCCCCTTAGGGGTAGCAAAAGGGCTGGAGTGAGGGGATGCAGGAAGGCAGAATTCCTGAGCTCCCTTTAAAGGATGAGGTACACTATAAATTGACTTAGAAAACTCTTTTTCTCATGGCTCAAGCTAAAATGGACTTATTTCACTCCCTGGCCAAATCAGTATAGATCCTAAAATTACAAGAGAGTAATATGATATACTAATTAAATTAGCCACAGGAAAGACTCCCTTCCTCAGAGAAGGACATAATGAAGTCTGGGGCATGTGAGTTTGGTCCCTTTCGGATGCTATTAAAGCCTGAACCAGCCTAGTGGCTGCAGGCGTGCTCATTCACTCAACACGCATTTATCGAGCTCCTGTTCATTAGGGCCATCACACAACAATCCGATTACTTTTAGTCTTCATGGTTTTCATCATAAAGAAAACTGGATGATCTTACTCTTTTCTGGTAAAGGCGGGTGTGTTATTTTTTTTTAATATCAATCAAGTTCAGTTTTGTCAAATACAGCTAAACCTCCTAAAATTTTGAGAGAAGTGTAACAGAATAGGTAATCTTTCTTTTTTTGTGTTTATCTAATTGCATCAGCACAAAATGCTTATTTGCCACTCAGGGTAAAACTGTTAAATGAATAATTAATTTTTTTGCTGGCTGCATCTGTTTAACATGTCAGTTCTTCCAGTAAAAAGGAAGACACTTTTTACTGAGTGATACACTATTTATCACTTATTCATTAGATTTCTGAAAATGTGCTTGTGTTTTAACACTAGTTACACAACAGAAAAAATATTTTTTAAAATACTGAGGATCCCCCCAGAAAAATACTCAAAGGTACACATACATACATATACACACACATAAATATACATAAGCTTGGAATCCTATCTTGTTACACCAGGGTGGTAGGTAGGCAAAAGAAGAAACTTGCAAACATGCTGAAAACAGCAGTCAGAGAAGTCTGAAGATGCTGGTCTCTCCTATATAGCTTGTTGATTTCAGCAGCTTATGATTGCATAGTATGAACTAATTAAGTCAATACTTACAACACTGGCTAGCCATCAGAAAGGACCAGAGATAGATAACATAATAAGAGTAGAGAAAACAATGCATATGGATGTATATCATAACTACGGCAACTTTCTATTCTAAGAACCGATTAATGCAAAGTCAGAGAGTCCTCTACTATTTTAATGAGTTCAGTTCATATTCATCAGAATTTAAAATACATAGTAATAGTAGTGATTAATTGTTATAGTTATCATAGTGTGAGTGTATAATAAACTGGAACTCACAGGAGATATCATCTGCTATAGCGTAAAATTCAGTAGAACATAGATTGATTTCAGACTCCTCTAGATTACAGACATTCATCATAGCAAACTAATTTGTCACAAGTGACTGAGAGATGCAATCTTCTCATTATTCAATAATTAATATATATATTGATAAAATATATTGTATATGTAAACACAACGTATAATTTAAATAATTGAGCATAATAAAATCGAATCCTTAAAAATCTCATGAAATATAATTGAGTCTTTATTTGCTATTTCCTGAAATATCTGAATTGCTTTAAGGTTATTCTTTCAAACACCACTTATCTATATACAGTACAGCATCAAAAGTTCTGCACTAGTTTTGTGAATATCAGATAAATGGATCTTTTCTGTATTTTGGCAACCCAGTCCCATAACCTAACCTTAAGAATTTTTCTGTTACTCAGCCCTATTGTATGACAATGATATTTTTGATTCCCCTGAAATTTCACAAGTTCATTTACCAGCTGTCTCAGAGTTTAAGAACAGCTTTTCGGCATGGTAGAACAGCTTATATCTAGTAATTTCACCCACTAAAAAAGGAGAAAACAGAAAAACAACATTGCAAGTTACATTAAAATGTAATCTTTAGACTGTAAAATAACCAGAAATACGATTTCTACCCAATGAAGTAGCAGAGAATACATTCTAATGACTGCATTTACAGAAGATACCAGCAATCGTTAGTAAACAAACTGCATGCAAATTCACCAGGTAACTGAGACACCAGGATAATAAAGTTCCTTTCAAGGGCACTGAATATAAAAACAAATAAACAAAAACAATAAAAAGTGTGCAGCAATCAAACAAAGCCTGTCTTTTTTGTAATGAACCATATACTAATTACCAAAAAGGTTAACGGTAGTGAAGATGAAACAGAAACCTTCCAACTAAAATCTTCATAGAGTTGAAATCTAGTTAAGTTTTGTTAAAACAATAATTCAATGGAGAACAAGCAGAAATACAGAAGAACAAAATTTTCTACCTCCTGGGAGGAAAATACAGAATGTACTGACAGTGGGCGAGGAGATGGTTTACTTGGGTGGGATAAAAAAGCAATAATGATCATTGAGTCAACCAGCCAGCATTCCAGTTGTTGAATTCAACTGTATCTAATTAAAGGAGTAATGACAATGGGAAAATATTTTGAAATGTGCCATCCATATCCCCTGCTGTAAAAAACTGCTGTGATATATATATATATATATATATATATATATATATATATATATATATACATAAAAAAGGCAAACCTGAGGCATTTACTTTCATACTGAGGGACATTTTCCTGTCAAAATATTCTCATTTGATAGCTTCATCCCATAAAATAACTAAACAAAAACAAGCAGCAGGCAAGCTACTCAGCTGGCCATCTAGGTGCTTATTTCAACACTTATGAAGAAATAATGTCAGTGGCCTGCCTAATAAAGTGGTCTTCCTTGAGCTGGATGCTTGTCAGTGACGGTGACAATGTATGAGTTGAGTATATCATAAAAACCTTCTTAAATATATAGTTCTTTCAAGCAGTGCACTTATCATTAGATTAGCAATCTGTTGGCTCAATTGAGTATTACTCTTGTGTATAATGTAATTTAGACTATTAGATGTCTTCATGTAGACTTTGCAAAGTGAATGGGTACATCAGAACAGATGGGATGATCTTCCTCTGTCCTCCACCAAAGATAAGATGTAGAGGAAAAAAACATCACTGTGATTGAGTCGGGTCTACTCTTACTACAATAATCTGAAAAAGCATCCTGAAAACTCAAATCTCATTTCCCAGTGTTTTTGCTTATCTCCTTTCTTAAAGTGAAAGGGTTTTCATGAAGAAGGTAGGATAGGAGGTCAGACTGGTCTTCATTATTAAGAGATCAAGAAGAGGGTTACAGGGCTGGAGGAGAGGGAAAGATGGCTAGAAGCTTGGTGTTGTAGACCTTTTGGTGTTCTCACTGGTAAAAAGCTCTGAGCTCCTCTTGTGTACAAGAAGATTGAGAAATGGGGGGAGAGGGGTTTAAAAGTGCTACTGTAGGTTTTAAATTGGATCTTTCTTAATTTCCAGTAAGAAATAAAATGCTTTTAAAATTACCTTTGGGGTTTCCCTGGTGGTGCAGTGGTTGAGAGTCTGCCTGCCAATGCAGGGGACACGGGTTCGTGCCCTGGTCTGGGAGGATCCCACGTGCCGTGGAGCGGCTGGGCCCACGAGCCATGGCTGCTGAGCCTGCGCGTCCGGAGCCTGTGCTCCGCAACGGGAGAGGCTGCAACAGTGAGAGGCCCGCGTACTGCAAAAAAAGAAAAAAAAAAATTACCTTTGGTTGTTGAACTAAGCCTCTTCCAACACAATCCCATCCAGAACTGAGACACCTCAAGGATTCATTAGGGTTACCTATGCCATGGCTCCAACACCTGGAACCTATGATCTAGAGCTACTTCCAAAAATAATAAAAAGTCTATATAGCCTTTGATTTGTCTAATGAAGTCATGTAGATAAAATGGTAATGTTTAAAAATCATGACATTACCATGCAAACAGCAGCAAGAAAGAAGTTTCAAATATTCGTCTTTCTTTTAAGGAATGATTCAATGATGTGATTAAGTGAAGAATAAATGGGATTTTTTTTTCTGGTTGTAGTTGTAACTAGTCTTAAAGAAAGCATTAATAAGGCATATAATTCTTTAAATCTCTTGGATCCATTTAATAAAATATGCAAGAACATCTTCCAGATAAAGAGAATTGTGTGTTCCGGTTTATTTTTACCATTGTTTAGGAGTGACCATGAGTGGTTGCTTCATGGTATTGTCTTTAAATTTTAAATTTATTCAGAAACTAAATTCAAATCTATCTTAGAGACACACAGAGATCTTATACATTTTGTACTTTCTCTATGGAAACGTGGCAATCTATTTTTTCACCTTCCTATGGAAATGATCATGAGTTTCAATTTCCTCTAATCAGACTTCTAATTTTGTATTCATTTGAAGATTCAAAGTAAAGTCCTTAGATATTTGAGATATAGCTGGATCACTCTCATTTTGTGTCTTCTCAAGGGGACCGTGACAATCCAGTTATCTTGAGAAATGAATCATGTGAACGAATCTGTCACTGTTAAAGTACTATCTCCTTGTAACAAAGGAAAAGTGCTTTCTTACATTAAAAAGCATCAATATTTATTCAGGAATTATTTCTACTAAAGAGGTTTCAATATTTGGATACAGGTAAGAATGCAAGCTGCAATGACTTCTGACACCAACTACCGAGAGTTGAGCCAAACTTCACAGGTTAAGGGCACAGTCCTCTACAAGACTGCCCTCCCTTCAGATATCAGCCCCAAGCTCAGGAGTCCCCAGGATACCCTCTGGTTGGCAAAAGATTTGGGTGTTTCCACTACCCCCTCAGTTTCAGTAATTCAATAAAATGATTCATGGAACTCAGAAAAGTGCTATAGTAAGGATTATAGTTTTATTATAGCAAAGGGATATACGTCAGAATCAGTCAAAGAGAAAGTTGCCTTGGGTGAGGTCTGGGAGGATCCCAAACATGAAGCTAATTACATTGTCCTCTCCCCATGGGATTGGAACACATTACCCTCCTGGAACATGGATGTATGACAGACAATGTATTACCAACCAAGGAAGTTCACCTGAGCTTCAGTGTCCAGAGTTTTTACTGGGGTTCCATTACGTAGGCATGATTGATTGGATCATTAACCCAAAGGTTGAATTCAATCTTCAACAGCCCTCCCTTGCCTGGAGATTGGGCTGGTGTCATGTGGCTCAAAGCCCCAACCCTCCAACCACATGAATGGTTTTTCTGGCATGACTGGCCCCCATCCTGAATCATCTTGTTAATATAAACTATCTTTGAAACCATTATTATTAACAAAGAAACTCCTATTACTCAGGAATTCTCAAGGGTTTAGAGGTCACCTCCCAGGAACCAGGGACAAAGGCCAGCCATATTCTTTATGACACAAAGCCTAGGAAATCTTATATCTTACTAAATTATTTTACAATCAGTTTTGAACATTTTGGGGGAAGTAGGAACATTTAGGGGAAGTGGTCTTAAACCAAACCCACAACTGGCCCTTGTCTATTGGCCTATATTCAAGTTAGACAAGAAACCGTTTCCAAACATAAATATAAAGCTTCCTATTAAACTCTTACTATAAAATTATTACTTCCTAGGAATGTAATTTCAAATAATGATGAACATGTTATACATTTCCCAAGGCAATAATTATACTAATAACTGGATGGTATATCAGAGTAATGATAAGAACCAGGTTTTGCAGTTACTGCTAGATATGGATTCTAAATTCGTATATTGAACCCATATCTGCCATTTGTTTCTGAAATAGGAAACACATTAAGCATCTTTGCAATTATCAAATAAGATAATGTATTCCTTGGACTCTGGGAGGGCTCACGCCAAGGAGGACTTCCCAGAATTTCTGCTACCTGTGTCCTTGTCCCCACGGTGAGCCACAGCCACCCCCCACGTCTGCAGGAGACACCCCAACACTAGCAGAAGGCAGAAAGCAGAAGCACTACAGTCCAGCAGCCTGTGGAACAAAAACCACATTCACAGAAAGACAGACACGATGAAAAGGCAGAGGGCAATGTACCAGATGAAGGAACAAGATAAAACCCCAGAAAAACAATTAAATGGAGATAGGCAACCTTCTAGAAAAAGAATTCAGAAAAATGATAGTGAAGATGATCCAGGACCTCAGAAAAAGAATGGAGGCAAGGATCAAGAAGATGTAAGAAATGTTTAACAAAGACCTAGAAGAATTAAAGAACAAACAAACAGAGATACAATACAATAACTGAAATGAAAAATACACTAGAAGGAAACAATAGCAGAATAACTGAGGCAGAAGAACAGATAAGTGACCTGGAAGACAGAATGCTGGAATTCACTGCTGTGGAACAGAATAAAGAAAAAAGAATGAAAAGAAATGAAGACAGCCCAAGAAACCTCTGGGACAACATTAAACGTAACAACATTCGCATCATAGGGGTCCCAAAAGGAGAAGAGAGAGAGAGAGGACCAGAGAAAATATCTGAAGAGATTATAGTTGAAGACTTCCCTAACATGGGAAAGGAAATAGCCATCCAAGTCCAGGAAGCACAGCAAGTCGCATACAGGAAAACCCCAGGAGAAACACGCTGAGACACATAGTAATCAAATTGGCAAAACTTAAAGACAAAGAAAAATTATTGAAAGCAGCAAGGGAAAAATGACAAATAACATACAAGGGAACTCCCATAAGGTTAACAGCTGATTTCTCAGCAGAAACTTTACAGGCCAGAAGGGAGTGGCATAATATACTTAAAGTGATGAAAGGGAAGAAACTACAAGCAAGATTACCCGGCAAGGATCTCATTCATTTCGATGGAGAAATCAAAAGCTTTACAGAAAAGCAAAAGCTAAGAGATTTCAGCACCACCAAACCAGCTTTACAACAAATTCTAAAGGAACTTCTCTAATGGGAAACACAAGAGACCAAAAGAACCTACAAAAACAAACCCAAAACAATTAAGAAAATGGTCATAGAAACAAACATATCGATAACTACCTTAAACGTGAATGGATTAAATGCTCCAACCAAAAGACACAGGCTTGCTGAATGGATACAAAAACAAGACCCATATATATGCTGCCTACAAGAGACCCACTTCAGACTTAGGGACACATACAGACTGAAAGTGAGGGGATGGAAAAAGATATTCCATGCTAATGGAAATCAAAAGAAAGCTGGAGTAGCAATACTCGTATCAGATAAATTGACTTTAAAATAAAGAATGTTACAAGAGACAAGGAAGGACACTACAAAATGATCAAGGGATCAATCCAAGAAGAAGATATAACAACTATAAACATATATGCACCCAACATAGGAGCACCTCAGTACATAAGGCAACTGCTAACAGCTATAAAAGAGGAAATCGACAGTAACACAATAATAGTGGGGACTTTAACACCTCACTTACACCAATGGACAGATCATCCAAAATGAAAATAAATAAGGAAACAGAAGATTTAAATGACACAATAGACCAGGTGGATTTAATTGATATTTATAGGACAGTCCATCCAAAAACAGCAGATTACACTTTCTTCTTAAGTGCACATGGAACATTCTCCAGGATAGATCACATCTTGGGTCACAAATCAAGCCTCAGGAAATTTACGAAAATTGAAATCATACCAAGCATCTTTTCTGACCAAAATGCTATGAGATTAGAAATCAATTACAGGGAAAAAAACGTAAAAAACACAAACACATGGAGGCTAAACAATATGTGACTAAATAACCAAGAGATCACTGAACAAATCAAAGAGGAAATAAAAAAAATACCTAGAGACAAATGACAATAAAAACACGATGATCCAAAACCTACAGGATGTAGCAAAAGTAGTTCTAAGAGGGAAGTTTAGAGCTATACAAGCCTACTTCAAGAAACAAGAAGAGCCTGAAATAAACAATCTAACCCTATACCTAAAGGAACTAGAGAAAGAAGAAAAAACAAAACCCAATGTTAGCAGAAGGAAAGAAATCATAAAGATCAGAGCAGAAACAAATGAAATAGAAACAAAGAAAACAATAGCAAAGATCAATAAAACTAAAAGCTGGTTCTTTGAGAAGATAAAAATACCTGATAAACCATTAGCCAGACTCATCAAGAAAAACAGGGAGGAGACTCATATCAATAAATTTAGAAATGAAAAAGGAGAAGTTAAAACAGACACTGCAGAAATACAAAGCATCCTAGGGTACTACTACAAGCAACTCTATGCCAATAAAATGGACAACCTGGAAGAAATGGACAAATTCTTAGAGAGGTATAACCTTCCAAGACTGAACCAGGAAGAAATAGAAAATATGAACAGGTCAAGCACAAGTGATGAAATTGAAACTGTGATTAAAAATCTTCCAAGAAACAAATGTCCAGGACCAGACAACTTCACAGGTGAACTCTATCAAACATTTACAGAAGAGCTAACACCCATCCTTCTCAGACTCTTCCAAAAAATTGCAGAGGAAGGAACACTTCCAAACTCATTCTATGAAGCCACCATCACCCTGATACCAAAACCAGACAAGGATACTACAAAAAAAGAAAATTACAGACCAATATCACTGATGACTATAGATGCAGAAATCCTCAACAAAATACTTGCAAACAGAATCCAACAACACATTAAAAGGATCATACACCATGATCAAGTGGGATTTATCCCAGGGATGCAAAGATTCTTCAATATACGCAAATCAATCAACGTGATACACTATATTAACAAATTGAAGAATAAAAACCATATGACCACCTCAATAGAGGCAGAAAACGCTTTTGACAAAATTCAATACCCATTTATGATAAAAATTCTCCAGAAAGTGGACATAGAGGGAACCTACCCCAACATAATAAAGGCCATATACGACAAACCCACAGCAAACATCATTCTCAATGGTGAAAAACTGAAAGCATTTCCTCTAAGATCAGGAATGAGACAAGGATGTCCACTCTCACCACTATTATTCAACATAGTTTTGGAAGTTTTAGTGACAGCCATCAGAGAAGAAAAAGAAATAAAATGAATGCAAATCGGAAAAGAAGAAGTAAAATTGTCACTGTTTGCAGATGACATGATACTATAGATGTCACCAGAAAACTACTAGATCTAATCAATGAATTTGGTAAAGCTGCAGGATACAAAATTCATGCACAGAAATCACTTGCATTCCTATACACTAATGATGAAAAATCTGAAAGAGAAATTAAGGAAACACTTCCATTTCCCATGCAACAAAAAGAATAAAATACCTAGGAATAAACTTACCTAGGGAGACAAAAGACCTGTATGCAGAAAACTATAAGACACTGATGAAAGAAATTAAAGATGGTACCAACAGATGGAGAGATATAACATGTTCTTGGATTGGAAGAATCAATACTGTGAAAATGACTATACTAACCAAAGCAATCTATGGATTCAATGCAATCCCTATCAAATTTCAATAGCATTTTTTTATGGAACCAGAACAAAAAATCTTCAAATTTGTACAGAGACAAAAAAGACCCCAAATAGCTACAGCTGTCTTGAGGGAAAAAAACAGAGCTGGAGGAATGAGACTTTCTGACTTCAGACTATACTACAAAGCTACAGTAATCAAGACAATATGTTACTGGCACAAAAACAGAAACAAAGATCAATGGAACAAGACAGAAAGCCCAGAGATAAACCCACGCACCTATGGTCAACTAATCTATGACAAAGGAGGCAAGGATATACAATGGAGAAAAGACAGTCTCTTCAATAAGTGGTGCTGGGAAAACTGGACAGCTACATGTAAAAGGATGAAATTAGAACACTCCCTAACACCATACACAAAAATAAACTGAAAATGGATTAGAGACCTAAATGTAAGACCCGACAGTGTAAAACTGTTAGAGGGAAACATAGGAAAAACAGTCTTTGACATAAATCACAGCAAAATCTTTTTTGATCCACCTCCTAGAGTAATGGAAATAAAAACAGAAATAAACAAATGGAACCTAAAGAAACTTAAAAGCTTTTGCACAGCAAAGGAAACCATAAACATGACGAAAAGACAACCCTCAGAATGGGAGAAAATATTTGCAAATGAATCAACGGACAAAGGATTAATCTCCAAAATATATAAACAGCTCATGCAGCTCAATATTAAAAAAACAAAAAACCCAATCCACAAATGGGCAGAAGACCAAATAGACATTTCTCCAAAGAAGACAAGCAGATGGCCAAGAAGCACATGAAAAGCTGCTCAACATTACTAATTATTAGATGAATGCAAATCAAAACTACAATGAGGTATCACCTCACACCAGTTAGAATGGGCATCATTAGAAAATCTACTAAAAACAACTGCTGGAGAGGGTGTGGAGAAAAGGGAACCTTCTTGCAGTGTTGGTGGGAATGTAAATTGATACAGCCTCTATGGAGAACAGTATGGAGGTGCCTTAAAAAACTAAAAATAGAATTACCATATGATCCAGCAATCCCACTACTGGGCATATACCCAGAGAAAACCATAATTCATAAAGACACATGCACCCCAATGTTCACTGCAGCCCTATTTACAATAGCCAGGTCATGGAAGCAATCTAAATGCCCATCAACAGACGAATGGATAAAGAAGATGTGGTGCCTATATACAATGGAATATTACTCAGCCATAAAAAGGAACGAAATTGGGTCATTTGTTGAGACATGGATGGATCTAGAGACTGTCGTACAGAGTGAAGTAAGTCAGAAAGAGAAAAAGAAATATCGTATATTAACATATGTATGTGGAATCTAGAAAAATGGTACAGATAAACCGGTCTGCAGGGCAGAAGTTGAGACACAGATATAGAGAACAAACGTATGGACAACAAGGTTGGGAAAGCGGCGGGTGTTGGTGGTGTGATGAATTGGGCGATTGGGATTGACATGTATACACTGATGTGTATAAAATTGATGACTAATACGAACCTGCTGTATAAAATATAAATAAAATGAAATTCAAATATTAAAAAAAGATAATGTATTCCTTGAATATATGAAATGTACAGTAAATGGATTCTATTATTATTATTACTATATATATATGTGAGGTGAAATATACAGAGATTTTGTGGTCTATTTATATATATATATATATATATATATATATAAAATAAATGACAACACAAAGACAAGAACGTTCCTTGGAAAAAGAGAACTAAATATCTTGTTGATCCATGAAACTTTTATATATTGACATTCAAGTATAAATCATAAAAGCCCATTGGAACTACTGATGTGTCAAAATGTGTGAAAATAATAAAATCCACATGTAGGGGACTTCCCTGGTGGTGCACTGGTTAAGAGTCCTCCTGCCAACGCAGGGGACACGGGTTCAATCCCTGGCCCAGGAGGATCCCACATGTCGCGGAGCAACTAAGCCCGTGTGCCACTACTACCAAGCCTGCACTCTAGAGCCTGTGCTCCACCACAAAGAGAAGCCACCACAATGGGAATCCCGCGCACAGCAACGAAGAGTAGCCCCCGCTCGCCACAACTAGAGAAAGCCTGCACACAGCAACAAAGACCCAATGCAGCCAAAAAATAAAAATAAATAAAAATTTAAAAACCCCACATGCTGAGTTTTTGAAGCTCCTTAAATTTCTTACAACTCTCCTCTTGTCCACCCCTTAATCTTTTCTAATATGTCAAAACACTGGCAATTCAGCCGTTAACACAAGAAATATCAGTCACTTCTCTCAAGAAACTTACATTAGAGTGGGGGAATAATTAACAAAATAAAAAATAAACTATAGAGAGTTTTAGAAGATCAATCTATGAAAAAAATAATCTAGAAAGATGAGGATAAAGAGGTGAGGCTTGCAAATTTAAATAGGATTCCCAGGGAAACTGCAACCTGAGGGTGGTGAAAAAGAGAAGAAAATTCCAGGCAGAAGAAACAGCAACTGCAGTGGCTCTGAGGCAGAAGTCTGCCTTCTTTCTTCAAAAAGCGGCTAATAAGGTCAGCGTTGCCTAAGTGGAGTGAGCAATGGGAAAGGAGTAGGAAATGCAGTCAGATAGGTAATGTGGGGGGATGGGAGCCAAGTAGATCATTGAAGGTTTGGTTCTTATCTTGGAGAGCCATTGAAGGGTTCTGAGCAGAAGAGTGACATGTTTTAAAAGGATTCTGTCTGCTATGTTCAGAACAAAATGAAAGGGAGAAGGTGAAGAAATAAGAAAACTATTTAGGATGCTATTGACAATATGCCAGGTGAGAGATGAGAGTGGTTTGGATCATGGTGGTATTGGCAGGGAAGGGGGTGTGAAAGCGTTTAGTTTCTGGGTATATTTTGAAGGTAAAATCAACAGGGTTTGATGGCAGATTGTGAAGCTTGTAAGAAAAAGAATAACCAAGGATGACACCGAGATATTTAGCCTAAGGAAGAGGAAGCATGGAACTGCCATTAACTAAGATGGAAAGACTGAGAGAGAAGCAGACTTTGGGGGAAGGGAAGGTAAAGAGCCAGAATTCTAATCTACGTTTGTCTGATTCCAAAGCTTGTACTCTTAACTACAACAAGTCAGTATACCAGCTTTCATTTACTGGACACCTGTAATGTTGAGAGGGCTATGGGTTACATATTTTGCCTTATTAAATTCTTTCAAGAAGCCTATGATGATGAAAATAACAATAGGAAAAACATATAATGCTTACCATGTGTCCTTAACAGTTATATACCTCCCTGCCCCCTGCACACATACTCATGTAACCCTCACAGTAGTCATAGGGGTAGATAACTCCCAAGTCCATTCTTTTATCATCAGGGAGGGATGTAGAACTGAAGGTGGAGGGTCAAAGGGCTTGTCACCTAGAGATCACACTAATGTTTGTTCCTTACATAGTCCTTTGGCCAATGGATTGTAGAGAATAGCACCTTTCAACTTTTCGAAGGAGAGGGGCCAGGAGTAACAACAGAATCAGTGGCAGCGGCCTGCTATTTCTGGGAACTCTGCTTACGGACTCTAAAGTAATCTAAATGTATGTGGATGTGTGTGTGTGTGGTATGTGTGTGTGGATGTATGTGTGTGTGTGTGTGTGTGTGTGTGTGTGTGTGTGTGTGTGTGTGTGTGTGTGTGTGTACACGTTTAGTTTTACTGTATTAGTTTCCTAGGGCTGCCATAACAAGGTACCACAGACTGGGTAGCTTAAAAAACAGACATTTATTTTCTCACAATTCTGGAGACTAGAACTCCAAGATCAGTCGGCAGGGTTGGTTTCCTCTGAGGCCTCTCTGATTTGCTAGTAGATGGCCACCTTCTCCCTATGTCTTCATGTGGTCATCCATCCGTGGGTGTCTATGTTCTAATCTCCTCATTTTATAAGGACACTTGGCAAATTGGATTAGGGCCCACTTTAATGACCTCATTACGACCTAATTTCCTCTTTAAAGACCCTCCCTTCAAATACAGTCACATTCTGAGATGCTGGGGGTTAGGACTGCAATACATGAATTCGGGGCTTGGGTGGGGGGAGGACACAATTCAGCCTATAACTGTTACCTAACATTTGTTCCTTAAAATCTTCTTGATGCAGTAGTTAGCAAATCTCTTTCCCACTGAACCTTAAAAGTAGATTCTAAATGTCTGTCAACGGATGAGGGATATACAGAGGCAGCAGTGTGATGGCCCCTGGGTCTCTTTTACTCTAATGGCCTTTTCTCCTCCACCTGTACTCTATGTCTCAGACATGGGAAGATAGCAGGTAGTGACAGCACCTGGCTCACTCTTGGGTATTGCAATAGCATGCACAGTGAGGAAAGTTTAGTCAGAAGATAACCGATTAGTCAGTTCTGTCAGTAATTCAGGAAAATTTGTACCATCTACCCTCTGCTACATGATGGAAGAGAAAAATAAATGCTTTTCAAACTCTTAAATTTTTGAAGCTGAGACTAAGCTGACAGACACATATCAATGTTGAGCTTCTATGGCTTTAAGTCAGTTTCATAAGATTTTTTTAAAGTTGAATTGGACACTTCAATTTTCCTATTTTCCTTCAATAGGAAAGGTATGTAGAATTGTTCAGAATGTCTATTGATGGAAAGATACTGGAGATTTTTATTAAAAATCTACATGTAAATGTATTCCCTCAAGATTGTAAAGTATTCTCTCTTCTGAAGTACAAAACTGATTAAACTCACCTAGAAATAATCTAGATTCTTTCCATAAATGAAATGAGTACAATTTTAGCTAAAGGGGAAATAGACATTGTCTATTTTCCAGGAATTCTATAAAAACAGTAGACTGACAAAAGTTCACTAAAACAATAATGTGAAATAGACTTGCAAGCTGCTTTCAGAAATGCATTAATATTCAATAGTTACTGGTGACTATAACCCTGGAGATGAACCTATTGGGTCAACCTTACAACTCACTGGAAGAACTGAATAACGTAGGGAGATGGATTTGCCACACGCTTGAAAGTAGGACGGCAGGGCAGAAGCATCATCAAATTGTAAGGTCCTTAAATTCAAATCTGAACAAAAGATATTGTGGGAAGAGACAGAACTCCAGTATACAATTCTGTATTCACAACCTAAGGTTTAATGGGTTAAATATGGCTTCTGTTTACAAAGCTTTTAGTTGATTTCTACTGGGGACTTGGTCCTGATGACCCACTTCCCCAGGCCTCCAAAGAAGGCCTTAAAGACTGGGTCACTTCTAACTCCCACCTCATTACACAGACCTAGAAGAAATGTAGATCCTGAGTTTAGAATGAGAACCAAGCTGAAGGTATCTGGGAAGAGTTAAACCTTTTGAAGTTTTTGGTAATGGAATTAAATGCTTGGTTTGAATTAGAAATGGCAAGTTTCAAGTTGCAGGATTTATTAGACTGTCTCCTCCACGATAAGAACAATTGCAATATCTACTTATATTTTCAAAAAGCTTTATAACTTATGAAGCTTTTTATATTTGTTATTTCATTTAATAAATTTTTTACAATGTAGAGAAAAGTCCAGGATTCAGCTTCCAAAGGCCTTTGTTCGTGTGTCTGAGCCTTGATTTCCTCACCTATGCTGGAGATAATCACATGAACTCTACTTAACTCAAGGGACAGTTATGAATGTCAAAGGATATATAGTATTATATGAAAACAATTCCAATTCCATTGTTAGGTTTTATTTTTTATTTATTTTTATTTTTTTTGCGGTATGCGGGCCTCTCACTGTTGTGGCCTCTCCCGTTGCGGAGCACAGGCTCCGGACGCGCAGGCTCAGCGGCCATGGCTCATGGGCCCAGCCGTGCCACGGCATGTGGGATCTTCCCGGACCGGGGCACGAACCCGCGTCCCCTGCATCGGCAGGCGGACTCTCAACCACTGCGCCACCAGGGAAGCCCTAGGTTTTATTTTTATAACAGATTTTATTAAACCACAACCTATTAATTAATCATGTATAATTTTTTTCTGGTGAATGATGACGAGAATGGCTCCACTGTCCTGACAATGGAGCTGCCAAAATCTTTAAAACAAGACTTAATTATTATATAAAGTTGAGGGAATTGAGTTCTTATGGTCATTATACCTATGAAGATTGAGAATTTAAGTTAGTTAATGATCACCTTGGATATATCTAGCAGCTAGTAATGGAAAAAGATTAAAAAATTGCCAGTGAGAGGGCTTCCCTGGTAGCACAGTGGTTGGGAGTCCGCCTGCCGATGCAGGGGACACGGGTTCGTGCCCGGTCTGGGAAGATCCCACATGCCGCGGAGCGGCTGGGCCCGTGAGCCATGGCCGCTGAGCCTGCGCATCCGGAGCCTGTGCTCCGCAACAGGAGAGGCCACAACAGTGAGAGGCCCGCGTCCAGCAAAAAAAAAAAAATTGCCAGTGAGAAAGGTAGTTATTTCTTCCTTTAGGATGTGAAAATAACAATTTCCACTTATTGAGCACCTACTTTGTGCCAAACACTGTTCTAGGTGCTTTGTATATTTCATTTTCATCCTTACATGAGGATGTGTTTACTTTTATTCTCTCTGTGTGGGGGGGGAGGTGAGGGAGAAGATGAGAGAGGTTAAGCAACTTGCAATTTACCAAAGGTTTCCTCAACCAGGAAGTAATGGAGCTGAGATCTGAGTCCAGATCTGTTCAGCTCTAAAGTCCCTTGTTCTTTCTAATCAAGATTTTACCACATAAATATTGACAATTACCATGTGTTCTTGTATCTGAATGCATGGAGGTCTAGTAGGGCTAAGACAAACATGTGTACATGTTTCTACACATGTCAGAATTAGCACAGATACTCTGCAAAAGGCTGCGATTACATTTGACTTTGTCTCAGCTTCCCCTCTCATGTTCCTAAGGGCGTCCTCATACTAATGCCACAAGAAGAGGATAAAAGAGATTATTCACCAAACACTTCATGGAGAGGCCGTTGTTTGTGTTAGAAAGAAATACTTTGAGGAGTCATTAGAGGAGGAAGTTCCAAGGGTGGGGAACTGCAGCAAGCAACAGTTGTTAATGCCCTATGCATAAGTCAAAGAGAGGAACTTTTGTTGTTCCTAAGAAGGAGAAAGAAAAACTGAAATGAAGATGGAAAGTTAGCTAACAAGCTTGGGTCCTGAGCAATGAAAGGGCCAGAGAATGAAGCTCTTAATACAGGGAAGCCAAAAAGAGTCACAGGAGAGAACAAACACATGTTAGGGGTTCTCCAACTGGTCGGTTGAGAAGTATAATGTAAACACTTTATTCCACTTCCTTCAGGAAAATTTACTATAAAACTTAATACTATATTGGGGAAATGCGATGGTCCAATTTTTTGTGCCCCCCCCCCTCAATTTATATGTTGAAATTTTAAAGCCTAATGTGATGGTTTTAGGAGGTGGGCCTTTGCAAAGTGCTTACTTAGGTCATGAAGGTGAAGCCCTCATGAATGGGAATCATGGTCTTATAAAAGAGACCCTGCAGAACTCCCTAGCCCCCTCCAACCATGTGAGGACACAGCAAAAAGGTGCTGGCTATGAACCAGGAAGAGGGCCCTCACCAAAACATGGCCAGGCTGGCACCTTGATCTTGAACTTCTCAGCCTCCAGACTGTGAGAAATACATTTCTGCCGTTTATAAGCTACCCAGTCTGTGGTATTTTGTTACAGCAGCTCAAATGGACTGCCATAGGTTTGTAGATTAATTTGGAGGAGACTAGAAGTGTTGAATTCTCAGTTAGGGTCAACATAGGATAAAACAGCACATGTGCACAGAGAAGGTGGAGGATAGGGGACACCAACATCTGCATTATGTAGTCCTCTACTTGTGGCATCCCTTCCCCACCACCATCATTTCTACCCTCCCTCAAAGTGAACCACCTTGTGAAATATTATTGCCCCCTTCCCATCAAACTTGTTCTCTGAGTGCACTTAAACTAGGCAAACATTCCGATGTCCTTAATAAAAATAATTCTGAGAATTTTAGCATTGTGTGGAACCTCAGAGCTAATGTAATTCTGCTCCTTGGAGTTTAATTCCCCCCTTGGTGGAATATTCTTGAAAGTATTTGGTACATAGCAAGCATTCAACAAGTGTTTGTTAATGTGCCAGACTGTACTACTATTCACCAATATTTACTTCCCCTTCTCATCCTGGGGGAAGTTTATAGCACCTCCCCCATTAAAATCTGGACTAGTCCCTGGACTTGCCTTGGTCAATGAGTGGGATGAAAGTGACATTTGCCACTTGGAGGACAATCACCCTAAGGAACCAGAGCCCATGGATTTCCATATGTCTCAGATGACAAGGTGAAAGTGCTATAGGTTTTGAAAGATGGACATGGATTGCATATTGATGGTCCAAGGTTAGAGAGGGCAGCATTAGGGTCCAGACAGGAAATTACTAAAAGTAAAATAAGCTAACTTATTCCAGTTTTTCTCATTGCGTAGAGAGAGTTTTAATGAATAACTAGAGGAAGAAGGAGAAGAGAGGAAAATTTTATGCCTTTGAAAAATTTAGGAAAATGGAGCTCCCTGACAGAAAAACAAAGAGCTAAGTCACCTGAGTGTCTCCAGGTCATCAGAAGGAACTCACAAAGCAGGACTGCTTCTACCTCAATTCTTACTCTTTCCAGCCCCATAAGAGCGAACTTTTTAAAAACATATTTAAATATTATTAAAATATTAGAACAAAGCATTAATAAGGAGGGTAGACTTTCCATTTTTAAATTGTGAAATAAAAATGGCAATTTTTACTTTTCCTCTTGGAAATCAGACAAAAGCAACAAGAAAAATGAAAACTTTATCTTCACTGAAAAGTTGGAGAGGTCATTAATTCCAAATCACACTATATGAGGGAGGTCAAATAGGATTGTGGGAAGATGCTGAGAGAAGATGATCACATTGCAGGTCTCAGAAAAATATGGCAAAGCACAATTTCCCACAGTATTCCAAGACAATAGTACAACAAGGATGTGTGTGTGCATTGGCATTAGGAGTCATGGACCTAGTTTATCAAGAAAGACTTAGAAGGGAGGTGAGATGTAGGAAGTGAGGAATCATGCAGACAAACTATATTTATAAGAAACTCACTGAGATCAGGTGAAAAGGAAATATTCTGCATTGTTAGCAGTCCTGCACGTCATATCTTAGTTGCCTCAGGAAAAGAAAAGACTAAAAGAACCCAATCACACACCAAACACTGTGTCACAGGTCCCTTCCCCACACACTCCTTAATAATACTCCTGAAAATAACTTCTCCTGAAAATAATACTCCTGAAAATACCTACTCCTGAAAATAACTTCTCATTCAAGGGTAGACTAGAATCTATATAAATACCCTGTGAGGAAAGAAAATGAGTGAAGAACAGAGAAAAATGACAGAAGAAGGAAACTTTTTAGAATAATGTTGCCATAGGTTAAATGAGTAACCAAGCATATAGTCAAGAAAAAGAAAACCTAAATAAAGCAATTGCTTCCATAAATCAAGGACACAAGGCAGAGTTCACCTGCATTGTAGAAGGATAAGACAAGACAACAAAAGAAATGAAAATAAACTTAGCTACAGATTCTTGAGTGTTACATGAAATAAAATTTCATGTAACAACACCTCTGAGAAACAAAAGACTTGCACAAACAGAAAACATGCTACTGATTCAGGTAGGAAGATTCAACATCTTTGTGGGTTAATCTATAAATTTAATACCAGTTAACTCATCATGTCAATAAGATATGTTTTGGAGCTATGCAAGCAAAACTTAAAATTAAAATAAAAACAGAAATATTCAAGAATAACCAGGAGTCTTCTGAAACAGAAAAGTAATAAGCTGAAGAAAGGGAGAACTAGCCCTACAAAATTCTGAAACATAAAGTGAAACATTAAAAGAGTTTGGAACTACTACATGAATAGTCAAACAGATCAATGGAACAAAAGAAATTCCAAAATAGGCCAAAATGCATTTGAAAAATTAATATATGACAAAGGAGACATTTCAAATTAATGGATTAAAGGTTAATTAGTCAATAAGTGATGTTGGAATAATGGCTAGTCATTTTGAAAACAATTAATTTAGGTCCCTACCTCAGAACTTACACCGAAATAGATTCTTGATGGATCAAAGATTTAAATTTTTAAAAAGTCTAAAGGAAATATACAAAGTATCTCAATAAAATCAGACTGGGAGGGCTTCCCTGGTGGCGCAGTGGTTGAGGGTCCGCCTGCCAATGCAGGGGACACGGGTTCGTGTCCCGGTCCGGGAAGATCCCACATGCCGCGAAGTGGCTGGGCCCGTGAGCCATGGCCGCTGAGCCTGCGCGTCTGGAGCCTGTGCTCCGCAGAGGGAGAGGCCACAACAGTGAGAGGCCCGCGTACCGCAAAAAAAAAAAAAAAAAAAAAGATAAAAAAAATCAGACTGGGAAAAATCTTTCTAATTATGACACAAAACACAGATGCCATAAAACTGATAAATTAGGTTCAACAGAAGTTGTAAGTTTTTGCATTGACTAAAAGCACTGTAAATGAACTCAAAAGACAAAAAATAAATTAGGAAAAGTATTTATAATTTATATTGCAGATAGGAGATAATTTCTTAATCTACTATCAACATGTTATAAAATAACAATAAGATGAACAACAAAATAGAAAAATGGGTTTGTGTGTCAGGGGTTCTCAGACTTGATGATTCACTAGAAGGACTTGACTAAGAAAAGCTGTTATAGTCATGATTACTGTTTATTACAGTGAAAGAATACAGATTAAAATCAGCAAAAGGAAAAGGCACAGGTGAAATCCCAGAGAAACCAAGTACAATCTTCCAGGTGTCCTCTCCCAGTGGAGTCACATGGACACACATGGACACACATAATTCTTTCAGCAATGATGTGTGACAACGCATGCAAAGTGTTATCAAGCAGCGAAGCTCACCCAAGTCTTGGTGCCCAGGACTTTTACTGGGAGTCAGCTATGTAGGCAGGTCATATCTGTGCCACTGACCTCAGCTACTCAGACCCTACGTACCCCAGAGCAAAACAGATGTCCTTTGTAAATCACAGTTAGCATAAAGTATCTGATCAAATTGGTGGCCCAAGGTATCAGGTGTACAAAAGCACCCTTACAGGCAGAATATTCCAAGAACTCAGAGTTCACCTCCCAAGAGCCAGCCAGGGTTTGGGCCCAAGACAGAGCTTTGTTGGGAATGTGAAGGTGTTGAGCCACCCAAGCCAACAGTTAACCCTTTACTTGTTATTGGGAATGAAAAATGGTACAGGCACTTTGGAAGTAGCTTGGCAGTTGCAGAAATGTTAAACATATAATTGCCATGCAACCCAAGAATTCCACTCCTTCACATCTACTCAAGAGAAATGAAAACATACGTGTGACTTGTGTGTGACCATTCATAGCAACATTATTCATAATGGCCAAAAAGTGGAAAAAACCAAATGGACATTAACTGATTAATGAATAAACCACAGGTAATATACCCCTACAATGGAACACTGCTCAGCAATAAAAAGAAATAAAGTACTGTTATATGCTACAACATGTATGACTCTTAAAAGCATTAGGCTAAGTGAAAGAAGACAGTAACGTAAGACCAAATATTACAAGATTGCATTTATATGAAATGTCCAGAAAAGGCCAATCTATAGAGACAGAAAGTAGATTAGCGGTTTCTTGGGGCGGGGTGGGAACAGGGAATGATTGCAAATGGTCACCAGGGATATTTTCAGAGTAATGTAAATGTTGTAAAAATTGGACTGCAGCAATGGTTCCATGACTGTAAACTTACTACCAATTATCAAATGTTCACTTAAATGTAATTAACTGTATAGTATGTAAATTATGCCTCAATAAAGCTGCTTATTTTTTTTAACGGTGCTGCACAGCACTCTGAAATGCTACCACTTGTGGAAAAGAGCATAGTACCTCTGGAAGCACATTCAAGAAACTGGCAACAGTGGCTGCCTCTTGAGGGACAGAGGGGCACAAGAGGCCAGGATGGGAAGAAGAGATCCTCTATAATGTATAGCTTCATACTCCTGGGATTTATACCATGTGTGTGCAATCACTTTTCAAAAAATAATAACCTAAAATCTTTCGCATCTCTTGGTGACTAGGACTTGACTGCCATTGATAGTAAGGAAGTCATCAGTAGTAATGGGATTATTGGAGAGGATAGTCTGAGAGGTAAATGCTGCATTGACTATTTTCAGAAACGATCATTTTTATATCATAGAGTAATATCTGAGTGGCAATATCCCAGAACCAAGGGACTTGCAGTGTATGCAGAGCCTGAGATAAAGTTACCTGCATTCTTCATTACAGTGGGAGAGATAACAGCTGAGGCTTTCATTTTTTTGATGCAGGAGTGATCATTCAGAAGGTTTGGGGAGAGAAATATATCACACTTTATATTTTAGTCATTTTGCCACTATCCTTGTTTTCTATTAGATACCATAAATGCAGCAATTCAAGAGAAAACTGTTGGAAAACACGTTCAACTCACCTTCTGCAGCTTTTTATCTCTTCAAATTCTCGAATTCACTGTGCTCTTTTGGAAGCTAAGTGGATTTTTTTCATATGCATGGCTTTCCACACAACTGAAACTGCTAAATAATTATTAAGGTTCTGCTCCACTTAGAAAACCTGTACTAATTAGTTGTAATAGGTTAAATCCCATTACGATCAATTCCCTAATAATGAATATCTCTGTAATTTCAAAGATTTTCAAGTCCTAATCCCTTGCTCACTTATTATTACACCTGATGTTGAACACAATGATATTGCAAGCAAATGGAAGTATTTGAGCATCTTGGTAATGAAATTTCAAGATGCTTGATGAGAAAGCATCCTATAAATTACTAATACTTGGAAATTTTTAAGAATATGCCATTTAGAAATGAATCTGTGTGCTTAATGTGACTGTCTGCTTTTTATTACTCAGAACCTGTGAATCAAAGCAGGATGCTATGATCTCTTTTCTTTTGTGACTAGTACCTTTCTAAACCCTTAATCTTCCATTATGACTAACTGCCCTCAATGGTCTGGAGATGAATATGATATCAGTCTGAGAATATGTTAAATGATGCTTTCTAAATGAAATGCTTCATTTAACCTTGGAGACCTACTTAAAATTTTATTTCCCATATGATAATTCTTAGTTAACACTAAGGATAAAAGGGTAAGGAGACAGATAATGTATGCACAGGTAACTACGGGGAAGGAATATGACCACAGCTAGGGTTAGCCCCTAGAAACTGCGATGTATAGTGAGTTAGTTAAGAGTATGGGCTCCAAGTTAGACAACCCAAGTTCAAATTCCAGTTTGGCCACTAACTTGTTTGTGTAATTAGATTGAGCAGATTACCGAAATCCTTTTAAAATTCATTTTCTTATATGTGAAATGGGGATAATACTAGTGTCTACTGCAAAGAGTTGTTAAGAGGATTACATAAGACCATCTATATGAAGTGTGTAGTAAAGCCTTCATTCGTCATTGTTCAAGGTCATGTTTTGATGCGAGCTTCAAATTTTATAGGAAGAGAATAAGTTTACCCACAAACCAGGGTGCTCTTATTTAAACAGGATCAAGAATTCAAAGGCTACCCAGAGAGCGGAAGATGTGCTATAGAGATAGCTCAAGATGAATCTGAATAATGATTGAAGGACTTAGAATTGCATGGTAAGGAAAAGTGGTCTTGGAATTTTAAAACTATGTGAACCTAGCAACTTGGTTAACCCTCTGAGTCTTACTTTACCAACTATAAAATGGAAACAATATCTTATGAAAATTAAGTATGTCTATGAATATGAAGTAGATAGCACAATTCTTGGCACAGTCTGGGTGCTCAATAAGTGATAGTAACTTTTACTAGGAGGATTTTTATAATTAACTATTTACATGATTTGCAGTATTAAGAACAAGAGCAAATCTTTCATACAAAGTAAATTGTGTACTAGCTGTGTGTAGAAAAGCAGGATGTACGAAACATACCAAATTAAGAGGGAGACAGGCAGAGCTGCACAAGGACCAGGACACCATGGGGAAATGGGGTGTCCAAGAACTAAGCAAGTCACATCTGCCCACATGACTTTAAAGAGACTCCTTGGGGCACCAAGAAAAGAAGGAGAAAATAAATACATTGATTTCCAGATGGTAGAGTGGGTGGAAAAGAGAAGGAAAATAGAGGAGCTGGAGGTAAACAACAGCTGAGGCCAAAAAAAAAAGAAAGAAAGAAAGAAAAATCATGGCAGGAGGATGTTAGGTGATCTTGGTTGAAAGAGACTATTCTGTCTGGGACTAAAAATCCTCAGATTAGGAATAAAGATGCAAGAAAAGTATCCACAGAAACTGTGGTGGTAAAGAGAAAGCAGAGAGCGGCCCCAATGGAGGTACAGACAGTCTGCTAAATGTAACACAGCCTAGTCATTTGATTAGGGCCTAAGACTAGTGGAGGAGATGACTCAAAAGGGAAGGAAACAGAGTTCCAAAGAATCCATGAAGCACTAATTAAAAACACACATGGAGTAAGGACAATCAACAGGAAGAAAATACACACATGAGAACACAAAAAGCTGGAGACATGATCTAAGGGACTCTCAGAGAAGAAAAACTGGATGTATTCCTAGTGCAAAAACATAGGCTGATGGGGGAAAAGAGGCAAATAATCCTCACAGAAGAATTCTAAATAATACCTGGAGTTATCTATAGATACCTCCCCACCAAGAGAATGGATTTAATTCCTAGCCCTCCTACCCTGAGGGTGGGCTACATGTAGTGACCTACTTCCCTAGAATAGAGTAGGAGAAACCTGGCAAACACCACCTTAGCCAAGTGATGAAAGTTAATGTTACTACAGTGATTTCATGTGGATATCAGGTCCCCTCTGACGTGATGTAAGGAGAAGGGTACTTCATCCCTGTCGTAGTCTTTCCCAAAACCCATAACTCCATACTAATCATAATAAAAGGATCAGATAAACCCAGAATGGAGTGCATTCTGCAGGATACCTGACCAGTACTCCTCAAGACTGTCAAGGTCATGAAACTGTCACAGACCAGAGAAGACTCAAAGACATGACACCTAAATGCAGTGTGATGCAGTAGACTGGATCCTGAAACAGGAAGAGGACAATGGAAAAACTGGTGAGATCCAAATAAACCCTAGAGTTAGTTAATAGTGACCTACCAGTATCAGTGTTTTACTTTTGATGGATGTACCATGGTAAGATGCTAACAATGGGGGAAAGATGCTGAAAGGTACTTTTTCTTTTCTTTTTAATTTTATTGAAGTATAGTTGAGTTACAATGTTGTGTTAGTTTCTCGTGTATTTCGTATGGGAACTCACAGTACTCTCTCTGCAACTTCTCTGTAAATCTGAAATTATTCTAAATTAAAATAGCTTTTTTTTTTTTTGTGGTACATGGGCGTCTCATTGTTGTGGCCTCTCCCGTTGCAGAGCACAGGCTCCGGACGCGCAGGCTCAGCGGCCATGGCTCACGGGCCCAGCCACTCCGCGGCATGTGGGATCTTCCCAGACTGGGGCATGAACCCGTGTCCCCTGCATCGGCAGGCGGACTCTCAACCACTGCGCCACCAGGGAAGCCCAAAATAGCTTATTTTTAAAAAGATGATAGCATGTCAAAAGGACACAGAAGTTGACTGAAATATCTCCCAATAGCCAAATGATGATAGAATTGGATTAAAATCCAAAGAATAAAATAAATATTCATGATAATATACTGATAAAAGTAAATGACTGAATAAATAAAGTAATCGTGGAGAAGGGACAACTGTTCCTTACAGAAGAATTCCAATTAATAAACGCAGAAATGAGGAAAGTAGATAACACTATTAGAACACCACAGTAATAATTGCTACGGGCATAATCAACCAATGAATGCTAAAGATAGTGAGAAAGTTCATGGAAAAACAGGATGTTTGCATAGCCCTGAAATTTCTTCCAAATACTTTTTAATTACAAAGGGTGAAAAAGGTAACTTTACAGTGAGGAAACCTGGCAGACACCATCTCGGTTACCAAGTGATCAACGTCAACATCACCAGTTATAAGACATGAGCAAACCTCAGACAAACCCAAAATGAGAGACATGCTACAGAACACCTGAAACAATTCTTCAAAAGTGTCAAGGTCATGAAAGGGAAGGAAAGACAGAGAAACCATCATAGATCAGAGGCAACTAAGAAGACATGACAACTAATGCAATGTGGGATCCTGGATTGGATACTGGAACAGAATAAGGACACTAGTGGGATTAAGTCTGTCGTTTAGTTAATAGTGTTGAACCAATGCTAGTTTCTTACTTTTGATAAACATATCACAGTTATGGTAAGATGCTGATATTAAGGGATGCTGGATGAAGGACACATGGGAACTCTTTATACTATCTCTGCAACCTTTCTGTAAGTCTAAAGTCATTCTAAAATTTAAAAATATATGCAAATCACACACACACATACACACCCCAAAGGCTAAACATAAAGAAGGCTCACTTCTTTATGGGGTTTGGTGTCCAAATATCACCACGTGCCCCCTTTCCTCTTAGTCCTGAATTCTGGCTAATAGTGCATGCTCTCAAAGACTGAGATAACTGGCTAATTCCTAAGCTTTAATCAGCTCATCCTTATTGGTGTGGCTGGAGAACACACTGGAGTCTTCCCACGGCGCTCACTGAGCCTAGGCTGCGGGTCCCCTATCGCTCACATTTGAGTACTCAGGCCCATCAGAGAAGCTAGAGAACAGAAGGCTTCCCACCACACTGGGGAGAGTCTGTCTTTCATGTTCGTCGTGTGGAGAAAGGTAAAGAAGCAGCAGCAGTACATGATTCGAAAGGCAAGTTCAAAGATGTGAGGGGGTCATGCAAGGCCCTTGATTTCAGTGCAGCCATAGCCCCTGGCTACAATGTCTCAGTGGATATCAAGCTCTCCCCAGTTCCCAGTCTCACCAATCAGATGGTTTACTCCTTTTCCCACTATGAGACTGGGTGAATTCATTGCAGTTATTCTCCCATTCACTGAGAAGTTGATTAGAGGAAGTTTTCTTCAGTATGCCATTCTCTTGGTGATTGGATTGAAAATCCTTTCATTAAAACATAAGAATGAGGAGCACGAGAGTTTCTCCCCAACGAAAAGGTCCTCGCAAAGAATGTCACAAAAAGGTTTATTTTTTGCTTTACTCTCCATGATGATTATGGTTAAAAGATACGTGATCTTGCTCAGAAAACATAGGGCTGAGGATACAAAGTAAGTGAGGGAAGACCAAATTTGTGAAAGTTTATACTTCCCAAGAGAAATACAAAAAAGGAAAATTTGTTCAATAATATGGCACCATGCCTGCATTTATTAAGATGGGTAACATTGAATGGAGAACTTAAGTGTATTTACAGAACGGTGGAATGGGTTGGGAAGTAATAAAATATTGGCCCATAAACCCAAATATTTAGAATTGTCCATAATAATACAATACTTAATGCAAACACTAAGAGTATGGAATAACCTCTGAGAAATTATTTAAAATAAAGCATTTATAATATGAGAGGTAATTAAGGGTAGGTAAGTCTTATTCTATTCTCAAGATGCCAGAGGCCTATGGGGCAGCTTAAAAAGTTATAAGGAGTGAAACAGATGCCCCCACCTGCAGATATAGTTAATGGAGACATTTAGAGAAAAAGTAAGGAAGTTAAAGCAGAAAGAGTAAAGATGACTCAGTAAATGGGTGGCACCAATATAGATATGATCAGAATCATAAAAACACCAAAAAAAAAAAAAAAGGCCAAAGAGACAGATGTATCACAGTCTTGCACAAGGACACAAAATGAAGGTGGATACAGGTGTGGCAGCAAAATGGACTTTAATGAGCAACTGTGGGAAAGTGGAAGTGTTTTTACAGAGCTATTTTAAGAGAAAGAAATACTTAGAGAGTAGTGCCATTGATGTAATTCTGCAAAGGAAAAGTCATGAGACTTAACTGCAGACATCACAGTTCATAAAGTGAACACAGTTAATTTGCTGATCTGAAGAAGAAACATGACTGATCTAAATGACCTCAGAACTGCTTTCAGCAAAGTTTCTAAGCACAGCCTGTGCAAACATTTGGTGGTTTTTAGTCACCTTGGAAGAAAGGTAGAAGTGACCAGTGACATGAAACAAGGCTTGCCCGCCCTGATGTGCTGAAAAGGAGAAAGGGAGGATATTAGGAAAAAGAGAACACTGTCCATGCCAACACCGACCCAAACTGCAGAAATCCTACTGCACGATCTGAGTGATACGGGTCCAAACACAAGGCACTGCAATGAACCACTTGCAGAGGAATCAGCTATGGAGGAGGTTGAGGGACAGTATTTTATACTTAGATCAAGAATAAGAGCTTTCAATTGACAATGATTTGTTCTGCAAAAATATACAAAGATATTCCAGATGAGCTTTGAGGATATCATATATCAAGGTGACCAGTAGAGAGAAATTAACGGAATGGGTCTCTTTAATATATGTGGCTATCCATCAGAGAAAGTCCATCTCCAATTTAATACGTTCAGTAGAGAGATGAAAGCAGGGATAGTGATATAGAAGCCAGAGGTAGATCTCTGTATGAAGGAGATCCTGGTAAAAACTGTGCATGAGACAAGGTGAATTTTTCTAAAGTCACCTGTTTTTATCAGTTTGCAAGCTTGAACCTTCTGATTCACATTCTTGGCAAAATCTGTTTCACATTCTTTGCCTTATCACCTTCTTTCCCATTCTTTTTTGTATGGTTGTAACCTTATTAATTTATTACTAATCAGTAATAATTACTTCCTAGCCAGAGGTAAATTGTCTTTTTAATTGATTAATGTGCCTATAAAGTGCCTCTTCAATTATTACTACAGCATATATGGAGTTTCCATAGTTAGCAAGGACAACCAGGCTGTGTGTGCATGTACTTGGAGTGACCAGGACTTTGCAGAATTCTTATTGGTTACGTTTCTCACGACCTAATTGTCCCAAATGTGACTCAATGGCTCTTAGTCACAAGAAACAGGTCACAGTGGATGATTTTCAGTGAAGTAATAATAGTAGTTAATGGTTTCTGAGCACTTATTATGTGCCAGGCACATCATCTAATTATCTCTTCACTGCAGTTGTATGATATACAGTATAGTATTATACCTATTATACAATTAAAAGAAAAAAGCAACAACTAAGGATAAAAACAATTTAAGTAATCTGCAGGTCACTGCATTAGTCTGTTCAGGCTTCCATAACAAGATATCATAGATTGGATGTTTTAAACAACAGAAATTTTATTTTCTCATAGTTCTGGCATCTAGAAGGCCAAGATCAAGGAGGCAGTTAGGTCAGTTTCTGTTGAGGCCTCTCTTCCTGGCTTGTGGACAGCTGCCTTCTTACTGTGTCCTCACATGGCCTTTCCTCTGTGTATAGAGAGCTTGTGAGCCCTCTGTATCTCTTCCTCTTCTAACAAGAACACCAGACATATTGGATTAGGGCCCACCCTTGTGACCTCATTTCACCTTCATTACCTCCATAAAGGCCCTATCTCCATAAATAGCCACGCTGGGAGTTAGGGCTTCAACACGTAAATTTTGAGGAGACGTGATTCATTCCATAACAGTAGCACAGCTGATAAAGGAAGGTCTAAAGATTTGAACCCAGAAGTTCAATTCCAGATCCTGTAATATTACACTCTCCTGCCTCCATATGCCATACACAGTACATACTTGTTTTTACTAATTCTAAATAAAACATCTGGCCATTCATTTTACTGTCAATCACAGAAGAAACATCTAAAATCTGTCTCTCATGAAAAAAATGGCTGAATATATGTGAAAAATGATATTTTATCATTTGTGGAAGCTCAACCCATGTGAATGAAGGGTACCATGATTGTCATCTGTACCATGGAGTATTCTGCATAATAAAGTTAGGCCAGATGGCATTTGCTAAGGCCTAATATATAGTGCATGGGGTAGGAAAGTAGTATTTGCCTCAATTGACAAGGAAAATTTGAATCTATATGCAAGCCCAGCCCAGTTGAGGATGAGAACACTTATCCATTTATTTAGTAAGCTATGCGTTATACTTGTATTACGTGCTAGCTATACTGTGCCGTTAGGCAGGACGTTAGGATAGTACAGCAAGTACAGCAAAAACAATGCTTATTACTCTTTGCATAGGAGAGCATAATAGGTGCTGGATATCTGCGCAGTATGTAATTGGGACACAGAAAAGGATGTGGCAATTCAGCTATAACATGGATGGATATCCACAGAGGAGTAAATGTATGCCAGGGAATTTAGACAAAAGGCAAGAAAATAAAGGTTAACCCAGAAGAAGGAGAAACCAAGAAAAATTCAATTCTACTGATAATTTATAAATGGAAGATGAAGTAAGCAGGTATCTTCAGTATCCTTTGATGAGGAAGAAGATGAAATTAGGATAATGGGAAGTTAAAGCCTCCATCAAGCCAGTAGTGTTTGCTACCACGATATATCTCAATATTTTCTTATATATTTCCATTATAAGTACACAGATCAGTGTGAAGTACTCCTATGCACACATAAAAGTCAAAACAACAAAGGAAAACTTATCTTTCGAATGTGCTTATTAAGAAGATGGTAATGTGGGGGGGATACTGGCTTGAAGAGAAATGCATAAAAGCAGGATATTGGAGAAATATTTTTTAAACATTTTAAGAGGCCATTGGAAATAAAAGAATCAGAGCAGAGTCACTGCATGCATGCTTTACATAACAAAGGACCAGCTAAAATCAATCTAAACTTGTGGTTCAGAAACGATGGCACCTGTACTAGAGAACGTTAGAAAAGAAGACAGGGTAACAGTGGGTGTGTGAATTGCCAGTGAGGAGACAAAGGCACTAAACACACTTCCTGGTGTTTCAGAGAAAGGTTCCATGGAAAGGATACAGTTGTTCACATCTGGCTCTAATATTCTGAGAGGTGATTACAGAAAGAGAACTTCAACTTCCATGCATACATATTTTGTACATATTATTCTTCTGGCTGATGTTCATCAGAGAAAAGAAGCCTAACACTGGTCCAGGGTGTTTCCCCAATTTCCCTTAACTTGCAATCTAGAGAGGGAGATAAAACATCCTGCCCATATACAAGATTAAAAAAAACGTATATATAAGACTTTATGATATTAGTGCCAAGCAGTTATTAAGTGGAGGGTGAAACTGCCGGGAATTTCTGAAGGAGGAAAGCACCTCTGGAAAAACTCAAATAAATAAAGAAGATAAGGAATTTCTGAAGTCTTCTTTAAATTTCGATGTTTCATTTGAATAAAACTTTTGGGCAGTCCCATAGGTTATGTGGTAGTAGAAGCCAGGTTTATTATAAATCTACTCAAGTGCTTTTAAACTGTCTAATTAATTCTGATTCTACCTAATTGCCACAATGCCTGGAAAATGTAAATAAACCAAGACGTCTTGGTGACAATTTATTAGTAGGGATACATTGCAATTGATGAATTTAGGCTAAATGATCGACGTTAAAAATTGTCCCTAGCTTTCTTCATTGTTTTCTAAAGATTTTCCCATCATTTCTCATCAAAAAATTAACTGAGTTTAGCACAGGATTGGCTTTCCTATAATTTTACCCATTGAGCAAGATTACCTATAAGAGGCTGTCATTAGAATTTATTTTTACATTGGGGTAGGTTAGTTGCCATAGTGAATCTATTTCTAGTTTCTTACCTCATTTTAAATAAACACGCACAATGTGTAAGGCTTCTTAGAAGCAGAATTGAGCTGCTGCTTCAAGATTGAGAGTTTGGCACCCTCCCAGATAATTCTCCCACTTTTGACATTTAGGGTGCACTCTATTGCCTGAAATGTGTCCCTTGCAGATTTGTATTTTTACACTTTGTAGTCAGAAGTCCCTTTTCTTTTCCTTGTTCTTCCACTCCTCTTCATTATCCTTTCCTTCCTCTTCTCCCCCTTCTTCTTGACCTATACAACAGCACTGAGCATGAGTAAATGGTACAGTCCCTTGTCCAAAAGACCAGGCCTAACCCACAAAGGGGCTCGCTGATGTGAGTCTGGAGTCAGGTCTCAATTGCGGTTTGCTTGGTGAGCTTCATACAGTGGCTCTTGAAAGACCCGTCCAGCATCATTCTATTTCCCCCTTACTTCCCATACTACAGCCCTACTGAATGAGTTCACACTCCCTTAAATTCCATCCTCCCCATGCTCCTACCCATGCACAGGCTGCTCCTCTGTTTCCTCCCTTCTCCCACCTCTATATATGTCTCAAAACCAAGCCAGGCAGTCTTCCCCCTTTGTCCCATCTCCACCCCCAGCCTTGAATGGGCG
The DNA here is from genome assembly GCF_003676395.1 of Aethalodelphis obliquidens. Taxonomy (NCBI): domain Eukaryota; kingdom Metazoa; phylum Chordata; class Mammalia; order Artiodactyla; family Delphinidae; genus Aethalodelphis; species Aethalodelphis obliquidens. The sequence goes on from NW_020837954.1 coordinate 14,579,068, forward strand.
CCACCTTCTCTGTGCTCCCCTAGTTCCCTGTGCATCTTTCAATTATGGCACTGACCATGACACTTTACTTTTCCATTAACTGATCTGAGAGTCCCTCTCCTACCTGCGTCAGCATGGCACCTGGCCCAGAGCAAATTCTTAATAAATTCTGTTGGGTGAATGAGGACAGAGAGGGCATGCAGATAACATTTACAGAAGACACAAGGTTGGACTTGAGAGCCGTCATGCTGGATGATAAAAGCTGTTTCCGAAAGCACATCAAACTACATCTGACAGGGAGGAATTTCATAAGGGAAAAATGTCAAGTTTTGCACTTAGCTTCTAAACAATCAACTGCAGATGTGTAGGGCTGTGGAATATTAGTGTAGGTAAATATGACTTCAGGATTTATTTGACTCTAGCTCAAGCTCATAGAATCCGAAAGTCTGAAAGCACATTACAGCTCACCTTGTTTAACCCTCTCTGTGATTCACTAGTCCGTTCAATGATGTGCCTGGTGAGGGCCATTCTGCCTTCTGTGTGAATACTGCCATGACTTTGTCAGCCTGGTGCTAGCTGACAAATGTTTTAAAATGAAATGAAATGAAATAATAAAATAAAATAAAATAATCTTCAGCTGCATCAGTGAAAACAGAGTGCTCAGACAAGGAGATAACAGTGTGGTTGTTCTCACCCGTTATGACATTTACCACATTGCATTTTTGACAATCATTTGTTTCCTTATCTAACTTCTTTATTACACTGTGGACAGTTCTTTGAGGACACAATCTCTACCCTGTCAACTTTTATATCCCAGTATCTAGAGCAATGTACTCAATGATCAAACACCGAATGAAAGAAAAAATGACGGCACTATACCTATGGCAAGCATAGACGATCACGTCGGATTGAGAGTGCAGGCTCTGAAGTCAGGCTTGAGTTAGAATATCAGCCCTACCACAGCTTAGCTGAGGGACACATCCTCTAACCTCTCTAAGCCTTGGTTTTTTTGTCTGAGATAATAATAGATGTTTTGAGGATTAAATGACAAGATAAACATAAGCACCCAGCACTGTCATCTTTCTGGAAATCATCTGAACAGAAACACTGACAAACCAAAGAGGCTTTAAAATGGTGAAGAAGCATAAATCCACAGAGAATAGTAAAGGATATATGGAATGTTTGCCTTAGAGAAGGGAAGACTTAGGCGGGAATGTGAGTTGAAGAACTATTAATGCAAACAATAACCTACTTGCCTGGCATTTTATATTTCAGAAAGAAATATTTTCCATAGGCTATTTTACTTGATTTTTATTTTATTTTATTTTATTTTGATTGTAAATAGCTGTCTAACTCAGGGAGGGAGAGTAGGCATGCATCATTATTCTTAATCTATCGATGAAGAAACTGAGGCACAGCATTGCCACTTGCCTAATGTCTCACAGCTGAAAGTGGTGCAACAGGGGCTGACCCCAGGTGTGCTGGTTTGTGGTCATTTTTCTTTCCACTAGAGCACAAAGCCTCTGGAGAGGCTTGGAGGGTGAATCTTAATGTATGACTCTGAAAGTCAAAGTTAAGATTAATGACTGAAAAGTCATGAAGAAGTAGATGATGTCTCAACGGAGAGAGGAGTTTTTTGGAGCAATTGCAATCAACCCAAATCACAAGTGAATAAAGAGCCTTGTGAAGAAGTAAGTTCCCTGTCATTCTTCATATTTAAGGAGAGAACAAATGCTACCCATCAGAGAGACTGAGGGGAAATATAGGGCACAACGTGGTCCAAGTGTCCTTTGAACACTAGTTCTGATTCTAAGTCACTTATCATAAAAAAATGAATTCTACACATTTAAAATTCCCCTATCTACTCCCCACAAGAATATTACTGAAACAACAACAATGGCAAGTCTTTTGAGTTCTTGCAAAGGAAAATGTCATGTTAAATCAAAGTGGCTTTATATTTATCAGTGGAAAAAGAAAAAAATCTTGGACATCAATGTATCTAAGAGGTGATTCTTTGCTAATGACCCAGGAAAATTTCTTAACCCTCACATTGTTTATTGATATTCTTATGTATTTCCTCTCTAAATAAGGCTAGTTTGTAAACACTGTCTATGTAACAAGTACTATTATAATAAAAAATTTCTGAAATTATGGATACTACTTTAAATATGCGTTACTCTATCCCAATTGAGATCATCTCAACAGTGTTTATAGGCAACATACAAATTAGATATAATTAAAGATGATGCATTCACATGTTTTAATTACTGCTCTCAAGCAGTAGTTGGACTAAATGTGAAAATATTTCAGGGCACTGTATTCCAAGAGATGCACAATAATAAAACAAGTTCTGCAATTTTAATTTGCTCAACTATGTGAATGTCATTCATTTCTTTCTGGATTAAATATGACTAATTATATTTTCCCCAAATCCATTTTATGCAAAGTTATCAGAAGGAAAATTCATAAGGTAGGAAGAAAGATAGATTTGGATTCCTAGTAGCATGAAACATTAACTCCCAATGAAAGAAACTTACTATTATTTCTTTCTAAGGGATTTTAAAAATCATCCATTAATCTTCCTTCAGTTATGTTTTTAAACTAAGAAAAAACACTAATAATATATTACATTAATTTAACTAACATATGATAGTGTAAGTACAAAAGAGAGTAACAGATTTTCTGATTTTTATATATGTATACGAACACAAAGATTGCAGAACTAGTAAGAGATTATCTAACTTACTTTCTAAAATTATTCCAGGGAATTCCCTGGTGGTCCAGTGGTTAGGACTCTGTGCTTCCACTGCTGGGGGCATAGGTTTGATCCCTGGTTGGGGAACTAAGATCCCGCAAGCCGTGTGGCACTGCCAAATTAATTAATTAAATTATTCCCAGAAATACTAAAAAAAAAAAATCAATGTAAGTCGCACATCATTTAATTTTTGGAAAGATATATGCCTATGTATTTAGGAACATGGAAAATGTTGATTATTGGTGGAAATCAATCATTAAATATTTAAATGTTTAAATAGTCAAAGCTAAGTCATTGTATTCAAGATAAGTTCAATGCTCTTCAACTTTTATTTAACCTTTAATAAGTGAATGTTCTCATAAACGGGAATAGATTTCATTTTAAACTACATTTCATTCAATTATGTGCTGAACATAGGATGAAAAGCTTAAGTGATAAACCATACTGACAAATGAAACAAAAAAGGTAGCAGTAATCTACGTCAGTTTTCACTGATTATCTGGCAAAACTCAATCACAGATTTTGTGCTTTGAAGATGGAACAGCTATTTAAAAGGTAATTATTGTATTTATAGATTCCCATAATGCCTTGAAAGCACAAAAGCAAATAATAAAGACCTTTCTCCTGAATTACATTAGCTCAAATATAAGATCAAGAGCTGAGTTTTCTGGTATTTTACTGATTGTACAATGTAATGTATTCTATAATTATCTTTTGTAAAGTTGAAGATATTTAAGCTCACTGTTGGATGATCTGGAGCATAATTTAGAGAACAAGTAATTTAACACATTGAAAAAACAATAATGACAAAAATTCTTCAATCTGATGAAATAAGGGATTGGTGGTGGTTAAGGGAAATTTCAAGGGGGTGAGAAGGGAACGTATTTCGCTATCAGGAGCATCATAGAGGTCAATGAGAGAAATCTCTGCCCTGACAGTTAAGGGTTAAAGTGGACACATTTCGAGAAATAGTTTTGATTTTTTTAATCAGCTGATTTTACTGCATATTTCACCAATACGAAGTTTCAACGACTGTACTTCCATCAGAGAAAGGGTTCAAAAGTTCCTTATCACTGAGAGTATCTTTTTTCAATAAGGATATTTCTAATGATATTGAACCAAAAATACACCAAGTTAAATTTTAGTTTATTAGAATATCTGTTTCTGAAATTTCCCAAAAGATCATTTATGTAGAGCAATGCATTTATTCCTGATATGTATTTATATTAGAATGTCTAAGCACTTTCTTAGACACTATGTAATTTGATGCTTTCCAAGGAAAACATTAATTTATAGCTACTTGTAACATTCTCTCTTCTGAGATGAAAATGAGATTGGCCTACTTCAGTGGACAAGACACACTGTATTATTTAGGTATTAAATATCATTCTCTTATTTTAAGAACAATACATTATATTAACTGCATTATATACAGTTTGACTTGTTTTAAATACAGCAAATGTGATCGTTTTATCAGATGTGAAGTCTTGAAAAGAATATAAACATATTTGGGTCTACCCTAGGTGAAGACGTTTTGTAAACAAAAGTAGAAAATTTTATTTTGCTCGAGAAGAATGAGTCGTACAAGTTAGAAACCTTGACATTGCGCAAAACCGGTAGTATTATACGAATTAAGTGAATCAAGAAGTAGAAGAATGATTTACAGTGAAATATAACACAGACTCTCTCCCTCTGTGTCTCTCTGTCTCCACTGTCTCTGTCTCTCTTCCTTTCTTTTCTTTTTCTTTTTAGTTGCTAAGGAAGTTCTTTCCCAGTTCTACAACGTTACTGTATGTAAGTGTTAAATGACTATTAAATCTAGTCATTTAATATTTGATATTTAAAAACTTAAGTCCCAGAAAGTAGAAATAATGGTGGCTTTAAATGCAGGTATCTGTAAATCTTGCAAAGTAAATGTGGATACAGCAGGCAGGAAGGGCTTGTGGATATGCTTGTATTTATAAACGTGATTGCTACAAATGTAGCAAAACATTCTGTTTTCAAATACACACCATATTTAACAAACAGCCTTCATTTTGTTTTAGTTATAAATATTCTTGACTCCCAAAAGCCACTTTCCCTGGGTACCAATGAGGGATGAAAATCTCATCTGAAGAGTTCAGCACTGCCAATTAGATCACCTGGGATGTAGACTCCTTTTATGTTAAGGTGAGTAGAGCAGCCATGCCAACACATCATGCTGACATTCAGGGGGCCAGGGTGGTGAGGCGAGTTCAATGGACCATGGGAAAGTGGCTGCTTAAGAAATGTAATAATATTGAATTGACTTGGATCTTTTATTTTTTCCTGATGTTTAAAAACAAAAACAAGTTTTGGAATATATTCAACTCAGCCTGGTAGGGAAATCCTAGAAATCTCATTGGGTATATGCGGTGCAGAAAAATAATGTGAAAATTCAAGAAAAAGGGGACTTCCCTGGTGGCACAGTGGTTGGGAATCCACCTGCCAATGCAGGGGACATGGGTTCAAGCCCGGGTCTGGGAAGATCCCACATGCTGCGGAGCAGCTGGGCCCGTGCGCCACAAGTGCTGGGCCTGCACTCTAGAGTCCATGCGCCACAACTGCTGAGCCTGCATGCCACAACTACTGAGCCCACGTGCCTAGAGCCCATGCTCTGCAACAGGAGAGGCCCCTACGGTGAGAGGCCCATGCACCACAATGGGGAGTGGCCCCCGCTTGCTGCAACCAGAGGGAGCCCGCAAGCAGCAATGAAGACCCAAGGAAGCCAATCAATCAATAAATAAATAACAAGTCATTTCATCCATTAACATGAAAAATCTCCACAAAAAAAAAAAAATTCAGGAAAATGGTTATCTATGCGAGAGAGCCAGAGGGAAGGAAAAAGGGTACAGTGCATTGGTAGATGCATAATTATTATAACATTCCGGTTCTTTGGTCTGAGTGGTGTGTCTGTGGGTAAACATTTTTATTATTGTACTTTATAATTCAGGTGTGTGTGTGTAGACACAAAAATTCTTTTGAATGTAACAATTATAACATTCCAAAAAGAAAATAATGTAAAAATGTTTTATAAAATGAAATAACTACAGTTATCCCTTCGAGAGGGTATCGTACATGTTCCACAAAGATTCAAGAACTTTTCTTTCTGGGGAAATACAAGATCAAACTCTCTACAATTGCTAATATTTTTTTATTGCTTCTACTACTAATAAGGTTTTGTGTTCTGATTTGTTTTTGCTTTTCTCCTTTTTTATTTGTCCTCCATTCTTATCAGGCTTTGAACAGCTATTTGCAACTTGCCTGCTCTCTTTGACCACTCCTCACCTCTACCCACTAAGACCTTTGCTCTCTCGTCCCTGCCTGCAGGACTCTGTGATCTTCCTTGCCTGTATAAATACTGCTGAATGAGTGTCCTTCTCACTAAAATGGGAAACAAGACTTACAAGGGTATCTTTCCCTCCATCCTCCCTCACATCAATGTACTTCTCTTTTGGTACTCTAAGTCTCTGCCTCTATCATATCTCACCTTATCCTCTCCTTCACCCATCCTTTCAAGTGGATATCAGAGGACATTTTGATCCTTTTGACATTTTTCTTCCGCACAGATAAGTTGATTTGCTACATGCTTTTGGCCTTGAGAGAACGAAAGCTTGTGGGCTGTCTCTGTACCAGGAGTCAGCTACTTGCAACATCTATCATCTTGTTTTTCTTTCCTGTCTATGTATTGTTGATTGTCAATGGTTTATTTTCAATTTGTTCCTCTTTGCCTCTGTAACTTGTGTTTCCCCAGAACTGTTTCTTAAATTGTGCTGAATTGTGTGTACTATATATCCTTCCATTAAAAATCAGTCTGTCCCCCTCTCTTTCCTTTCTCACACACACAGAGTTTTCTATAGTGCCCAAAATATAGAGTAGTCTTTTTAGGTTTTATTCATCACACTTGCATGTGTCTCCTTTGAAGACTGCGTCTGTCCTGCAGTTGGAATGGTCGGATCACCTATGCAGATTTCTGGGACATGGGCATAGTCTACAAAGATGGATTACATAGTTTTGTAATTTCATAGGAAAATACAATGTATTTTGAATGAACTAAATGTATATGTTTTACACACACATATCCTTGTCTGCTGCTTTTGAATGAACTAAATAATTAGGAGGTTTCAGAAGCTGTCATGCAACCACTTATTTAAAGAAAATAAAAACCTAATACCATGGCATGGTAAAAAATGCCTTTATTCCATGCTAAAAACGTCTTCCTCTGTTTGACCTGTGTATCATAGCTCAGAGGGAGTTCTGTTAAAATGAACTTCAGGAGATGATACTGCCGTGTGTGTTTCTTGCCTGAATCAGTCAGCTACCGTCACAATGATGCTGTTATAAACCACTCTCTCAAAATACAGTGGCAGAGGAGACCTTCAAGATGGAGGAGGAATGAGACATGGAGATCAACTTCCTCCCAATAAATACATCAAAAATACATCTATATGTGGAACAACTCCTACAGAACACCTACAGAATGCTGGCAGAAGACCTCAGACTTCCCAAAAGGCAAGAAACTCCCCACGTACCTGGGTAGGGCAAAAGAAAAAAGAAAAAACAGAGACAAAAGAATAGGGATGGGACCTGCACCTCTGGGAAGGAGCTGTGAAGGAGGAAAAGTTTCCACACACTAGGAAGCCCCTTCACTAGTGAAGGCAGGGGGTGAGCTGGGGGGAAGCTTCAGAGCCACGGAGGAGAGCACAGCAACAGGGGTGCAGAGGGCAAAGCGGAGAGATTCCCGCACAGAGGATCGGTGCCGACCAGCACTCACCAGCCTGAGAGGCTTGTCCGCTCACCTGCCGGGGTGGATGGGGGCTGGGAGCTGAGGCTCGGGCTTCGGAGGTCAGACCCCAGGGAGAGGACTGAGGTTGGCATGAAGACAGCCTAAAGGGGGTTAGTGTACCACAGCTAGCCAGGAGAGAGTCAGGGAAAAAGTCTGGACCAGCCGGAGAGGCGAGAGACCTTTGTTTTGGGGTGTGCGAGGAGAGGAGATTCCTTCCCAGTGTGCCCACAGAAGGCAGAGCACTGCCTAATAAGCTCCAGAGGTAGGCACAAGCCACAGCTATCAGCTCGGACCCTAGAGATGGGCATGAACTGCTAATGCTACTGCCACTGCCACCAAGAATCCTGTGTGCAAGCTCAGGTCACTATCCACACACCTCAGAGCCTGTGCAGTCTGCCACTGCCAAGGCCCCGTGATCCAGTGACAACTTCCCCAGGAGGACACACAGTGCGCCTCAGGCTGGTGCAATTTCACAACAGCCTCTGCCACCTCAGGTTCACCCCACATACAAATTATGACTACCGTACCCCTCTCTCCCCTGACCCTGAGTGAGCAACAGAGCCCTAATCAGATGCTGCTTTAACCTCCTCCTGTCTGGGAGGGGAAGAGACTCCTGAGGGTGGCCTACATGTAGAGGCGGGGCCAAAACCAAAGCTGAACCCCAAGAGCTGTGCAAACGAAGAAGAGAAAGGGAAATTTCTCTGTGCAGCCTCAGGAGCAGCAGGTTAAATCCCAACAATCAACTTCATAAACGCTGCATCTAAAGAATACCTGAATAGACAATGAATGTTCCCAAAATTGAGGTGGTGGACTTTGGGAGCAATTGTAGACTTGGGGTTTGCTTTCTGCATCTAATTTATTTCTGGTTTTATGTTTATCTTAGTTTAGTATTTAGTGCTTATTATCATTGGTGGATTTGTTTATTGGATTAGTTGCTCTCTTCCTTTTATATATTTTTCCCTTTTTCTCTTTTTGTGAGTGTGTATGTGTATGCTTCTTTGTGTGATTTTGTCTGTATAGGTTTGCTTTTACCATTTGTCCTAGCGTTCTGTCTGTTCATTTTTGCATTTCTGTTTTCCATTTCTTTCTCTCTTCCTTTTCTTCTGAGCTGGGTGGCTGACAGGGCCTGAGTGCTCTGGCCAGGTGTTGGGCATGAGCCTCCAAGGTGGGAGGGCCGAGTCCAGGACACTGGACCACCAGAAACCTCGTGGTCCCACATAATATTAATCGGCGACAGCTCTCCCAGAGATCTTTGTCTCAACACTAAGACCCAGCTCCACCCAATGGCAAGCAAGCTCCAATGCTCGACGCCCCATGCCAAACAACTAGCAACACAGGAACACAACACCACCCATTAGCAAAGAGGCTGCTTAAAGTCATGCTAAGCTCACAGACACTCCAAAACACACCACCAGACACACTCCTGCCCACCAGAAGGACAAGAAACGGCCCCACCCACCAAAACACAAGGCATGAGTCCCCTCCACCAGGAAGCCTACACAACCCACTGAACCAACCTCACCCACTGGGGGCAGACACCAAAAATAATGGGAACTAGGAGTCTGCAGCCTGCGAAAAGGAGACCTCAAACACAGTAAAGTTAAGCAAAATGACAAAACAGAGAAATATGCAGCAGACGAAGGAACAAGGTAAAAAACCTACCAGACCAAACAAATCAAGAGGAAATAGGCAGTTTACCAGAAAAAGAATTCAGAGTAAGGATAGCAAAGATGATCCAAAATCTCGGAAACAGAGTGGAGAAAATACAAGAAACGTTCAACAAGGACCTAGAAGAACTAAAGAGCAAACGATGATGAACAACACAATAAATGAAATTAAAAATACTCTAGAAGGAATCAATAGCAGAATAAATGAGGGAGAAGAATGGATAAGTGAACTGCAAGGCAAAATAGTAGAAATAACTGCCACAGAGCAGTATAAAGAAAAAAGAATGAAAAGAATTGAGGATGGTCTCAAAGACCTTGGGGACAACATTAAACACATCAACATTCGAATTATAGGGGTCCCAGAAGAAGAAGGGAAAAAGAAAGGGTCTGAGAAAATTTTGAAGAGATTATAGATGAAAACTTCCCTAACATGGGAAAGGAAATAGTCAATCAAGTCTAAGAAGCGCAGAGAGTCCCATACAGGATAAATCCAAGGAGAAACAAGGCAAGACACATATTAATCAAACTATCAAACAGTAAATTCAAAAAAAACTATTAAACGCAGCAAGGGAAAAGCAACAAATAAGATACAAGGGAAACCAAAGAAGGTTAACAGAAACTCTGCAAGCCAGAAAGGAGTGGCAGGACATATTTAAAGTGATGAAAGGGAAAAACCTACAACCAAGATTACTCTACCCAGCAAGGATCTCATTCACATTCGACAGAGAAATTAAAACCTTTACAGACAAGCAAAAGTTAACAGAATTCAGCACCACAAAACCAGCTTTACAACAAATGCTAAAGAACTTCTCTAGGCATGAAACACAAGAGAAGGAAAGGACCTATAATAACAAACCCAAAACAATTAAGAAAATGGTAATAGGAGCATACATATAGATAATTACCTTAAATTTAAATAGATTAAATACTCCAAACAAAAGACACAGACTGGCTGAATGGATACAAAAACAAGACCCATATATATGCTGTCTACAAGAGACCTACTTCAGACCTAGGGACACATACAGACTGAAAGTGAGGGGATGGGAAAAGATATTCCATGCAAATGGAAATCAAAAGAAAGCTGGAGCAGCAATATTCATATCAGACAATATAGACTTTAAAATAAAGACTATTACAGAAGACAAAGAAGGACACTACATAATGATCAAGGGATCAATCCAATAAGAAGATATAACAATTGTAAATATTTATGCACCCAACATAGGAGCACCTCAATACATAAGGTAAATGCTAACAGCCATAAAAGGGGAAATCAACAGTAAAAGAATAATAGTAGGGGATTTTTAACACCCCACTTTCACCAATGGAAAGATCATCCAAAATGAAAATAAATGAGGAAACACAAGCTTTAAATGACACATTAAACAAGATGGACTTAATTGATATTTATAGGACATCCCATAGAAAAACAACAGAATACACTTTCTTCTCAACTGCTCATGGAACATTCTCCAGGATAGATCATATCTTGGGTCACAAATCAAGCCTTGGTAAATTTAAGAAAACTGAAATCATATCAATTATCTTTTCAGAACACAACACTATGAGACTAGATATCAATTACAGGAAAAAAACTGTAAAAAATACAAACACATGGAGGCTAAACAATACACTACTAAATAACCAAGAGATCACTGAAGAAATCAAGAAGGAAATAAAAAAATACCTAGAAACAGATAACAATGAAAACACAACAACCCAAAACCTACGGGATGCTGCAAAAGCAGTTCTGAGAGGGTAGTTTATAGCAATAGAATCCTACTTCAAGGAACAAGAAAAATCTCAAATAAACAACCTAACCTTACACCTAAAGCAATTAAAGAATGAAAAACAAAAAAAAAAATCCAAAGTTAGCAGGAGAAAAGAAATCAGAAAGATCAGATCAGAAATAAATGGAACAGAAATGAAGGAAACAGTAGCAAAGATCAATAAAACTAAAAGCTGGTTCTTTGAGAAGATAAACAAAATTGATAAACCATTAGCCAGACTCATCAAGAAAAACAGGAAGGAGACTCATATCAACAGAATTAGAAATGAAAAAGGAGAAGTAACAACTGACACTGCAGAAATACAAAGGATCATGAGAGACTACTACAAGCAACTATATGCCAATAAAATGGACAACCTGGAGGCAATGGACAAATTCTTAGAAAAGTACAACCTTCCGAGACTGAACCAGGAAGAAATAGAAAATATGAACAGACCAATCACAAGCACTGAAATTGAAACTGTGATTAAAAATCTTCCAGGGCTTCCCTGGTGGCGCAGTGGTTGTAGATCTGCCTGCCAATGCAGGGGACACAGGTTCATGCCCCGGTCCGGGAAGATCCCACTTGCTGTGGAGCGGCTAGGCCCGTGAGCCATGGCCGCTAAGCTTGCGCGTCCAGAGCCTGTGCTCCACAACGGGAGAGCCACGACAGTGTGAGGCCCGCGTACCGGAAAAAAAAAAAAATCAACAAACAAAAGCCCAGGACCTGATGGCTTCACAGGCGAATTCTATCAAACATTTAGAAAAGAGCTAACATCTATCCTTCTCAAACTCTTCCATAATATAGCAGAGGGAGGAACATTTCCAAACTCGTTCTATGAGGCCAAAATCACCCTGATACCAAAACCAGACAAAGATGTCACAAGAAAAGAAAACTACAGACCAATATCTCTGATGTACACAGATGCAAAAATTCTCAACAAAATACTAGCAAACAGAATCCAACAGCACATTAAAAGATCATACACCACAATCAAGTGGGGTTTATCCCAGGGATGCAAGGATTCTTCAATATACACAAATCAATCAATGTGATACACCATATTAACAAAATGAACGGTAAAACCAAATGATAATCTCAATAGATGCCAAAAAAGCTTTTGACAAAATTCACCACCCACTTATGATAAAAACTCTCCAGAAAGTGGGCATAGAGGGAACCTAGCTCAACATAATAAAGGTCATATGTGACAAACCCACGCCAACATCATTCTCAATGGTGAAACACTGACACCATTATCTGTAAGTTCAGAGACAAGACAAGTGCCCACTCTCACTACTATTATTCAACATACTTTTGAAAGTTTTAGCCACAGCAACCAGAAGTAGACAAATAAAAGGAATCCAAATCGGAAAAGAAGTAAAACTGTCACTGTTTGCAGATGACATGATATTATACGCAGAGTATCCTAAAGATGCTACCAGAAAACTACTAGAGCTAATCAATGAATTTGGTAAAGTAGCAGGATACAAAATTCATGCACAGAAATCTCTTGCATTCCTATACACTAATGATGAAATATCTGAAAGAGAAATTAAGGAAATGCTCCCATTTATCATTGCAACAAAAAGAATAAAATACCTAGGAATAAACCTTCCTAAGGAGACAAAAGACTTGCATGCAGAAAACTATAAGAAAATGATGAAAGAAATTAAAGATGATACAAACAGATGGAGTGATATACCATATTCCTGGATTGAAAGTATCAGCATTGTGAAAATAATTATACTACCCAAAGCAATCTACAGATTCAATGCAACCCCTATCAAACTACCAATGGCATTTTTCACAGAACTACAACAAAAAATTTCACAATTTGTATGGAAACACAAAAGACCCCAAATAGCCAGAGCAATAAATCTTGAGAATGAAAAACGTAGCTGGAGGAATCAGGCTCCTGGACTTCAGACTATACTACCAAGCTACAGTAATCAAGACAGTATGGTACTGGCACAAAAACAGAAATATAGATCAATGGAACAGGATAGAAAACCCAGAGATCAACCCATGCACATATGGTCATCTTATCTTTGACAAAGGAGGCAAGAATATACAATGTAGATAAGACAGCCTCTTCAACAAGTGGTGCTGGGAAAACTGGACAGCTACATGTGAAAGATTGAAATTAGAATACTTCCTAATACCATACACACAAAAAAACTCAAAATGGAGTAAAGACCTAAATGCAAGGCCAGACACTATAAAGCTCTTAGAGGAAAACATAGGTAGAACACTCTATGACATAAGTCACAGCAAGATCCTTTTTGACCCACCTCCTAGAGAAATGGAAATAAAAACAAAAATAAACAAATGGGACCTAATGAAATTTAAAAGCTTTTACACAGCAAAAGAAACCATAAACAACCCTCAGAATGGGAGAAAATATTTGCAAACGAAGAAACTGACAAAGGATTAATCTCCAAAATATACAAGCAGCTCATGCAGCTTAATATTAAAAAAAAACAATCCAATCCAAAAATGGGCGGAAGACCTAAATAGACATTTCTCCAAAGAAGATATACAGATTGCCAACAAACACATGAAAGGATGCTCAACATCACTAATCATTAGAGAAATGCAAATCAAAACTACAATGAGGTGTCACCTCACACCGGTGAGAATGTCCATCATCAAAAAATCTACAAACAATAAATGCTGAAGAGGGTGTTGAGAAAAGGGAACCCTCTTGCACTGTTGGTGGGAATGTAATTGGATACAGCCACTATGGAGAACAGTATGGAGGTTCCTTAAAAAACTACAAATAGAACTACCATATGACCCAGCAATCCCACTACTGGGCATATACCCTGAGAAAACCATAATTCAAAAAGTCATGTACCGAAATGTTCATTGCAGCTCTATTTACAATAGCCAGGACATGGAAGCAACCTAAGTGTCCATCAACAGATGAATGGGTAAAGAAGATGTGGCACATATATACAATGGAATATTATTCAGCCATAAAAGAAACGAAATTGAGTTATTTGTAGTGAGGTAGATGTATCTAGAGTCTGTCATACAGAGTGAAGTAAGTCAGAAAGAGAAAAACAAATACCGTATGCTAACACATATATATGGAATCTAAAAAAATAAAAATGGTTCTGATGAACCTAGGGGCAGGACAGGAATAAAGACGCAGAGGTAGAGAATGGACTGAGGACACGGGGAGGGGGAAGGGTAAGCTGTGACAAAGTGAGAGAGTGGCATGGACATATACACACTACCAAATGTAAAATAGATAGCTAGTGGGAAGAAGCCACATAGCACAGGGAGATCAACTTTGTGCTTTGTGACCACCTAGAGGGGTGGGATAGGGAGGGTGGGAGGAGGACGCAAGAAGGAGGGGATATGGGGATATATGTTTATATATAACTGATTTACTTTGTTGTACAGCAGAAACTAACACAACATTGTAAAGCAGTTATACTCCAATAAAGATGTTAAAAAGTATACAGTGGCAGACAACAATAAACAAATATACTCAGAGTAGCTGGTCTGCAGGCCCTTGAGGTATTTCTGCATCACATTCTCTTATTGCTCTGGGACCAGCAGACTGTCTGAGGCCTGTTCTCATGGCGATGGCAGAAGTGCCAAGTGGGTGAACAGAAACATTGTGCTGCTTTTTTGTTTGTTTGTTTGTTTGGTTGCGCTGCATGTAGGATCTTAGTTCCCTGACTAGGAGTTGAACCTGTGCCCCCTGCAGTGGAAGCACAGAGTCTTAACCACTGGGCCACCAGGCAAGTCCCTCCTGTGCTGCTTCTTAAAGATCTAGCTCAGAACTGGCACACTGGTCTTCCTACCTATAGTGTATTAGTCAAAGCAATTCACAGCTGTAATGTGATGGGAAATATACTCCACTCCTACTAGGAGGAACCTCAAAGTCAAAGGGCAAAAGGTGAGATTATAGGAAAGGGTGAAGGATTGGGAACAAATATGCCATGTATATCATTGTCATTCTTTCCAATTCAAGGAAGGCTTGACACTAATTATTTCAGACACGAAACTCTAGATGCTTACTTAAATATTTTCCAGAAAGGTATTTACAGATCTTTTCCTTATTTTGAGAAATCCTTAAGACAGATGATAAGCTTTTTGTTTGTTTGTTTGTTTTTTGTATTTAGAAGAAATACATGTTTAGCAGGAAATATCAGTTAATTGAATGGAAGACTGTTGGAATCAAGCATATTTCCTTTACAAAGTAAATAGAATTCTTCTAAGTAACCATAACCTATACATGAATTATGGCTTTAAATAGGACTTTGTGTGTGGCTCATAAATCATTAAAATCCTTAGTGATATTTACTATTATGTTCTTTTCTGTTTTCTTTTCTCCAAGAGCTACATCCTCCATGAGTCCCAATTTTCTTTATGAAGACACCTCACTGGAGGACAGAAAAATTCAGCATGTAGAGAGATTATAATAATTGGAGGGTACTTTAAATTCATTTATAAATAGACACCTTTTACATGTCTTGTCTCATTAAGAAGAAAACAGATATAATAAAGTCAATTCCCTAACCAGGAATAAAACAGATTTATGGGCCTGTATACAGTTCCAAGGTAGACAATCAATATGTACTTATTGAATTAATAACTAAATATAAGAAAAGCTTGGTTATTATTAGAATGAAAAAGCAAATAATTAATAGGAAATGAGTAATTAAATAGATTGGTGAATCTGATATAACTTGATCTTACTAATAGCCCTGGATTCTTCATTTTTAGGATATGTAGCAATTCTACACAATGGTTTAGAAATCATTGTGTTAAAATTGGAATGTCATTAGAGATTATAACTCACACATGATAAGGAATGGAAGACCAATGTTTTTTCATGTTGACTACAAATAACTAAATCCTCTGGATTTCAGAACCTCAAAAAAGTGAAAATAGTATCATTTATTATATTATCACCTTTTATAGATGGTGAAAGTAAACCCACCCCCACCAAAGTTTGGAGTTTCACAAGCTGGTTTGTACACTAAAGCTTAGAAACTAGGTCTCTGGATCTCGGGCCAATGTTGCTCCTGTGGAAAAATATCAAAACCTACATTTGACCACGATGATATTCACTTTATTTTGCTCCGAATGATGTCTGTGAAATTTATCCATGTTGATGTGTTTATCAGTGGTTTATTCTTTTTAATTGCTGAGTAATATTCCATTGTGTGAATACACCATGACTTGTTCATCCATTCTACCACTGACATGCATTGGAGTTTCATTAGTCTTGGGCTATTTTGAATATAGTTTCTGTGAACACTCATATCCTAAGTCTTTTTGTGGGCATATGTTTTCATTTCACTTGGGTAAATACCTAGAAGTGGAATTTCTGGGTTAATTGCCTGATAACTGTATCCTGAAATTTATAAGAATCTGCTAACAGTCCCTTAAAGGCAGCAGAGCAGTGCTTATAGAAGTCCTCAAAAAAAGAGTTAAATGAGATTTCCGTGCCCAGAAAAAATGTAGATCAGGTATAAAGGCAGAAGATAAACTTCTTTAAAAGTGTGATGAATATACATTCCCTGAGCTTCTTGAAAAAGTGAAAGAGAACAAGCTTTTTATGGTAAAAAGGCATGGCTGTGATCATTAAATTCATTTAATCTTAGGACTTGAAAAACAAATAGTAAAATTTTTTATTGCAAGCTAAAATGTTAATGTCTTGATCCCTAACAATACAGAAATGATAAAAATCACAACTGTTAGTAAGAGAAGGAAGAGTTAAGGACAGTTAGTACAAGTAAGTTTATCTTTCACAGCCAAGCAGTTGAAAGATATTAAATGGATTAGCAAGAAATAAAAAATAAACATATTTAAAATATAAGAATAAACACTAATAAAAGTGTACATAGCTTAAATTTATTCTTTCTCGTAATAAGGAATCAATACATGAGCCTAAAAATGTAGAGGATTCAGTACACCGCACAGAGTTAATCATTAGGTAAAAAGCAAAGTAAAAGATTTTATACATAATAAAAACAGAAAGCATTACATAAAATATGGTGATAGAACTAAGACCAAACATTTCTGTCACGTCAACAAGGTCTGCCTTTTCCAATGAAAAAAAAAAAAGACTCCTACTGAACCACAAAGGTAAACATAACCACACATTGTCTACAAGAGAGACACACTTAGAACGAAACACCAATGTCCCGAGAGAACCACACGAAATAATGGGACACAGTGAAAGTTCAGTCCATACCCTCCAAATGTGACTGAAGTGAGGGAAAGGGCCCGGCTACACAACACACCCATGAACTGGGCTGAACGAACCTTTAATTAATAAGCTGTGCTCTGTAAATACATCCATCAAAGCTGATGTTCTATTTGTTCTCTCCACCTTCTCCTCTAAAGGTCTTTTTGGAAATTTAGACCTGCTTTTCCCTGACAATGGGCCAGCAGTGAGGACCAGCGAGGGGACCCTATCTGTGTACCTTCCTGCTCACCAAGGTTCTGAGATGCCTCTAGACCCAAAAGACACACCACGCTTGTGGTTAGCTGAGAAAAATAGAAGACTAATGGTGATCTGACACAATGACAGCCGATTTCCCCTCTCCAGGGCAGCAGCAACGCTCCATTTATCTTGAGCCCTTTGTGGGTGGGCTACCTGTGCTCTTCTTGTTCTTATGAACAAGGATGGGCAGGGTGGACCAGGGGGCAGTAGTGGTGCAACTGGGCCTCTTGTAGAAGGATAGGACTAAAGAAGAATTGCATTGATATGAATAAAAATACGGAGTTTAGTTTGTCTGATTGTATCTTTCATTAAACACACGATAAGCTCCAACAGAGAGCTATATCTCCAGGCCAGTGTTACTGAGTCTGCATTTATCTTACTCTTACTATGGGGAGTACTTATGTTTTACAGCCTCATGGTCGTTAAGATTTTTTTCTCAGCTACAGATATTAGAAAACTGATGATACATTCAGTGGTATTCAAGGACATTGCAAGTAGCAAAGGGTGCTTTACTGAAAACACATTTTAGATATTTGGATTATCTTTGAAATGCAGAGCGTAAGGCAGTAAAATGCAAAACATTCATCTTTCCTCTGAGCTCACTTAAATATTCCTTGACCAGGAAAAGAATCATGTAAGATTCATTGTGGGATTTCTACCTCTCCAAGGTGAACATTTTTTCTAAGGAGACTTACGGGCTCTGAAAAGAGGGAACCATCTGAAATTAAAATACCCTGTGGAAATGATGAAGAATGAATGTTAAAATAAAAATGGTCTCAGTTTCTTCCTCCTTCGGTATAGAGACAGAATTCTTTAGGGCCTGGTGTCTGCACATTATAAGTTATTACACAAAGGTACAGCACAATCACACACAAATTAGAATTATTCTTTTCAGATGCCTTGTCTGTTTCATCTCCTATCACAGACATATCCCTGAAATAAGCGATCACTTAACTTAAAAAACTTAAGAATTAGCATTTACTTGTGTGAATGGCAATGATTAGATAAATTTTTGTAGAGTCCTTACAATTCACTTTTGTGAATGTCACCTTTATTTACTCCCCTGTTCAATCAACACAGTACACTTTTAATAGTTAACGTGTGTGGAATAACATGGAGAAAAATTAAATGAAAATTCGTCCATCTCTCCCAATCCTTTTAAAGGAGCTCTGACTCCTTTAAAGGAGCTCCTTTAAAGGAGCTTTTCAGGACCAGACTTCAAGCAAATGTTGAACCTCACTCAGTTGACAGTGCAATATTTTGGTGAGGATGACTCACAGCCCAGGATCTTGTATTTCAGAAGACATCTCAGGGAAGAGTGTCAGTCTCACAGGCAGTCTGCCTGCTGGCTGCCAGTCCCTATATGAGGCCAGTCTTGTGCCCCTGAGGCCCACACCACAGCAAGAGTCATTTCCGGTCTTAAATGAAGAGTGAATCAGTGCCCTTCTCTGAAAGTGTCCAGAGCAGGCCCCTAAACTGTGGGACACTTGCCTTGACTCTGCCTTCTGCTGCCTGTTTAGGGTCCTAGGAAGCCCATGGATCTGGTGTAACCTCAACTTCTCTACTTCTCTGGCCTTATGGTCCCACTCTTAGTTTCAGTGTGCTGTCAATAAGTGTATTTCAGTCTGAGCCATGGGAACCTCAGCTCCTGATTTCAGTATTACTCTAGCCTGTTACCTCACCAAACACAGCAAGTTCCAGCCTTGGCACCATCTCCACTCCCAGTAGCAGAGATCCAGACACCAATCCTATGCAACACACAAGCTTCCAGGACTGCTCTGTGCCAGAAGCAATACTCCCAAAGGCCCTTAAATGCTCGGGAAGAAAGAAAAGCCATGAAGATTTGCACCTGATGCTCAGTGCCTACATCACAAACAGAAGAAAAGCTCCTCTTCTTCATGTCCACAGAATGGCAGCCTTTTGTGATCGATCAATGGAGAATTAAGAACTAAGGCACAAGGGAGGAAAAAAGCAAGAAAAAGTCAGTTAGAGAAAGAAGGAAGAAAGTAACAAGTAGAGATCAGAGAACCAGATGGGTGATAAAAGGAGCTGTGGTGGTGATGATTAAAACTGAGATGGGAAAAAAAGAGTCTTCCTCTAGTAAAAGTCAATTAGTAGAAGCACGGAAAGGCAATGATCATCTAAAGAGAAAATGGACACACATTTATGACTGGATAGGGCTGGGCATAAAAAAGCATTAGTAGATAATCACAATATTCTTCAACATAGTATATAAAATATCAGGGAGCAGGATGGCTGATATTAAAGGCTCAACAGATTTTCAGTCTTTCGAAGTATGAAGGGAGCATATAGTTCTAGCTCTAGAAAGAAAACCATTTCCTATGCCCTACGATGCTCTCACGTAAATAAATTAGGAAGACTATATGGTGTTCTGAGTTAGTGGTTCTCAGTGAAAAGATAGAAAGATGTCCTTGTCTCCAACCCAGTGCTCTTTGAAAAGGCAAAAGAGTTTTATGAGCAAATGCAAATGACTGATTCATGTGTATTTTTGAAGGAGTATCTTTGGCATTTTAAAAAGACCCTTGGTATTAAAAAGGTTGGATATAACATGAAAAATAGTTAGCAAATGACCATGCTGCAGTAGCATGTCATGGCATTTTCAGACAGTTCATTTCTTAGAACAATCTCTCTTCTGTGCACTGCAATGGAGCTGCTGAAATCAAGCCCTTCTGGGATCCAACAGAAGGATTATTTTTACACGTGCAAGTTGAACAGGCTCTCTGAAATAAAACTGCTGGGTTAGAAACTCCATTATCCTACAACTTCCAAAGCCAAGAAACATCTTCACTCGCTCCTCACAGATTGCCAGTTGTTGTGAGGATGAACACATGCATTTGTTTTGCCTTGATATTCAGAGCAGTCCAGACATACAGTTCTAGCTCTAGAAAGAAAACCATTTCCCAGTCACGTGTCCAGGATTATGAAGCTACTCTACCCATTCTCAGGCAGCAGGATCAGTTTGGGAAATATTTTTCCTACATTCCTATATAAAATGTACTTTATTGATTTGACCCATTGTTTGGGAATCGTTCAGAACAGCAAATAATTCTAATAACAGCTAACATTTACTTAGTGCCAGGCAGTTTTAAGCACTTTACATAAGTGTACTCATTTAATTCACAATAGGATGTTTCTACCTGGCACCATTAAGGTGAGTTCTTTAACTCTGACAACTAATTGGAATTCTGACAGTCATAGCTTCCTCCTATGATGATCTGAAATGAGGCAACAATGAGAAACGAGACTTATCTGTCAAGTCAGGAGGTCGGAACACATCCAGCCTTAATCCTGAACCAATAACTGAGTAATTAAGATGCTTGAAGCTGACAAATGACTCCTATTGAGCTTGGTCTTCTTGGGAAGAGTGATATTTATTCTAAAGGCTGTAATATTGGTCTTAATGTAGGGATTTTATACAATATAATCTATGAATAAATAACTGAAACAGGTATTTTAGTAAGTAAATATGTATCCATGTTCTACTCCAACACAATAATCCTTAAAAATCTTCTATAAAACGTGCCTAAGAAGGCTTTTCTAAATAAGTTCTGCCCAGAGCCAGTCATTTGTGAAGGCAGTCCTTGGTTGCACCCTACTAGGTATTCTTTGCATGGATACACTGACTATTGCAATAAAAGAATTAATTCCTATTACACTGGGGTTCTAATAAATCAATGGATTGTAACTAGTTTGCCTTTTGGAGGGAGTAGATGACAACCAGAACATTTTTTAAGATCCCCTATGCCTTAGGTATTTTCTAGGAAACAGAATGTAATCACCAAGAAAATCTTCTTTCCTACAATAACTAAAATCTAAAAACCACTGTTAATTCAGTACAGTTATCCAAGGACAGAGGAAACTTGCCCATTGGTGCCTCAGTATCAGGGGAATGATGAGCCCCACTCCTTCCTTCCTCGTGGTATTTATTTTATTACATATAACTTCTTAGCCCCATATAGGTGACATGCAGCACATCTTAAAGATTATCTTCCCATATGGCAAAAGTGATTGCCTTAATTAAAAGTTTGTCTTAAAAGAATTATCCTTCCAGATTGGTTTGAGGTTATCAGTTACTTTTTTACTGTTTACATAACAAAGAATACACTGCCAAAAGTCTCCTGTCTCCACTTCTGAAGTGCAGAGGAAAGGATAGAGTGTATCCGGCAGATCCCCAGGATAATAAAAAGTGGTTAGAATTAACTTTAAGTTGAATGGTGTGTCAATTACTTCCTTCAAAAATCTCCTGTATCATCCACTCAGAGGCCAGATTTATAGAGAGAAATACTCATTTACAGCCAGCTCTCCAGCTGTACTTCATTTACAACTTTCACAGTGGCCACTGAGAGGCCAGTGGTAAAAGAGCAAGACCATCCTCCCAAGACCATGCTCTTATGAGGGCTAGAGAGCTGGGTGTAGAGCTGTTCTCTCTGAGCAAAGGGGCAGGCAGTGTCTATCCTTCTGGGGTTTCTAACAGCTCTTCTCACACCAGCACGAGCCAGTCAGATGCAATGCATTTTTTAAATTGCTCTACTATATGAGAATGTAATTGGATTGAAGATATTTTAAATTTATTCAATTAAAATTTATTCAATTTTTTTTTTTTTTTTTGTGGTACGCAGGCCTCTCACTGTTGTGGCCTCTCCCGTTGTGGAGCACAGGCTCCAGACGCGCAGGCTCCGCGGCATGTGGGATCTTCCCAGACCGGGGCACGAACCCACGTCCCCTGCATTGGCAGGCGGACTCTCAACCACTGCGCCACCAGGGAAGCCCCAGTTTAATTTTTATTCTTGTTAAGATCAACAGTAATTAAATGGTATAAAATCACCTCAAGTTAATTTATTTTCTAAGCCCTTTAAACGACCTTCAGGAACAAATAGCTTTCTCCCTTTCAAGTAACACATATAATGCCTTTGCTTTAACACAGATGGCAAGAAATGGGAATAAATTTTACCGGTGCAACATATTATAAAATCACAACTACAACAGGAGAGAAAAAATGTTTCCTTCTCTCTTTGCAATACTATGTCATAAAGTAAACCAAGTAGAGTATAAATATATAAAATACAAGTTACCTAAAGCAGTGAATTAAACTTGGTAGCTGTCTTTCTACAGTGCTATAAAGCACTACCTTTTACAAAGGTTATTTTTCATGGTTATCATTCTAGATGCTTAGAGCAGCAGTATAGCACTTAATTGAAAAATGTATGGTCTTCATCTTAAGCAGACAAAACCTAACACGGACATAACTAACCAAGGTATACACGGGATGAAATTAAAGTAGAAGACTCAAACAGAAAGAGGTGTGCGGAGAATTGTGTTTTGATTTGCGGCAGATAGCAGACAGTCTCTTGAAATAAAATTCCCTATCTACCCCTGATGCTCTGAATGTCTCTAAATCACACTTGAGCACAGCTATCCACTACAATAGTGAAAAATATGAAAAGGAAATAACCCACCTGTGAGTGATACATTAGAGTTTATTCACACCTTGGAATAATACTATGGTAGATAAAATATGTATTTTTAAATTTCAAAAACATAATGTCGAGTGAAAAAAATCAAGAAAATTGCAAATATATAGAATTACATATGTGTGAGTATATACGGGTTGGCCAAAAAGTTCGTTCGGGTTTTTCATAACATCTTACAGAAAAACGTGAACAAACTTTTTAGCTAACCCTATATATGTGTATATGTATATATACACACATATATAAATATATACATATATATAATACAGCAATAATATATACTGTTTATGGATACAGTCACAAATAGAAAAAGCACTAAAACATGCGTGGAATGGCACTCTCCAACTTCCGGATAGTGATTTTTCGGGGAGGAAAAAAAAATAGATAAATGCATTAGAATTTAGGTACATCCATAAAATTTTATTTGAGAGAGACACCAGATGCAAATAGAACAAAACGTTAAAATCTGTTAAATTTGAGAAACAGATACATCGGTGGATTTAATTTTTTGCTAGTTTGAAATATTTTATTAAAAATAAACAGAAAAAGAAATCAAATGCCTCCATATATATTTTATCATTACCATCTGAGTATACTGCCTTATTATGATTAGAATCTTATTATGATTAGAATAATGTGCTTGATTTTTTTTGAATTTTATTTATTTTTTTATAGAGCAGGTTCTTATTAGTCATCCATTTTATACACATCAGTGTATACATTTCAATCCCAATCTTCCGATTCATCACACCACCACCACCACCCCCTGCCGCTTTCCCCCCTTGGTGTCTATATGTTTCTTCTCTACATCTGTGTCTCTAATTCTTCCCTGAAAACCAGTTCACCTGTACCATTTTTTTAGTTTCCACATATATGCGTTAATATACGATATTTGTTTTTCTCTTTCTGACTTACTTCACTCTGTATGACAGTCTCTATATGCAAACACGTCTCTACAAATGACCCAATTTCGGTCCTTTCTATGGCTGAGTAATATTCCATTGTATATAGGCACCACATCTTCTTTATCCATTCGTCTGTTGATGGGCATTTAGGTTGCTTCCGTGACCTAGCTATTGTAAACAGGGCTGCAATGAACATTGGGGTGCATGTCTCTTTTTGAATTATGGTTTTCTCTGGGTATATGCCCAGTAGTGGGATTGCTGGGTCATATGGTAATTCTATTTTTAGTTTATTAAGGAACCTCCATACTGTTCCCCATAGTGGCTGTATCAATCTACATTCCCACCAACAGTGCAGGAGGGTTCCCTTTACTCCACACCCTCTCCAGCATTTGTTGTTTGTAGATTTTCTGATGATGCCCATTCTAACTGGTGTGAGGTGATAC
This sequence comes from Aethalodelphis obliquidens, assembly GCF_003676395.1. Lineage (NCBI taxonomy): Eukaryota > Metazoa > Chordata > Mammalia > Artiodactyla > Delphinidae > Aethalodelphis > Aethalodelphis obliquidens. The sequence goes on from NW_020837954.1 coordinate 14,603,360, forward strand.
CTCACTGTAGTTTTGATTTGCATTTCTCTAACAATTAGTGATGTTAAGCAGCTTTTCATGTGCTTCTTGGCCATCTGTATGTCTTCTTTGGAGAAATGTCTGTTTATGTCTTCTGCCCATTTTTTGATTGGGTTGTTTGTTTCTTCAATATTAAGCTGCATGAGCTGTTTATATATTTTGGAGATTAATCCATTGTCCGTCGATTCGTTTGCAAATAATTTCTTCCATTTTGAGGGTTGTCTTTTCGTCTTGTTTATGGTTTCCTTTGCTGTAAAAATGAAGTTTTTAAGTTTCATTAGGTCTCATTTGTTTATTTTCATTTTTATTTACATTACTCTAGGAGGTGGATCAAAAAAGATTTTGCTGTGATTTATGTCAAAGAGTGTTCTTCCTATGTTTTCCTCTAAGAGTTTTATAGTGTCCACTCTTACATTAAGTTCTCTAATCCATTTTGAGTTTATTTTTGTATATGGTATTAGAGTGCTCTAATTTCATTCTTTTAGATGTAGCTGTCCAGTTTTCCCAGCACCACTTATTGAAGAGACTGTCTTTTCTCCATTGTATATCCTTGCCTCCTTTGTCATAGATTAGTTGACCATAGGTGCATGGGTTTATCTCTGGGCTTTCTATCTTGTTTCATTGATCTATGTTTCTGTTTTTGTGTCAGTACCATATTGTCTTGATTACTGTAGCTCTGTAGTATAGTCTGAAGTCAGGGAGTCTCATTCCTCCAGCTCTGTTTTTTTCCCTCAAGACAGCTTTGGCTATTCGGGGTATTTTGTGTCTCCATACAAATCTGAAGATTTTTTGTTCTAGTTCCGTAAAAACTGCCACTGGTAATTTGATAGGGATTGCATTCAATCTGTAGATTGCATTGGGTAGTATAATCATTTTGATAATATTGATTCTTCCAATCCAAGAACATGGTATATCTCTCCATCTGTTGGTATCATCTTTAATTTCTTTCATCAGTGTCTTATAGTTTTCTGCATACAGGTCTTTTGTCTCCGCAGGTAGCTTTATTCCTAGGTATTTTATTCTTTTTGTTGCAATGGTAAACGGGAGTCTTGTTAATTTCTCTTTCAGATTTTTCATCATTAGTGTATAGGAATGCAAGAGATTTCTGTGCATGAACTTTGTATCCTGCAACTTTACCAAATTCATTGATTAGCTTTAGTAGTTTTCTGGTGGCATCTTTAGGATTCTCTATGTATAGTATCATGTAATCTGCAAACAGTGACAGTTTTACTTCTTCTTTTCCAGTTTGGATTCCTTTTATTTCTTTTTTTCTCTGATTGCCGTGGCTAGGACTTCCAAAACTATGTTGAATAATAGTGGTGAGAGTCGACATCCATGTCTTGTTCCTGATCTTAGAGGAAATGCTTTCAGTTTTTCACCATTGAGAATGATGTTTTCTGGGGGCTTGTCATATATGGCCTTTATTATGTTGAGGTAGGTTCCCTCTATGCCCACTTTCTGGAGAGTTTTATCATTAATGGGTGTTGAATTTTGTCAAAATCTTTTTCTGCATCTATTGAGATGATCATACGGTTTTTATTCTTCAGTTTGCTAATATGGTGTATCACATTGTTTGATTTGCCTATATTGAAGAATCCTTGCATCCTTGGGATAAATTCAACTTGATCATAGTGTATATGTCCCTTTAAATGTGTTGGATTCTGTTTGCTAGTATTTTGTTGAGGATTTTTGTATCTATATTCATCAGTGATATTGGTCTGTAATTTTCTTTTTTTGTAGTATCCTTGTCTGGTTTTGGTATCAGGGTAATGGTGGCCTCATAGAATGAGTTTGGGAGTGTTCCTTCCTCTGCAATTTTTTGGAAGACTTTGAGCAGGATGGGTGTTAGCTGTTCTCTAAATGTTTGATAGAATTCACCTGTGAAGCCATCTGTTCCTGGACTTTTGTTTGTTGGAAGATTTTTAATCACAGTTTCAATTTCATTACTTGTGACTGGTCTGCTCATATTTTCTATTTATTCCTGGTTCAGTCTTGGAAGGTTATACCTTTCTAAGAATTTATCCATTTCTTCCACGTTGTCCATTTTATTGGCATAGAGTTGCTTGTAGTAATCTCTCAGGATGCTGTGTATTTCTGAGGAGGCTGTGGTAAGTTCTCCTTTTTCATTTCTAATTTTCTTGATTTGAGTCCTCTCCCTCTTTTTCTTGATGAGTGTGGCTAATGGTTTATCAATTTTGTTTATCCTTTCAAAGAACCAGCTTTTAGTTTTATTGATCTTTGCTATTGTTTTCTTTGTTTCTATTTCATTTATTTCTGCTCTGATATTTATGATATCTTTCCTTCTGCTAACTTTGGGTTTTGTTTGTTCTTCTTTCTCCACTTCTTTTAGGTGTAAGGTTAGATTGTTTATTTGAGAGTTTTCTTGTTTCTTGAGGTAGTCTTGTATAAACTTCCCTCTTAGAACTGCTTTTGCTACATCCCATAGGTTTTGGATCATTGTGTTTTCATTGTTACTTGTCTCTAGGTATTTTTTGATTTCCTCTTTGATTTCCTCAGTGATCTCTTGGTTATTAAGTAACGTATTGTTTAGCCTCCATGTGTTTGTGATTTTTACATTTTTCTCCCTGTAATTGATTTCTAATCTCATAGCGTGTGGTCTGAAAAGATGCTTGATATAATTTCAATTTCCTTAAATTTACTGAGGCTTGGTCTGTGACCCAAGATGTGATCTATCCTGGAGAATGTTCTGTGCACACTTGAGAAGAAAGTGTAATCTGCTGTTTTGGGATGGAATGTTCTATAAATATCAATTAAATCTATCTGTTCTATTGTGTCATTTAAATCTTCTGTTTCCTTATTTATTTTCATTTTGGATGATGTGTCCATTGCTGTAAGTGAGGTGTTAAAGTCCCCCACTATTATTGTGTTACTGTCAATTTACTCTTTTATAGCTGTTAGCAGTTGCCTTATGTATTGAGGTGCTCCTATGTTATGTGCATAAATATTTACAATTTTTATATCTTCTTCTTGGATCGATCCCTTGATCATTCTGTAGTGTCCTTCTTTGTCCCTTCTAATAGTCTTTATTTTAAAGTCTACTTTGTCTGATATGAGAATTGCTACTCCAGCTTTCTTTTGGTTTCCATTTGCATGGAATATCTTTTTCCATCCCCTTACTTTCAGTCTGTATGTGTCTCTAGGTCTGAAGTGGGTCTCTTGTAGACTGCATATATATGGGTCTTGTTTTGTGTCCATTTAGCAGGCCTGTGTCTTTTGGTTGGAGCATTTATTCCATTCACGTTAAAGGTAATTATTGATATGTATGTTCCTATTACCATTTTCTTAATTGTTTGGGGTTTGTTTTCGTAGGTCCTTTTCTTCTCTTACATTTCCCACTTAGAGAAATTCCTTTAGCATTTGTTGTAGAGCTGGTTTGGTGGTGCTGAATTCTCTTAGCTTTCGCTTTTCTGTAAGGCTTTTGATTTTTCCATCGAATCTGAATGAGATCCTTGCTGGGTAGAGTAATCTTGGTTGTAGGTTTTTCCCTTTCATCAGTTTAATTATATCATGCCACTCCCTTCTGGCTTGTAGAGTTTCTGCTGAGAAATCAGCTGTTAACTTTATGGGAGTTCCCCTGTATGTCATTTGTCATTTTTCCCTTGCTGCTTTTAATAATTTTTCTTTGTCTTTAATTTTTGCCAATATGATTACCATGTGTCTTGGCGTGTTTCTCCTTGGGTTTAACCTGCATGGGACTCGCTGTGCTTCCTGGACTTGGGTGGCTCTTTCCTTTCCCATGTTAGGGAAGTTTTCGACTATAATCTCTTCAAATATTTTCTCAGGTCCTTTCTCTCTCTCTTCTCCTTCTGGGACCCCTATAATGCGAATGTTGTTGAGTTTAATGTTGTCCCAGAGGTCTCTTAGGCTGTCTTCATTTCTTTTCATTCTTTTTTCTTTATTCTGTTCTGCAGCAATGAATTCCACCATTCTGTCTTCCAGGTCACTTATCCGTTCTTCTGCCTCAGTTATTCTGCTATTTGTTCCTTCTAGTGTAGTTTTCATTTCAGTTACTGCATTGTTCATCTCTGTTTGTTTGTTCTTTAGTTCTTCTAGGTCTTTGTTAAACATTTCTTGCATCTTCTCCGTCTTTGCCTCCATTCTTTTTCCAAGATCCTGGATCATCTTCACTATCATTATTTTGAATTCTTGTTCTGGAAGGTTGCCTATCTACACTTCATTTAGTTGTTTTTCTGGGGGTTTATCTTGTTCCTTCATCTGGTACATAGCCCCCTGTCTTCTCATCTTGTCTATCTTTCTATGAATGTATTTTTTGTTCCACAGGATGCAGGACTGTAGTTCTTCTTGCTTCTGCTGTCTGCCGGCTGCTGGATGAGGCTATCTAAGAGGCTTGTGCAAGTTTCCTGATGGGAGGGACTGGTGGTGGGTAGAGCTGGCTGTTGCTCTGGTGGACAGAGCTCATTAAAAGTTTAATCTGCTTGTCTGATGATGGGTGGGGCTGGGTCCCCTCCCTGTTGGTTGTTTGGCCTGAGGTGACCCAACACTGGAGCTTACCCCAGTTCTTTGTTGGGACTAATGGTGAACTCTGGGAGGGCTCACGCCAAGGAGTACTTCCCAGAACCTCTGCCTCCAGTGTCCCTGTCCCCATGGTTAGACAGAGTCACCCCCTGCCTCTGCAGGAGACCCCTCAACACCAGCAGGTATGTCTGGTTCAGTCTCTATGGGGTCACTGCTCCTTCCCCTGGGTCCCGATGCAGACACTACTTTATGTGTGCCCTCCAAGAGTGGAGTCTCTGTTTCCCCCAGTCCTGTCGAAGTCCTGCAATCAAATCCCACTAACCTTCAAAGTCTGATTCTCTAGGAATTCCTCCTCCTGTTGCCGAACCCCGTTCGGCAGCCTGATGTGGGGCTCAGAACCTTCACTCCAGTGGGTGGACTTCTGTGGTAGAAGTGTTATACAGTTTGTGGGTCACCCACCCAGCAGTTATGGGATTTAATTTGATTGTGATTGCGCCCCTACTACCATCTCATTGTGGCTTCTCCTTTGTCTTTGGATGTGGGGTATCTTTTTTGGTGAGTTTCAGTGTCTTCCTGTCAATAATGGTTCAGCAGTTAGTTGTGATTCCAGTGTTCTCTCAAGAGGGAGTGAGAGCACGTCCTTCTACTCCGCCATCTTGAACCAATCCCTGAGAAACTTGTAAGTATCAGGCACTGTCCTTCAATATCTGTTGTTCACTCGCTAGTGTTGGAGAGTCTCCCACAGAGGTAGGGGGTGGCTGTGGCTCAACGTGAGGACAAGGACACTGGCAGCAGAAGCTCTGGGAAGTACTCCCCGGCAGGAGCTCCCCCAGAGTCCGTCCAGAATAACCACTTAGTTATAGCATTGCAAAGCACCCATTTCCTCTCATTTCTTCCTTTCTAACCAAGGGAGAATGCAGTTTTCAGCTTTCCCTTATTGTCCCCCAAAAGACTGTTATCAAACATTGCTACCTTGGGTAGGGCCATTTGTGACATTCTCAACCCCATCTAAAAAAAAGTAAGGAGCAAATTCTTAGTGAATGTCAGATTTTCCCAGTGTCTAAATTTTTTAAAATTAATTAATTAATTGATTGATTTTTGGCTGCATTGGGTCTTCGTTGCAGTGCGCGGGCATCTCATTGTGGTGGTTTCTCTTGTTGCAGAGCATGGGCTCTAGGTGCGCAGGCTTCAGTAGTTGTGGCTCGTGGGTTCTAGAGCACAGGCTCTGTAGTTGTGGTACACAGGCTTAGCTGCTCTGCGGCGTGGGGGATCTTCCCAGACCAGGGCTCGAACCCGTGTCCCCTGCATTGGTAGGCAGATGCTTAACCACTGCACCACCAAGGAAGCCCCCCAGTGTCTAAATTTTTACCAGAGTTCAACTTACTAACTGAGAGCACAAATGTCATGAATTATACCCACATGGTCTAAAATAAATTTTCAAAGATGCTTAACATCAAAGAGGAAGAAACTTAAACACTGTGAAAATGATATATATACATAATTATAGCAACTTAATATAGGAAAATTCATAATTAAATCTGTCTTAAGTGAAAGAGTTTTAAATGAATTAGCCATATACCGATGTAAACATTTATATTGATGAGGTTATAGCATACCCAACAGAAGGATCAACTGTAACAATAACTGAAAATTAGATTAGTGTATAGAAGTGGCAAAATGGTCATTAGTGCACTAAGATAAAAGCATATTTTGTGACAAGTTCACATCCATGTGATACTTAAGGGTACGGTGTTAAAATTCACACATTTAAAATGGTAACATAAACTTTATTTGCCATTGTTTCACAAGATTTGGCAAACCCTGCAGAGGAAATTATTCTGGGAATAATATTAAATGGTGTTTTGCTTATCATGGTAATTATAAGAGAAAAATCTTTGTTTCCAAACAAATGGAGTAGAGGTAAGAGTCATGAGTTATGGAAGAAGATTCTGTGATGTTTAGGGTTCAAACTTTCCTGGATAATCTACAGGGAACAAAAAAAATAGAAGGGAAGAAATAGGATGGATTATCATTTCAATTCTTAGTTCTGAGTAAGAGATGCCAGAAAAATTTGATATGAGCCCATAAGCAACTGATTATATTACTTGAACCTACAGAATACACTGAATGCTTGAAAGTTACAAATAAATTATCTGTTTTCCATTTATTTGAATCATTTTCCAAAACATAAATGAACAAAAAGTGTAAAAACAAGTGGAACAAACTATGCTTTAAAAGATTCAGCCCTGTAGAGGTGTTAAATAGTGAAATTCCTTGGGAAACTCAACCATGTGTTTTGTGCCTTATCAGCTCTGAATAAATAATGTAGGCTGTCTGCCAAATTAAGAATCTCATAATAAGTTGTTCAGATGGTGTTATAAGTGAGAGATGGATTGGGCTGTGCTCTCCTGAAGGAAGTGGGTAGATGACATTGGTGGAAAAGGAAAATGACATTAGTGGCAAGGACACAAAATTAAAAATGACAGAATAAGTGTGAGATAGTAAAGCAGGTGATGAAAGGATTTTAGAGAGACAAAAAGGATTCTCTTAATTAAATGTGATTAGGCATCTGTTATTTTTTTTAAAAAAGGAAATTAAAGTAGTATCAGGACACGTTTTTCTGATTTTTCTGATTAAGCAGCAAGATTCCACCACCACCCTTCATCATTTTTAAACTTTCAGTTTTGGTGTGTGAATTCTAAAGTAAGTCTCAGACGTGAGTAATTTTAGCCTGGAAGCTATAAGAAATAAAGAGAATTTTGGAATGAAGGTTGTAAAGTCAGCCATTGGGCCTTCTCCAAGTAATAACAGCATGTAGTTCTATTAAGCATGATAAATTCCCCTTCCAGATTTTTTTAAAAACATCAGACATAACTCTCATAGAGACAGGGACTTTGCAGGCTAAATTATTCTAAATAGCCATTTAATTAATGCCAAAAACACAGAATAAGATTTCAATCTACAGGGGACCCTTATAATATTTTTTTAATTAAAGCACCTGTAAAAATAACATTGTTATATTTATAGTAGTAACTACATTTGGATACTATTAATGTTGTTATTCATTAGATTCCTCTTCAAGGTGTTGCTTTAAATTGATCACTCAGGTTTCCTATATCCCGGTCACTATTGAATAATTAATTCAAAGAATGATTATTGAACAATTGATGTATACAAGATAATATGATAGATGTGGGGGTGGGAAATGAAAAGAAGTTTATAACTTAGCCCTTATTTTTAGCAACTTTTTTTTTTTTGGCCGCAGGGCATGTGGGATCTTAGTTCCCCGACCAGGAATGGAACCCCGCCCCCTGCAGTGGAAGCGCAGAGTCTGCCAGGGGAGTCCAGCCCTTATTTTTAAGAAGCTTAACATCTAAGTAAGAGATAGTCAGGAAATGTATGATCAGGGAAGACTATGGAAAAGGTAGAGATTGAACTGGGCTTTGAAGGATTCTTCACATTTTAAGAGCCATGACTGGGGAAAAAGAAAAAAAAGTGCCTAAGTAACAGGAATCAGCTACTTCAGGCTGAGCAAAACAATGGTTCCTGCCCAACTACGTAAGAGGAAACTTAGTGCTGAAAATGAATTTATAGCTAAGAGACATGTATGAATTAATTAAACCAAGATACTTGGTTTAAGAACATGCAGAAATTTCTAAAATAAATTAGCAGTTCACAGTCTGAGAATTTCAGACCCCTAGAGGGATCACTGAATTATTGCAAGCAACTTATGAAGGTAATCTGAGTCCAGGCAATAGATTTAATAAATAACATCATCGGCAAATACTAACCACTGTCTTTCAAAAGCTGTTGTGGGTGATAAAGAATATATCCACTTAATAGCACTAGTGCACTGAAGGAATAACTATTGAAATTTCATATCACTTCATTGTTTTATTCAGATTAAAGAAACTATATATATACATATGCATCATACTGCATCACCATTTTTGTTGACATTTTTAGTTAATATATTATGACTATATTTTTATGTGAACGAATATACTTATAAATCTTATAAAGCTTATAAATCATTTCAAAATATTGACTGGTATTTTGTTCTATTCTATAATTAATTTAAACATTCCCCTACTTGGGAAGATTTAAGTTGTTCTATATTAAAAATGATGCTGTTTATAAACATTCTTGCTATAGCTAAGTATTATATACATCCTTAAATTTGGGGGGATAAATCCCTACATATGAAGTCGCTAAGTCAAAAAGTATACACTTTTTAGGATTTCAATATATATTGCTAAATTGCCTTCTCAAAGATTCTATCATTATGTGTTCCTTCCAGCAGGTTATAAGACCACTAACTTCCCTGCTAATATGAAACAATATTATAAACAAAACAGAAGTAGAGTCACAGATATAGAAAACAAACTTACGGTTACCAGGGGATAAGCCGGGGGAGGGATAAGTTGGGAGACTGGGATTGACATACACACACTACTATATATAAAATAGATAACTTATAAGAGCCTGCTGTATAGCACAGGGAACTCTACTCAATGGTCTATATGCGAAAAGAATCTAAAAAACAAAAAAGAGTGTATATATGTATATGTATAACTGATTCACTTTGCCGTACACCTGAAACTAACACAACACTGTAAATCAACTATACTCCAGTTAAAAAAAAAAGCAAGTGGGCAATGAACAGATGACCTCCTCTGGAGACTTTAAAACAAACAAAATGGATATAGATTGGCAGAACTAAAAAAAAAAAAAGGGGTATTCATAGTCAAATAGATTAGAAATTTCCAAGCTACAGCTATATGGCATGTGAAGTACACAGACAATCAAAACATATTTAAGTATTTTGTGCATGTGTCTCAGGTCAGCAGACAGATCTATGACAGCTATCGAGAACTGTGTACAGTGTTTCCTATCATCAACCACTCATACACTTTCCTAAGAGATATTCACCTTGTTGAAAGTTCTTTGCTTCTCTGTAGCCTCAAAGAATTACAACCCAAGGTGCTCTGAAAAAGGAGTCAATACAGTAAGAAATATCCTGGTTTCCCAATGTGCACAAACATGTGAGAAAGACTACTTTCCCTTGCAGAGGATCTTGTTACTTCGACAGCAGCAGTATCTACATAGAAGGGAATGAGAACAGTGAAAATGTGCTCTCTGTGAATGTGGTAGCATTACTCCAATTCATCCAGAAAGAAGACAGTAATAGAATTGGAAGTTTTTATCAGTTTGGGCAACTTAGAAAATGTGCCTTCTATGCACACATTCACTGTTTTCTGTGCATGGCAGGAAAAGAAACTGATTTGTTGGATCTGATTACAGTTATTAAAAAATCAAAAAGCTTTGCCTCTATTTGATTTCTTTAAGTGATGCCTATTGCATTTGGAGAGGATTGGAAACTATCCTTTGAAAAAACTGTAGGTCTCAGGAACCTGTAGGAGTAATTTCTATTAACTACACTTTGAGATCTCTGACTATCTACACATTTCAGTAACATTCACTTATGCCTTTAAAACGAAAATAAGAAGTCTTCCTTCTGAAAGAGAAAATGATGATGTAAACAGGCAGAGGAGAAATTGAGATTTTAAAAACCTGAAGTCCTTCAGAATACTTTGATTCTATACTTAATTCTATTCCTACATCCTCTTCCCTGATTTGGTACTTGATTTTGTTTTCCCCCAAATATCGTGTCATCCTATGTTGATGCTGCCTTGTTTATTAGAGCTCTAGTTTACCCTACAAATTCATAAGGTCTAATTCCTTCAGTATCTGTTGTTTTTTTGGATGCTAGGGAGAGGAAGCTAAGAATTCCAGGCAAGAATCCAAAGTCATGTTGTTCAAATAAACCTCCAAATACACTGACCATGGGAAAGGATTTGCCTTTCTAAACCATTATTGAAATCTATCAAGGGTATAAGCCAATCAGGAGAGCAACAGGGATGGGACTAAGGCCCACGGAAGAAGATTTGAACTAGTTAAAATTCAGCATGTGTTATCTGGGCTTGAAAGTCACAGAGCAGCTAAAGGGATTTATGGGAATTCACAACAGAGTGAGTTGTAGGAGAGAAAAATATCAGTAAAACTCCTCAAAATGAAATAATCTAGACAGATAACAGAAGTTGCTGCCCTAAAATACCAGTTGCCAATAAATATGACATAAAACCAAGCAGTCATTGATCAGAAGATTTCCTGCAGAAAGAAGCTGATGCCAAATGCTTGCATTACAGAGAGGTTGACAGCTGAGCTCTGTTGGGAAATTGGGGGGAAACCACATGATTTTTTTTTTTCTGCAAAATTTACAGAAAATCCTCAAAGAAAGTACAGAGAATTTCCCCATGTCCCTTACCCAGTTTGTCCTATTGTTAATATCTTATATTCTCAGAGTATATTTTTCAATTCTAAGAAACCAACATTGAGTAACTAAACTTGATAATTTATTCAGATCTTACTAGTTTTCCTCCAAGATCCTTTTTCTCTTCTGGGATCCCATCAGGGATACCACATTGCATTTGGTCATTATGCCTCCTAAGACTCCTCTTGGCTGTGACAGTTTCTCAGAATTTCCTTGTCCTTGCTGACCTTGACAGTTTTGAGGAGCACTCGCCAGGTTTTTCTTTTTTTCTGAATGTCCCTAATTTGGGTTTGTCTGATGTTCTAATGGTTAGACCGGGGTTGGCGTTTTTGGTGAACAAAACCCACAGAAGTGAAGTAGCATTCTCAGAACACTCATGTTCTAAAAGATAAAATTAATAGATTGCCCTAAGGCTTTTGAAACATTTTTCCTATGACTCCACCTCCTAATTAACTGAAAGCCTAAATAATAATAAAATGAAATCAGCAAGGCTGCCATGACCTTTTCCGTCGAGAACCAGAACTTTGTAGTTGTGGTTGTGACTTTTCCTTCGCAGTGATATTCTCTCTTTCTGAAGGGCAGATATATTGATACCATTCAGTGTATGTCATAACTCAGCTATGGGAGTACAAAGGAAAGAAATACAAGCTTATAATACTGGATGATACAACAGACACCACCCTGGTTGGCCTCTAGCAGCCACCGCCAGCCCTCTTTCACCTTGCCCACCTCCTACTTTAAGGTCTAAAAGGCTCCCTCATATTTGATCCAGTGCTAGTCTACGAGATGAGGGCTGGCTAGTCTCCTGGGGTGTTCGGCAGGGCTGTGAGGGGGGACACTTCCTCTTTGACAGAGGGAGACAGACGCGGCAGGAAAGCTTTTTCACCTGTTCTGACATGGCAACAAGTCTAAGGACAAAAAGCCAAATGTTGAGAATGGAAGAACAGATGACGAAAACAGTCTGACTTCTAGAAGGCATCACTGAGCCACTGAATCAACCCTGGGACTGCTAGAGGAACTGGTAAGGTCCTCACTGTTTGTCGGGTTTGCAGCTCAAAGCATCCTTGCTGAGACATGCAGCAATATTGACATTTCTCATGATAACTCAGAGGAGATGCATTGGCAACCCACAGACATGTTTTGTATTGTTTACACAGTGTTAAAACTGTAGTTACTCTCTCTTTAAAATAAGTTGATTTCACAGGGAGAAAATATTCTCACTTCTTTTGAAAAAATCAGCAGATCTGTCAACACTTGGCCCACAGGTCGACCTGCCAACAGTCAACTGGAGCTGGTAGCAGCTGCCACTTTTAGACGAGATCTGTGCTTTGCTCTTCTGTTCACCATAGTTCCCACCCTGGCCAGCTTCATGCATTTATATTATCTCTATGAACCTTGTAGCATCTGTGAAAAAACCTTCATAGCTGGGTTTCGTTTAAGTCAAGTCTTCTAGATGTCCCTTTTGATGTTTTTTTCAGTTTTGCATAAGAGGAGTGGCCCTTAATTTTGGAAGAACGTGTGCAATGAAAATCATAGAAATATGGCTCTGACAAACTTTGCAACTTCTTTGTGATGCCACACCTCCTTTTCTGCTCTCCCTCTCCTCCTCACCCTCTGGCCTCCCACAGTGCTGCTGAGGAAAAATGAGTTAAGATTAACTTTCCAACTAACATACCTCAGATGCTTTATTTTGCCTGGAAGTTCCTATAGTCAGTCAGGAAAAAAAAAAGTAAACCTCTCATATATCCATTTACCCTCCATAGAAACTCACCTAACTGATCTAGACTTACCCTTTGGATAGAGCCTAACAAAGTTTTATCATTGCTATGTTTTGAGTTTGTAGTTCACAGTTCCTAACTAAAGAAATGCAGTGCATGGCCCATGAACCACGCTCCAGGGCTGAACGCATACATACAACCCATGGATTACAGCTTTTTGCTGGGGCATTTCCCATAGCTACAGAAAGAGTGGCAAAGGGGAAATCCAGCAAAATGTACTCAGACTTCAATGGCATGTGTATGATTGGAAAGGTAAATATGATGAGTTTGTTTAGATAAGGCAACTTGATAGGAGGAAGGCAAAGTTTATTATTACTTCCATAGAGGGTAAGCATGAGACTTCTCTGGAGAGAAACTTTTGAGACTTGCCTCAAGATTTCAGAGCCACCTTCTTCAGGGTCACCCCCTACCCTTAGCAGTAGCATCACTGCAACAAATCCAGGAATAATATGCCCCTCCGTGCATCACCTACAGAAGTCACAAGCACAGTGCCACAGGAAATGTGATGAGTGGGGCAAGCTGGAAATGAATGCTTCAGCAAGCACTGTGTGGATAGTGGAACCTGAAAGATGTAGCCCCAAGCCTTGTTCAAAGGGGCACTGCCAGTCAGCGGTAGCCTCATTACTAGGCAGGACTATGAGCTCAGTTGTAGTTTAAAGTAACTGTAACAGGTCTCTAGGCTCACCTGATTTCTGATGAGAAAGTTTTATCATTTTAACCAACTAACCTGATGTTCATTGCATTATAAGAAACAGAGCTGGATAGAGGCAGGACTTTGATTCAAAATGATCTCCAGCGCATGTCTTCTCTATTACTTCCAACAACAACTCCCATGGAACAGGTTGGTTAATTATTTCGGCTCAAATGTCAGTATCCAATGTTTTCAAAAATTATTTCTTATTTAACTTTAATCTGCTTTTAATTACTACTATTTCAAAAAGAATCAATTCCTACTTTCATTGCAAATACTTTTTGTAAAGGTTCCTTATTTTCAATATAGTGTTTGTCTGGAAATGACAACATAGGGCAGGTTGCACTGAAGGCAGTCATATGTTTCCATAAGAATAATGTTATAATGAGGAGGAGGATATGCCATCTAATGAATAATAGTAATAACAAACATTTATAATGATAAAAAGGATAAAAATAACAAAAATATGGGGCTTCCCTGGTGGCACAATGGTTAAGAATCTGCCTGCCAATGCAGGGGACACGGGTTCGAGCCCTGGTCCAGGAAGATCCCACATGCCGCGGAGCAACTAAGCCCGCGCACCACAACTACTGAGCCTGCGCTCTAGAGCGAGCCACAACTACTGAGCCCGCGTGTCACAACTACTGAAGCCTGCGTGCCTAGAGCCCATGCTCTGCAACAGGAGAAGCCACCGCAATGAGAAGCCCGTGCACAGCAACAAAGAGTAGCACCCACTCGCCACAACTAGAGAAAGCCTGCGTGCAGCAGCGAAGACCCAGTGCAGCCAAAAATAAATAAATAAATAAATTTATTTTAAAAAAGTAATTACTATGGGCTTATTTTTATGGTAAAATTGTACTTCCAGTCACATAAAATGGGCATAAAAGTAATATACAATGGTTTTATATATATGTATATATATGTACACATATATATATATGACAATCATACAAAGGGCCTCAGTATATCTATATATCTCTCTATATATTTAACTAAACAAATAAACTATATCATAAATTTGACCTAAAATTAATATATTACCTACAGTAAATACTAATCAATAATTCAATAATTTTGTTTAGCTTCTTAGCATTTAGAAGAGATTTACCTTGGATAACTTATAAATCATCCCAAGCAATATCTGTCACAAAGGTATGAATTTATACATTGCTTTTCCTTTAAAAATTTTCCGTTTAGTTAGCGGAAATGTTTTCCATTCTTTTTCACCTCATTGCTTTCCTAAAGGATGGCATGGGTATGGAGCTCCTATATATTTTCCTTATGGTTGTATTTCTTGTTATTGATGATGATGATGATAATGGTGATAATGATAACAATGCAAATAACTTGTTTTTGTTCTATGTCCTTGGTTTGCGTTTTCAGAAAAAAAAATCTTTAAAAATCTATAGGTAATCCCGACATTTAAAAAAACACACAAAACTATTTAGTAGAAACATTTTTATAAGCTCAAGTTTTTAAAATGTTACTTATTACAGACTGGTTCGGGGGAATGCTAGGTGTATTCAGTTGAATGCAAAAATATGAAAATAGGAGAAGTTAATAACAGCTTCACTTTATATCAACTTCAGCATCTAATTTGTCCCTGTGTTTCTGTGATATATTTCCGGTTGCATAGCATTACGAAAATATAATATGTAGGGATGTAAATGCCAAAAGTTAAAGTGATAGATTGTAATTTCAGGATTTTTTTAAATCGAAGTTATCTAAAAGTTTGAAGGACGACTAATAAGAATCTTTTTGTTAAAAAAATAATTAAAAATAGATAATAAATCAAATTTAAGCTATAATAGCCACTTATATATTAATCTACACATTGTAAATAATACTACACACATATATTCCTATATGCAATAAGGTATTATTACCACACCACTTGCGAGCTTGCATACTGTGAACATCAGCCAAGCAGAGGCTGGTGTTTTGCCCATCACATGCATGCTGTGGCAGTGTATTTTCTTTTGTTATTATACAGAAATTGCAGAGCTGGAAAATGCCTTTATTTATTAGTTATATCTAACACCTAGCACAGAGCTGGACCATAATAGGCATTCTTGTTGAATGAAATGAATAAAACTATTAAAGCTCTGATGAGACCTCTCAGATCATTTCATAAATGTGAAAATCCAACATGCCAATTACCAAGTCATTACAAAGAACCAATGTAAAAATTAATAAAATATTATGTATAGTTAAAATGCACAGTGTAGACATGTTTGCATAAATTTTGTTGTCTGTTAAAACTTTGCAAAAGGGGATACCAGTTGTGAAACTGGCCATTAACCCAGCTGCATCAAGTGATTAAGTTGCAGTGTGTGAAGGAGCAAATGGAAGGAATTTCTTGCCTTTCACTTACATTGTGGGTTAAATAGGATTATTGTGCTCTAACCTGAATCATCAACACAAAAATATGCATTCAATGAATGTTTTATGATGGTTCTGTTGATTAGTAACATTGTTTATTTGTGAAAATGTGCTTATGAGATTCAAATAATGGATTTTACATACATTTTTGCACCAAAGCCTATTTGTAACTTGAGAAATTTCCTTACCATCCTGGGTGTTGTATCTACTTTAAAATATTGCTCCACAGAACTAAAGTATTTGGCATTTGTTTAAAGTTTTTGAGTTTTACTATTAATAATTTTGGTTATGGCAATGGTTTTAAAAGCTAATGAATGTTAGTGAATGTTCATGGATTTAAAACCATGTCAAATGCCAGGAATTGTATCAACACATTAAATGCTGTCTCATTTAAACCTACAAATTGCCTCATTATTACTGTCATTTCACAAATTAGGAAACGGAGGTCCAGGGAAATTAAGCCATTTTTCAAGGTCACAAGGCCGTTGAGTGGGTAAGCCATGATTTAGACCCAGGGGTGATCAGTCCAAGACACTGCCATTCCACTTTGCGTCTTACCCACGAATGCAAAAAAGATCATGAAATGAGAACATTGTGACACTTGGATCTGACGATTACTTCTATGTACTGTCTCTGGAGAGTCTTAAAAAATGACTTGGAACTGATAGATACTGCAGTAAGTTAGACTCTGCAGCAGGGGCTTCCATGTTCTTTAATCCTCCAGTCTGGACATGATACCCTCTATGTGTTCCCCATATTCTCTGAATTTATTTTTAATATGTTATACTATAATTGTCCATCTACTTTTTCTTTGTTATCCATTAGAGTGTGAATAATTTGAAGGCAGGAATATTTTGTCATTTACCTTTATAACACCAATGCTTAGCCCAAGCCTATCAACACATAGTGCAGTGCTTGGTTGGTACTTAATAACTGAAATGAATGAATGAATGGGAAGTCAGAAAGCATTTACCTTTATTTAGGCAGATCAGTCTCTGCCTAAATAAACAGGATAAAATGCAGAAAACCTACTTCACTTACTATTTAGCCTTTAACAGACACCAAATTTTGCCTGCTATTTCTACTTCCTTCCTGTAGATCACTGATTCCCTTTGTCTAAGGATTTAATGAAGACTGGTGCAATAAGTATGTTGGAAAAAAATCTGAAACAAAAGTAATTTATTATGGTTCTTATTTTAGTTCAATAATAACTAAAACATTTATTCTCAGGATCACACAAACATATTTTCCTTTCTTTTTTGGAATTTCAAACCATCACCATGTAATGTAACTAAGCAGAAGGAAATTTTTCTAGTAATGTAAGAAGACATCCCTTTTTAAAAGTTCTGTTACAAAATTAAAACTTTTTTGCCAAAACATTACTAAGCAGTTTCTCACTATGTGCCAGTGAAATGAAAAACACAAAAATAAAAACATTTTTGAATACCAAAGCTATAAAAACACATTGCTATTTTAGATGGCTAGTTTTCTGAAATCTTCTTTCCCTACACTATTCATCTATCTCCACCTACAGAATTTTACTAATGGCTCCTTTTAGATTTTGTTAATTGCAAGCTACATAAATCGTCAATAGAAAGTGACCCTTTTCATTCTATATTTTGTGGTAAGAAAGTGCTATTTAACTGGAAGAAAGGTACAGATGCTCAACCTAAACTTTTCACACCATAGTCCCCAGGAATGTGGAAACATTAAGATACATGGAATCCAATATCCACCTACACAACTTTTTACTTCTAGGTCTTTGAAAAAATGTTAAGAACATACTCAAGTATAAATAATTTAATTAAATAGGAATATTTAATTAAAATCAAATTTCTTAGGTACTCATTTTTTATTCTAATCACTTATGGAATACAGTATTGATCATTTTTATGACAGTTTTTGTACCCTTTGGTAATCCATTTCAAGTACAGATGTGTGAGAATTCCCTAGGGTAACTGTAAACCAACAGGTTTCCTCCAGGCTTGTATTATTAAGAAGCATTTTCTGAAGAGCAACATGTTGTGAGTGGGGAAAAGCACTGATCTCAAAAGAAGTCAGAACGTTTGAGTTCAATTCTTGGGTCTCTCATTAACTAGTTATATACCCTTGAACAAGTCATTTAAGCACTCCTGACCTTGGCTTCTTGATCTGTGAAATGATGGTGTCAGGCCTGATAAGTTCTAAGATCCTGCCCAATGTAAAATTAAATTAAATTAATAAAAAATCTTCCTTTAAGATTCAGAAAATATTTGTATTTATAGGAAATAATGGATGTTAACTAAACATATTGTGGTAATCATTTTATAATATATTTAAGTCAAATCACTATACTGTATACCTTATACTTATACAATGCTATATGCCAATTATATCTCAATAAAGCTATGAAAAAAAGATTCAGAAAATAATAAATACATGTACAATAAAGGGATTATCCTTACGAATATCAGTTCTCATTCTGTACAGGCTAAGAGTTGATTTAAAAGAAAGAGTTCTGTTTAGTGAGATTCAAGTGTTAAAGTTATAAAAACTAATATTTGTAAAGACCATTGAAATTACAGTCTTTTATTATTTATTTTAAGTATAAAACCACTTATTCACTTAATAAACAGCATTCTAGTCAATGAGTTTGTGACAATTGAGACTGCTCTAACCAATGCTGGGACGTGGCTCAGATCTGTGATTTTAACATAACCTCTCATAAGATTAGACAATATTTTCAGAATTTTCTTTGCATTACCTTAGCAATTAGGCTGACATGGAAAACTACCTCTCCCATCTCATGTATATATAAATGCTGGATCAACATAAGCATACCCCCATTTGTATACATTTAAATAAGATGTAAACTAATAAAAGTATCCACATGCAAAAGAATGCAGTTGGACCTCTACCTCAGATCATATACGAAAATTAACTTAAAATGGTCCATATACCTGAGTATAAGAGCTAAAACTCTTAAAATCTTAGAAGAAAACACGGCATCAAAATTTTCACAACTCTGGGTTAGGCAATGATTTCTTTGATACGACACCAAAAGCATAAGCAACAAATGAAAAAATAGATAAATTGGACTTCATTAATATTAAAAACTTTTGTGCTTCAAAGAATACCATCAAGAAAATGAAAAGATAATCGACACAACTGGAGAAATATTTTCAAATCATGTATCTAATTAAGATGTTTTTTGTCCAGAATATATAAAGAACTCACAACTTAACAATAAAAAGATAAATTATACAATTAACAATGGTCAAATGATTTGATTAGACATTGCTCCAAGGAGCATACACAGATGGGCAGTTAGCACAAGAAATGATGCTCAATATCTTTAATCACTGGAGAAATGCAAAAAATGCAATACCACTTCACACACACACACGCTAGGATGGCTATAAGCAAAAAGACAACAATAAGTACTGAGTGTTGAGAAATTGGAAACCTCACACTTTACTAATATGAATTTAAAATTGTGCAGCCACTATGGGAAACAGTTTGGCAATTCCACAAAATACTGAACATAGATTTACCCCATAACTAAGCAGTTCTACCCCTTGGTATATACCCAAGAGAAATGAAAACATACATCCCACATAAAAACTTGTCTAATAATGTTTATAGCAGCAGTGTTTAAGATAGCCAAAAAATGCAAACAACCCATGTCCATCACCTGGTAAACTAGATAAACAAAATGTGGCATATTCACACAATGGAGTGTATTTTGACAATAAAAAGAAATGAAGTATTGATAGAGGCTACAATGTGGATGAACCTTGAAAACATTATCTTAACTGAAAGAAGCCAGTCACAAAAGACTATATATTGCATGATTTCATTTATACGAAATGCCAAGAATAGGCAAATCCATAGAGATAAAAGTATCTGGGGGTTCCCTGGGGGAGGGAGGAGGATACAGAGAGTAACTGTAAATGGATACCAGGTTTATTTTTAGTGTAATGAGAGGTTCTAAAACTAGATAGTGATGATGGCTGCACAATTCTATGAATATACTAAAAATCACCAAATTATGCAATTTAAAAGGATAAAATTTACGGCATGTGAGTTATATCTCTGTGAAACTGTTTAAAAAAATAATTTACCTAATCTAAAACAAACCAAAAAAGGATGGGTAGTTTTGACACTAAATCAGATATGTGAAGAGAAAAACAGTCAAATGGAATCTAGATATAAATAAATCATTAAGGATGAGCTAAATAAATAGAAAATTATAAAATGAGCAATTGTGAGAAATAGATGCTGGAATAAGAAGGTCAAATATATGTCTAATAGAAATTCAAGAATGAATATAAAATGGGAGAAAGGCAATATTCACAGGAGGGAATGACTGACAATTTTTCAGACTTGAAGAAGTTTGAAAAGGTACAAGTCCTGAGCAAGACAACAAAAAACAAATTTAGAGAAATTTAAAAAACAAATTATGGGGACAACAGAAATCACTAAAATTTAGGAGAAAGATTATATAAACCTCCAGAAAGAAATTTATGAAAAAAGGAGTGAAAATCAATGTAGGATTTGGCCTATATAAACTATAATTCAAAAGTTGCAGTGAAAATAGACTTTCTTGGCCAAATACTGAGTTTATTACTCACAACACTACCAGAAAGAAATATTAAAGTAGGTACCACAAAAAGAAAATTGAACCAAGAAGGAAAACATAAGATAAAAGGAGGAATGGCATGCAAAGAAAGTGATAAATATATTTTGAATCTCAATTATATTTAGTAGATAAAAAAAATAATAATTATATAAATAACTTCTAATTAGGAAATTAAAAATAAGGTAGAACTAAATTACTAGACAACAATAACCCAGAATACAGAAGATCAGTGTTAAAGCAATCCAAAGCCGTCATACTGTTCAAGAAACAGATAAAGATACAGATTAGTTTTACATCGTGGTTAATTATTATATACATATATTTAAATTTTAAGAGAGGCTGTCAACAAAATAGGAATAGAATATATAATTTTTAAACTCAGAGGAGGAAAAATACAATAGAGAAATCTATTCATCCAGAATGGGAAATGAAAAGGGTAAGAATAGGCAAATAAGTACTACGATAGAAAACACAAAATAAGTTAGAATAAATAAGTCCAAATATTTTAGTAATTGCAATAAGGTAAATGCTTTAAATGTATCTATTAAAAGACAGAATATTAGCATGGATTTTACAATTTAGGTATATCCTTAAAAGGGATACAATAAATTCAAACAAAAAAAAAGACATACAAATACTGAAAATAAAATAATAAATACAATGGAGAGTACTAACCAAACAAAAGTTGCATTAATATTAATACTGGATAAAATTGAATTTTAAAATCCGTTACAAAGGTAAGAAGTGACACCATGAAATTTCACAATGATAAAAGAAACATCAAACAAAGTGTTAGAATACAACAAGCATGTACTTGTTTACACAAAATAACCTGGCCTCAATATATAGAAAGTAAAACTAACAGAATTGGAAAAACTAAATCCACAGTTAGAATGGGATACTTTAGTATACCTCTCTCCAAAACTAAGAGATGAAGCAGGCCAAACAAACAAACAAAACAAGGATATAGAAGATTTGGATAATCTCAACATTTAGCCCTCATTTAACAAACCACTCAACTCTGCCCTTGTAGCACTAAAGCAGCCACAGACATTACATAATAAATGAGCATGTCTGCATTCCAATAACACTTTCTTTATGAACACTGAAATTTGAATTTCATGTCATTAACATGTTTTGAAACACTAGTCTTTTGATTTTTTTAACCATTTAAAAATGTAAATAATATTCTTAGCTTATAGGATGTATAGAAAGAGCAGTGAACAGAATCTGGCCCACAGGCTGCAGTTTACCAAGCCTTGTACCAGACCACACATATATGCTTACAAATTCCAAATGCAATAATCTACTTTTCATAAAAAACATATAATTTCTGTTAGCAGAGAACCAGTTTATTACTGTTACTTTTAAATGAATTAAATAGCTAAATATAGTTTTTCAATTTGTGAGTTTAATACAATATACTGGCAGATAAAACCGACATTAACAAAAGTCTTTGGGGCTCTGAGTATTACCTGAGTGAAAAGGGATCTTGAGACCAGTAAGTTTGAGAACTACTACATATAAAGTGTTGTTTGTAATAATGGAAAAAAGTGGGAAAATCCTAAATGTTCATTATGGTAATAAATAAATGTTAAGAGTAGATTTATTTAATAAGTAATAGACGGTTGTTGAAATGAATAAACAGGACATATTAGAAACACAGATACATCTCAATACACATTTGGCTGGCATTTGATAAAACACAGTGTGGGGCTTCCCTGGTGGCGCAGTGGTTAAGAATCTGCCTGCCAATGCAGGGGACACAGGTTCAAGCCCTGCTCCAGGAAGATCCCACATGCCACTAAGTAAGCCCATGTGCCACAACTACTAAGCCTGCGTTCTAGAGCCCATGAGCCACAACTACTGAGCCTGCATGCCACAACTACTGAAGCCTGCGCCCCTAGAACCCATGCTCCGCAACAAGAGAAGCCACTGCAATGAGAAGCCCATGCACCACAACGAAGAGTAGCCTGTGCTCCCCGCAACTAGAGAAAGCCTGCGTGCAGCAATGAAGACCCAACGCAGCCAAAAATAAATAAATTTAGAAAAAGAAAAAGAAACTAACCTCAAAAAAACCCCACATTGTAGTTATTTTGGCATTGCTTAATTTTTAAAATCATATATGAACGCTATATGTTTCAAAGATATATGTCTATATATATGCTATTTGCATAAAATATATATTTATTTTCATAATATAAATATGAAAAGTAATCCAGAAAGATACTCACAAAATTCTTTATACTGGCTGCTTGTAGAGACAGAAGAATAAACCTAGGAAGCAAGAATAAAGTGGGTTTCAACTCTTTACCAAAAATATATATACACATGGCAAATATGATCAAATGCTAACATCTGTTAACTTTCTATTCTATGTGGTGAGTACACAGGCAAATTTATCCCCTTCTCTAATGGGGATAAATCATCAATACAAATCATGCATTAAAGTCACAAAATGAACTACAAATACCACTTTAAAATTTCAAAACTTGAACAAGTGAGAGCAAGGAAGGCCTGGGGATTCATTTAGTATAGGACTAACTCTGAGGTGTGTGGAGTTATTCATAGCTTTCTTAAAATGCGTAGTCAGTAAAAACATTAGAAAATATAGCCAAATGATGGGAGATGCAGGTCTTTGAGGCACAGTCAATTCCACAAGGTGATGCATTTCAACCTATGGAGGAAAATGCCACTATTATTATTATCATGTTTCCAGGTGCTCCTGTATGTGGCTGGTTCATGTTGTCCAGCCATTCTGAGATCCCAGGACAATGGAAAGCCCTCAGCTTCTCAACTGGTGGGGCCAGGATTAGGTCTCAGTAGAATGATGCCAGGGTCTGTGGCATCAAACAAAACAACTTCTATGCCTTACATTCCTTATCTATAAAATGGAGATAGTAACATACAGGCATTAAAGCTATTATGAAACCTAATGAAATCATGTATTTAAGCATTTAATGCTTGGCACACAGTAAATTCTAAATAAATTTTAGTTATTACTGAAGAAATACTCACAAACCACAGACTGGGAATAAACATTAACTACAAACATGTGAAGTTTTTACAATGTAAAAACTTATACTGAATGAGATTCTCCTCCCCTGCCTTATACATGTAGAAAAATCAAGAGAATAAATGTATAGAGGATATGGCTAATAATTGTGAAAAATATCCAGACTCACTTACTAGGTAACTAGAACAAAGGCATGCAAATTATAAAAACTTAACACAATACTGTATTTAACCACCCAAATTGACAAAGGTTTTTTGTTTATTTGTTTAAGTCATATTTACTTATGATGTGATGAACCCAGCATTTTTGGTAGAAGGCAGGTGAAAAGTTCTTTCAGCTGGCTTAGGAGACAATTTCATAATACATATCAAAATTAACTTTTAATTTGATAAAGTAATTCCACTTTTAGATATCTGTCTTAAGGAGATATTCAGAGCTATGAATCAAAATATATATACAACCCAGTGTTTCCAATTTTTCACTATTATATATACTTCCATTTAACAACAGAGTATGATTAAATGAAGTGTGGTTCATACAAATAATGAATTTTCATGCAGACATTTAAAACTGTGCTCTCAAATAGTTTAAATGACATAGCAATATATAATTAAAATACTAAGAGAAACAAAGCAATACAAACACAATACTTAACCAATTTGTTGAATATAGGTATAGAATACAAAAACAATGCATCAAAATGTGATAGTTTATCTGTGTTTTATTATACAGCTAGTTTATATTTGTTTAATAATAAGAAAACAAAGAAAAGATATATATATGTACATATATATAAGGGGGAGTGTTAATTTACGTGTCAACTTCAGTGGACCACAGGGAGCCCTGTTATTTGGTCAAACATAATTCTGGTGTTTTTGAATAAGCTTCACAGTTAAATTTATAGACTAAATAAAGCAGATTGCCGTTCCTAATGTGGGTGGGCCGCATCTAAACAGTTGAAGGCTTGCATAGAACAAAAAAGTTGACCTTGCCCCAAATAAGAGGGAACTCTTCCTGCCTAACTGCCTTCAAGCTGGAACTGAAACATCAAGCTAGAACTGGTATTTTCCTGCCTTCAGACTTGAACTAAAACATCAGCTCTTCCTGGGTCTCAAAACTGCCAGACTTTGGACTAAAACTACACCATCAGTTCTCCTGGGTCTCCAGCTTGCCAACTGCAGATCTTGGGCCTTATGAGCCTCTATAATCTCGTGAGCCAATTCTTTATAATAAACCTCCTTCTATATATAGATAGATATTAACCCTATTAGTTCTGTTTCTCCAGAGAACTTACACTAGTACATACACTTTAAGAAGGGTACATAAATTTATACTGCTACCAGCAGCATATCAAAGTTCCCAACTGCCTGCTCCAAAGCCAATGCTGTGTGTTAATTCTCTGTATTTACCAATTTGGTACAATAAAAATACTATCACATTGTTGTTTTAATTTACAGTTATACTAGTAAAAATAGATACTGTCATATTATTAGTGTTATTTCAATTTTTATCTTTAATAAATGTTCTTCATTTGTCTATTTTTCTATTTATGTATACTTTGTAAAGAAGCTTTGTGACGGGCGTCTTGAAGACGGCAGAGGAGTAAGACGTGCAGATCACCTTCCTCCCCACAAATACATCAAAACTACATCTATATGTGGAACAACTCCTACAGAACACCTACTGAACTCTGGCAGAAGACCTCAGACTTCCCCAAAAGCAAGAAACTCACCAAATACCTGGGTAGGGCAAAAGAAAAAAGGAAAAACAGAGACAAAAGAATATGGATGGGACCTGCACCTCTGGGAGGGAGCTGTGAAGGAGGAAAAGTTTCCACACAATAGGCAGCCCCTTCACTGGCGGGGACAGGGGATGGGCAGGAGGGAAGCTTTGGAGCCATGGAGGAGAGCGCAGCAACAGGGGTGCAGAGGGCAAAGTGGAGAGATTCCAGCACAGAGGAGCGGTGCCGACCAGCACTCACCAGCCTGAGAGGCTTGTCTGCTCACCCACCGGGGCAGGGGTGGCTGAGAGCTGAGGCTCAGGCTTCAGAGTTCAGATGCCAGGGAGATGACTGGGGTTGGCTGTGGGAACACAGCCTGAAGGGGACTAGTGCACCACAGCTAGCCCAGAGGGAGTCTGGGAAGAAGTCTGGACCTGCCTATGAGGCAAGAGACCATTGTTTTGGGGTGTGCAAGGAGAGGGGATTCAGAGCACCACCTAAACAAGCTCTAGAGATGGGTGCAAGCCGTGGCTATCAGTGTGGACCCCAGAGACAGGCATGAAATGCTAAGGCTGCTACTGCAGCCCCCAAGAGGCCTGTGTGCAAGCCCTGGTCACTAACCACACCTTCCCTCCCGGGAACTTGTGCAGCCCGCCACTGCCAGGGTCCCATGATCCAGGGACAACTTCCCCGGGAGAACACACAGCATACCTCAGGTTGTTGCAAGGTCACACTGGCCTCTGCCAATGCAGGCTCGCCCTGCATTCCATACCCCTCCTTCCCCCCAACCTGACTGAGCCAGAGGCCCCAAATCAGCCGCTTCTTTAACCCTGTCCTGTCTGGGTAGGGAACAGATGTCCTCAAGCAACCTACATGCAGAGGCAGGGCCAAATCCAGAGCCGAACACCAGGAGCTGTGTGAACAAAGAAGAGAAAGGGAAATTTCTCTCAGCAGCCTCAGGAGCAGTGGATTAAATCTACACACTCAACTTGATGTACCCTGCATCTGTGGAATACCTGAATAGATAACGAATCATCCCAAAATTGAGGTGGTGGACATTGGGAGCAACTATAGACTTGGGGTTTGCTTTTTGCATCTAATTTGTTTCTGGTTTTATATTTATCTTAGTTTAGCATTTAGAGCTTATTATCAATGGTAGATTTGTTTAATGATTTGGTTGCTCTCTTCCTTATTAAATTTTTAATTATATATATATATACTTCTTTTTTCCTTTTTCTCTTTTTGTGAGTGTGTATGTGTATGCTTCTTTGTGTTATTTTGTCTGTGTAGCTTTGCTTTTGCCATTTGTCCTAGGGTTCTGACTGTGCGTTTTGGTTATTTTTGTTGTTGCTGTTATTTAGTATAGTTTTTAGTGCGTGTTATCATTGGTGGATTTATTTTTGGGTTTGATTGCTCTCTTCTTTCTTTCTCTCTGTTTTCTAAATTACTTTTTATTTTTTAATATTTTTTTCTATTTTAATAACTTTATTTTCTCTCTTTCCTCCCTCTCTCCCTCCCTCCCTCCTTCCCTCCTTCCCTCCCTCTCTCTCTCTCTTTCTCTCTTTCTCTCTCTCTCTCTCTCTCTTTTCTTCTAAGTCAATCTTGATGCTCTGGGCAAGTGTCAGGCCTGAGCCTCTGATATGGGAGATGAGCTCTGAGTCTCTAAGGTGGCAGAGCCGACTTCAGGACATTGGGCCACCAGAGACCTCCCAGCCCCACATAATGTCAAACGGCAAAAGCACTCTTAGAGATGTCCATCTCAATGCTAAGACCCAGCTCCACTCAACGACCAACAAGCTACAGTGTTGGACACCCTATGCCAAAAAACTAGCAAGACAGGAACAAAAACAACCCCATTAGCACAGAGGCTGCCAAAATCATACAAAGCTCACAGACACCCCCAAAACACACCACCGGATGTGGTCCTGCCCACCAGAAACAAAATATCCAGCCTCATCCGCCAGAACACAGGCACCAGTCCCCTCCATCAGGAAGCACATACAATCCACTGAACCAACTTTACCCACTGGGAGCAGACACCAAAAGCAATGGGAACTACGAACATGCAGCTGGCGAAACTGAGACCCCAAACACAGTAAGTTAAGCAAAATGAGAAGACAGAGAAATACACAGCAGACGAAGGAGCAAGGTAAAAACACACCAGACCAAACAAATGAAGAGGAAATAGGCAGTCTACCTGAAAAAGAATTCAGAGTAATGATAGTAAAGATGATCCAAGATCATGGAAATAGAATGGAGAAAACACAAGAAACGTTTAACAGGGAGCTAGAAGAACTAAAGAGCAAACAAACAATGATGAACAACAAAATAAATGAAACTAAAAATTCTCCAGAATGAATCAATAGCAGAAAAACCGAGGCAGAAGAACAGATAAGTGACCTGGAAGATAAAATAGTGGAAATAACTACCACAGAGCAGAATAAAGAAAAAAGAATGAAAAGAATTGAAGACAATCTCAGAGACTACTGGGACAACATAAACCGTACTAACATTCAAATTGCAGAGGTCCCAGAAGAAGAAGAGAAAAAAGAAGGGACTGAGAAAATATTTGAAGAGATTTTAGTTGAAAACTTCCCTAATATCGGTAAGGAAAGAGTCAATCAAGTCCAGGAAGCATAGAGACTCCCATACAGGATAAATCCAAGAAGAAACACACCAAGACATATCAATCAAACTATCAAAAATTAAATACAAAGAAAAAATATTAAAAGGAGGAAGGGGGGCTTCCCTGGTGGCGCAGTGGTTGAGAGTCCGCCTGCCGATGCAGGGGACGAGGGTTCGTGCCCTGGTCCGGGAGGATCTCGCATGCTGCGGAGTGGCTAGGCCCATGAGCCATGGCCGCTGAGCCTGCACGTCCGGAGCCTGTGTTCAACAACGGGAGGGGACACAACAGTGAGAGGCCTGCGTACCGAAAAAAAAGAAAAAAAGAAAAAAAAAAAACAGCAAGGGAAAAGCAACAATTAACATACAAGGGAATCCCCATAAGGTTAACAGCTGATCTTTCAGCAAAAACTCTGGAAGCCAAAAGGGAGTGGTAGGACATATTTAAAATGATGAAAGGGAAAAACCTACAACCAAGATTACTCTACCCAGCAAGGATCTCATTCAGATTTGCAAGGGAAATTAAAACCTTTACAGACAAGCAAAAGCTAAGAGAATTCAGCACCACCAAACCAGCTCTGCAACAAATGCTAAAGGAACTTCTCTAGGCAGGAAACACAAGAGAAGGAAAAGACCTACAATAACAAACCCAAAACAATTAAGAAAACAGTAAAAGGAACATACATATCAATAATTACCTTGAATGTAAATGAATTAAATGCTCCAACCAAAAGACATAGAGTGGCTAAATGGACACAAAAACAAGACCCAATATATGTGTGTACAGGAGACCCACTTCAGACGTAGGGACACATACAGACTGAAAATGAAGGGATGGTAAAAGATATTCCATGCAAATGGAAATCAAAAGAAAGCTGGAGTAGCAATTCTCATATCAGACAAAATATACTTAAAAGATTATTACAAGAGACAAAGAAGGACACTACATAACAATCAAGGGATCAATCCAAGAAGAAGATATAACAATGGTAAATATTTTTCACCCAACATAAGAGCACCTCAATACATAAGGCAAATGCTATAGCCATAAAAGGGAAAATCGACAGTAACACAATCATACTAGGGGACTTTAACACCCCGCTTTCAGCAATGGACAGATCATCCAAAATGAAAATAAATAAGGAAACACAAGCTTTAAATGATACATTAAACAAGATGGACTTAATTGGTATTTATAGGACATTCCATGCAAAAACATCAGATTACACTTTCTTCCCAAATGCTCATGGAACATTCTCCAGAATAGATCATATCTTGGATCACAGTTCAAACCTTGGTAAAACTGAAATCATATCAAGTATCTTTTCTGACCACAATGCTATGAGACTTGGTATCGATTAAAGGAAAAAATCTGTAAAAAATACAAACACATGGAGGCTAAAAAATACACTACTTAATAACCAAGAGATCACTGAGAAAATCAAAGGGGAAATCAAAAAACACCGAGAAACAAATGGCAATGAAAACACTATGACCCAAAACCTATGGAATGCAGCAAAAGCAATTCTAAGAGGGAAGTTTATAGCAATAAAATCCTACCACAAGAAACATCTTAAAGAAACAACCTAACCTTACACCTAAAGCAATTAGACAATGAAGAACAAAAAAAACCCAATGTTAGCAGAAGGAAAGAAATCATAAAGATTGGAAGTGAATGAAGAAGAAATGAAGGAAGCGATAGCAAAGAACAATAAACCTAAAATCTGGTTCTCTGAGAAAATAAACAAAATTGATAAACCATTAGCCAGACTCATCAAGAAAAAAAGGGAGAAAACTCAAATCAATAGAATTAGAAATGAAAAAGCAGAAGTAACAACTGACACTGCAGAAATACAAAGGATCATGAGCGATTACTACAAGCAACTATATGCCAATAAAATGGACAACATGGAAGAAATGGACAAATTCTTAGAAAAGCACTAGCTTCCGAGACTGACCAGGAAGAAATAGAAAATATAAACAGAACAATCACAAGCACTGAAATTCCAACTGTGATTAAAAATCTTCCAACAAACAAAAGCCCAGGACCAGATGGCTTCACAGGTGAATTCTATCAAACACTTAGAGAAGAGATAACACCTATCCTTCTCAAACTCTTCCAAATTGGCAGGAACACTCCCAAACTCATTCTACAAGGCCACCATCACCCTAATACCAATACCAGACAACGATGTCAAAAAGAAAGAAAACTACAGGCCAATATCACTGATGAACATAGATGAAAAAATCCTCAACAAAATACTAGCAAACAGAATCCAACAGCACATTAAAAGGATTATACATAATGATCAAGTGGGGTTTATCCCAGGAATGCAAGGATTCCTCAATATACAAAAATCAATCAATGTGATCAACCATATTGACAAATTGAAGGAGAAAAACCATATGATCATCTCGATAGATGCAGAAAAAGCTTTCAACAAAATTCAACACCCATTTATGATAAAAACCCTCCAGAAAGTAGGCACAGATCAAACTTACCTCAACATAATAAAGGCCATATACGACAAACTCACAGCCAACATCGTTCTCAATGGTGAAAAACAGAAACCATTTCCACTAAGATCAGGAAAAAGACAAGGTTGCCAACTCTCACCACTACTATTCAACACAGTTTTGGAAGTTTTAGCCACAGCAATCAGAGAAGAAAAATAAACAAAAGGAATCCAAATAGGAAAAGAAGAAGTAAAACTGTGACTGTTTGCAGATGATATTATACTATACATAGAGAATCCTAAAGATGCTACCAGATAACTAAGAGAGCTAATCAATGAATTTGGTATTGTAGCAGGATACAAAATAAATGCACAGAAATCTCTTGCATTCTTATACACTTATGATGAAAAATCTGAAAGAGAAATTAAGGAAACAATCCCATTTACCATTGCAACAAAAAGAATAAAATACTTAGGAATAAACCTATCTAAGGAGGCAAAAGACCTGTATGCAAAAAACTATAAGACACTGATGAAAAAAACTAAAGATGAGACAATCAGATGGAGAGTTATACTATGTTCTTCAATAAGAAGAAACAACATTGTGAAAATGACTATACTACCCAAAACAATCTACAGATTCAATACAATCCCTATCAAACTATCAATGGCATTTTTCACAGAACTAGAACAAAAAATTTCACAATTTGTATGGAAATACAAAA
Source organism: Aethalodelphis obliquidens (assembly GCF_003676395.1). Classification (NCBI taxonomy): domain Eukaryota; kingdom Metazoa; phylum Chordata; class Mammalia; order Artiodactyla; family Delphinidae; genus Aethalodelphis; species Aethalodelphis obliquidens. The sequence continues at coordinate 14,634,220 of NW_020837954.1, forward strand.
GACCCCAAAGAGCCAAAGCAATACTGAGAAAGAAAAACGGTGGTGGAGGAGTCAGGCTGCCTGACTTCAGACTATACTACAAAGCTTCAGTAATCAAGACAGTATGGTACTGGCACAAAAACAGAAATATAGATCAATGGAACAGGACAGAAAGCCCAGAGATAAACCCACGTACATATGGTCACCTTATCTTTGATCAAGCAGGCAAGAGTATACAATGGAAAAAAGACAGCCTTTTCAGTAAGTGGTGCTGGGAATACTGGACAGCTACATGTAAAAGAATGAAATTAAAACACTCCTTAACACCACACATAAAAATAAACTCAAAATGGAATAAAGACCTAAATGTAAGGCCAGACATTATCAGACTCTTAGAGGAAAACATAGGCAGAACACTCTATGACATAAATCACAGCAAGATCCTTTTTGACCCACCTCCTAGAGAAATGGAAATAAAAACAAAAATAAACAAATGGGACCTGATGAAACTTAAAAGCTTTTGCACAGCAAAGGAAACCATAAACAAGACGAAAAGATAACCCTCAGAATGGGAGAAAATATTTGCAAATGAAGCAACTGACAAAGGATTAATCTCCAAAATATACAAGCAGCTCATGGAGCTCAATATCAAAAAACAAACAACCCAATCCAAAAATGGGCAGAAGACCTAAATAGACATTTCTCCAAAGAAGATATACAGATTGTGACAGACACATGAAAGGTTGCTCAACAACACTAATCATTAGAGAAATGCAAATCAAAACTACAATGAGGTATCACCTCACACCGGTCAGAATGGCTATCATCAAAAAATCTAGAAACAATAAATGCTGGAGAGGGTGTGGAGAAAAGAGAACCCTCTTGCACTGTTGGTGGTCATGTAAATTGATACAGCTACTATGGAGAACAGTATGGCGGTTCCTTAAAAAACTAAAAATAGAACTACCATACGACTCAGGAATCCCACTACTGGGCATATACCCTGAGGAAACAATAGTTCAGAAAGATTCATGTACCACAATGTTCATTGCAACTCTATTTACAATAGCCAGGACACGGAAGCAACCTAAGTGTCCATCGACAGATGAATGGATAAAGAAGATGTGGCACATACATACAATGGAATATTACTCAACCATAAAAAGAAACGAAATTGAGTTATTTGTAGTGAGGTGGATGGACCTAGAGACTGTCATACAGAATTAAGTAATTCAGAAAGAGAAAAACAAATACCATATGCTAACACATATATATGGAATCTAAAAAAAAAAAAGAGGTTCTGAAGAACCCAGGGGCACAACAGGAATAAGGACGCAGACATAGAGAATGTACTTGAGGATACAGGGAGGGGGAAGTGTAAGCTGGGACAAAGTGAGAGAGTGGCATGGACATATATATACTACCAAATGTAAAATAGATAGCTAGCGGGAAGCAGCCACATAGCCCAGGTAGATCAGCTCGGTGGTTTGTGTCCACCTGAAGGCGTGGGATAGGGAGGGTGAGAGGGAGATGCAAGAGGGAGGAGATATGGGGATGTATGTGTATGTATAGCTGATTCACTTTGTTATAAAGCAGAAACTAACACACCATTGTAAACAATTACACTCCAATAAAGATGTTTAAAAAAAAAAAGAAGCTTTATAAGTCACAGATATTATTTATTTGTCACATACACTAAATATACCACAAACGTTCTCAGTTTTTTTTTTTTCCTGTAACTCCGTTTATAGTTTATTATTGTATAAGAAACTTTACTTAGGTATGCTAAGTCAGCACTTTTCCCCAGTTTAGTTTCTGGTTTAGTGTCTTTCTAAAAAAGTTCTTCCTCAAACAAGACTATCTAAATATTTACCTATATGGCCTTCTAAAACTTCTATTATTTCCTTTTTATAATAAACTCTTCAATTCATTTGGAATTTATTTTGGTGTAGAATGTGAGATCTAACTTTTTTCTCCTTATTACATAGTCTATTTTCATTCCACTAAAATGAGATGCTTGAGGTGATCCAGTATTCTATGCCATTCATTTTTATCAGGAATAGCATTATCAGAATCAGGCAATAGAACAATGACCCCTTCCGTCAGTAAGTCTTATATGGTGGGTCTTAATTTCTGTAGGCCTTGTTTAAATCTATATTGAACTGTTTTAACTTTTTAACCTGGGAGGGCATTGGTCACAAGAGAGAATCTAAGGAATTCTATTTTATCAGGCCAAATGTAAATGACAAAGACTTAATTTTATTTTATGACTTTTTGGGTCAGAACATCCTTGCCTACTGTGGGATATTTTCAGATACTGGGTACCATGATCATGAGGAATTTAGACAAGGTAATATTTCTGATGGTTAGGATAAGGCATACCTGTTTGCCCCCTATTTTATGTTCAGTAACTCCCCTAAAAATATAGGGGGTACCTTGTTTAAATTTAGTAGAATCCCAAGGTCTAACTGTAATTCAAACCACAGTATCAATTTAGACCATGAATGTTTGCCAATTGGTACATCTCAGCTGATGTTAAAGTTAAGTTAGAACCTATATTGTAGGTTCTAAACACAATAGCCAGTGTTTTATCTTTTCTTGCATAAATTCTTTCAGTAAATTTTGAACTTCCAAATAGGTCAAATCACAGACCCCTGCTACAGTTCCTATTTCCTTCCACTACATGTAGAGATCATTTTCTTTTATCTTGTTTTGCTTTGGTTTTTGGTTACTGGATACACTATATGGGAGAGGGAAGTCCTCTCTATCCTAATAGTATTAATAAGTCTCCCATCTCCAGAGAGTTCCAAATCAGTAACATTGAGGCTAGCGTCCTCTCCCAGGATGAATGTTGGTTTTTTGGGTTTAGGGACCTTAAGATTAAGTTGGGTTTGAATTAACCACATGAAGTTGGTAAGTTCCGTACTCAGTTTAACCCAGTTTGTATTTGTACTCAGTTTGTCAGTTTGTATTACAGTTAACCAATAGAGCGATGGTATCCTCTGGTCCACACCGTGGGGTACAATGGGAATTTTTACCCTATAATCTTAAAGATCAAGATCTTTGTAACAATAGAGGCATAGGCAGCAGCAGCAGAGGCATTGTAAGGCTTTAATGCATCCTAGTGAGCTCTCTGAATTTAGGAATGTGGACTTGGGCATGCAACATGGTGACCGCTCTTCCTCACACAGCAACCAACCTGGGCCCATATGTTGCACAGGAGGTCAACGCCTGGTTCAGACATGCAACCAGGGATCACAGTATAAGAGTTGCTCCCCTGAGCATAGAGGCAGTCATGGCTTATGCTGCAAATGAGACACATGGATAGGTCCAGGTCAAAGTCCACAACCCAGGGCCACTTTATGGACGGCCTCAAACCCCATACTCCTGTCCCTAAATGCTTATTATTGAAACTTCTAACTTGATTAGTTTAATCTATGAGATGTTTGGTAGGACTCAGCAAATGCATCAAAGCACAGCACAACTCAAAATCCAAAAGAATGTAAGCTTCCTGGCCCACAGCAACACAACTCAAAACACATGCTCACCAGTAGGCAGTCGAGGCAATTGGCAAGCCTTAAGCAAGAGAAGACCCCCAGGTCTCACGATGCCAATTGTTTTGTAGTTTCCCTGCAAAGGGCAGGATCAATCCCCTGCCTAAAATTGGTTCCGATAACAAGAGACTGATGATGTCACATGTGCAACAAGACAGCATGAAAAGATTTATTAGGCTCTTGGGGAGAGCAAGGCTGGCCCCAGTGCCAGTCCAAGATGACTTGAGAGAAGAAAGGGTCAATTTTTATTATGTTATATATTCCAGATTATTCTATTTAGGTCACTTATTGAAAAACAGCTTTAAATTTCCTTTATACCGGGGGCCCCAACCCCGGTACCAGGGACCGGTACCGGTCCACAGCCTGTGAAGAACCAGGCCACACAACAGGAGGTGAGCAGCAAGCGAGGGAAGCTTCATGTACCGCTCCCCATCACTCGCATTACTTCATGAACCATCCCCCCCATTGCTCCCATTACCGCCTGAATCATCCCTGCACCTCCTCACTGCGCCCCCAGTCCATGGTAAAATTGTCTTCCATGGAACCAATCCCTGGTGACAAAAATGTTGGGGACCACTGCTTTATAGGACTTTCCTGTTTTCTAAGTTTCTTTTTGTGCTTGTGGGTGAAAATACCTCAGGTTCAGAATATTGAGTTAATCATAAACTAATTTCATGGGGTATTACAGTTATTGGTCCATTCCTTTAATTTATTGATTTATTTAATCCACTGCATTCATTCATTTCCTTCCCATTTTCTCTCTCTCTCATAGGAAAATAATATGTTTGATGTATATCCTTTATATGTATGAATTATTGTGAGTCTTCTATTGTTATGTGCATGTATTTTGATTTAAATAATAGCATCATTCTGTAGATACCATTCTGAGTATTACTTTTAAACTCAGCCCTATATTTTTAAAGATATGACCATATTTCTGGACATCTATCCATTGCTTCTGAGTGCTGCATAATAGTCTGTAATGTGCATCTACTTTATGCTACTTATCCATTCCCCCAGTGATGGACAACTACCTGGTCTCCAGCTTCTCATTACCACAAATAAGACTGTAATAAAGATTCTACTACATGTCCCCTCATGGGCCTGTGTGCGAATGTCCCTGTGATGTGTAACCAGGAAACAGGCTGCTGGAACCCACGGTAAACATCTACTCATTTGACTAAGTATACCCAGATGTTTTTCTAGAATGGCTGTACCAGTCAACGATCACAAAAGAGGGAATATATTCCTTTTTAGTTGAAAAAAATTTTTTGATTTTATAAATCAAAATTAATAAAAATTAAACTGATAAATTAAAAATTTATAAAAATTAATAATAAAAATAATAAACTGATTAATTAATTAACTGATAAAATTAATAAACTGATAAATTCTTCAAAGTTATAGAAGTAAAATACTAATGAGAAGGGCACATCTTCCTTATTCAATCATTCGTTCATCACGTATTTAATGAGCACTTATCAGTAAGTGTCATGTGTAAGATGGTATGTGCTGAGGTTACAGAGATGTCCAGACAGTTTCTACTCTAAAGGTACTTAGAGTCAAGTGGAGGGTACAGACGTGAAACCTATTGTGACAGCTATTAGCTCATACATTTGTAGAAAATATGTAAGTTGGGACATCAAAAAGGATGTTATCATTTCTGTAAGTCATCAAGGAGAAGGCCAAACTTGAGCTAGGCAGCGAAAGACATGGAGGTAATTTCCATGCACAAAGATGGGCACAAGATAGAGAATGAAATTGCCTGCTGCATTCAGGACTGCAAGAAATTAGATGCAGCTGGAGCACAGGGTAGAAATGAGAGATGAGATTGGAACATTAGGAAACAACAGATAATGGAAGGATAGCCTTGTAGGTGCTAAAGAATTTGAATGTGAGCTGACTTATGCTATAGGAAAAGCTCTCTGATATCACCAGGTACCCAAGGATATAAGTCCTATAAATAGTTATATACATAAGACTAGGGCTCAGGAAAAAGATCTGGGATTAAAAAAAGAAATTTAGGGCTTCCCTGGTGGCGCAGTCGTTGAGAATCTGCCTGCTAATACAGGTGACACGGGTTTGAGCCCTGGTCTGGGAAGATCCCACATGCCGCGGAGCAACTAGGACCGTGAGCTACAACTACTGAGCCTGCGCGTCTGCAGCCTGTGCTCCACAAGAAGAGAGGCCGCGATAGTGAGAGGCCCACACACCACGATGAAGAGTGGCCCCCGCTTGTCACAACTAGAGAAAGCCCTCGCACAGAAATGAAGACCCAACACAGCCAAAAATAAATAAATAAATAAAAAGCCAAGCATTTGAAGTCCTTAAAAAAAAAAAAAGAAATTTAGAAGTTGTATGTATATACACAGCAGTTGTAGTCAAGGGTTTGAATGAAACTGTACATTATATAAAATGTAATATTTATAAATAGTATATACCGAAGATAAAATGTAGTATAATTTTTTATACTCTAAAAAATAATTCTGTAGAGGCAAGAAGACGCCAAAAATAAGGTAAAATTTTCATATTTTAACTTTTATTTGTACCTTAAACTGCCCAATCTATCCTCATCAACTCAATTTGCACTATACTCTTGTACTTGTTCACATGCAGCTTTGAAAGTGTCTTTAAGTCTTATTCAAAAGTTTTACTATACTTATTAGACTGTCATCTCTTGAAGAACTTTACAATAATCATAAATTAAATCTTAAAAGTGTAAATGCATATATAAAGTGGCTCTGATAACCGTATTTCTTTGTTTTACATCCATAAATATCTGGTTGGGAGTAATGAAATAGTATGCTATTAAACAGTGATATTAATAAGGCACTGAGGGGCTTCCCTGGTGGTGCAGTGGTTAAGAATCTGCCTGCCAATGCAGGGGACATGGGCTCGAGCCCTGGTCTAAGAAGATCCCACAGGCCGTGGAGCAACTAAGCCTGTGCATCACAACTACTAAGCCTGCACTCTAGAGCCCACGTGCCACAACTACTGAAGCCCACTCACCTAGAGCCCATGCTCCACAACAAGAGAAGCCACCGCAATAAGAAGCCCACGCACTGCAACGAAGACCCCAAACAGCCAAAAATAGAATAAAATAAATTTATATAAAAAAATAAGGCACTGAGATTCTTAAGAATTTCACCTGATTAAGTCAGATCCATCCAGGATAATCTTCCTTTTGATTAACTCAAAGTCAACTGATTTAGGACCTTAACCAAATCTGAAAAATCTTTTCATCTTTGCCATATTCTATTGGCTAGAAGCAAATCTCAAGTTCTGTGTACACTCAACGAGAGGAAATTATGCAAGAATATAACTCATTGGAGGTCACTTTAGGGTATACCCACCATGCATGTCCTTGTTCAATGAATATTTACTGAGTGCCCATTCTGTTCCGGGTGATCAAGACAGAACGAAGTCCTTGATCTTACATAGATTATGTTTAGTTATGGGAGACAAATAAAGGATAAATAAATATATATACATATTTATGTAATACTTATATATTTACATTATATGTGTTTATGTAATATTTATATGTTTATATAATATCTATATTAAGATGTAATAAGTGCTATGAAGGAAGTATAGTAAGACAAGAAAGGATGGGAGTATATGTAGAGAAAGTTTGGCCTCATATTCCAATGAAAGATGCTCTGATTGAGTTCAGACCTAGAGGAAGACTCACTTTTTCCAATCATAATTACACTTAAAGCACGATGAAATTGTGTATCTGCTCCTTTCATTACTACCCCTAGTTGGTAGTTATGACTCCAAACCAAGAAAAAACCCATTGAAAGCATGTCTTGCACTCTAAAGACAAAGAACTGAGAAATAAAAACTTGTCCCAGTTTCTAGAACTCTGCTTGACTACGCTGATCATCCAAGTCTATTTTGGGGTAGGGATTATCCAAAAATAGGAATTACCCACTTCTCTTTGGGAGTAGAGGCAGAAAAGGGACTTAATTACAAACGTGCTGACATTTGGGAAAAGGATTTCTATCCCCAGAAAATAAGGTCTAATCAGAGTATCTTGATACATCTCTTCCTTTGAGAGTATCATGAGAACAAAGAGGAAGTTTGAGATCTCCCTGGAGTAAAAAACTAGAGTAACAACAGAAAAAAAAATTAAATTACTATAATAGTAGTCATTTATCTTTCAATATTCAGCAGTATTGGTATGGAACTGTAAGACCTAGAAGTTGTAAATAATGTCAGTCTTTATTAGAAGAGTTAATACCAATCAAAATAAGTTAAGGTCCACTACCCTTAGAAGTTACTTAAATATGTGCATGTTTTAAAATGCTGCCTTGATCCAACTGACTGATAAACATTTCATGGACCTTAGAGAGTAATTGATAAAGTTATGGAACTTTAAATTTGTAATCTCACTTTGGTTCAATCCACTTTATTGAAATGAAAGAATATTAAGTAAAAGCACATTGCTGAGGAATAAAACACTTCAGCACAGATTTTTAAAATATTTTCACTTTTATCTGCAATGAATTAAGCATTAAAAATATTTCATAAAGTTTATGAGCAGAATTATACAACTTGGTAATGAAATGCAAATGTCTCTGTTCATTAAGGCTCAACTATTTCATCAACTTGCATACATAGTTCAGAGGGGACTGATAATTATATTTCAATGTGAAAAAATGTTTATTAATTATCAGTATGAGGCAGCTAGGTGTATCCAATTATACCCATATAATGCAGTTTCACAAAGTGATTTGATTTTTATTTATTACTTCACAGCCTTGATTTTACTGGATTTGATGGAGTTTGGCATATTCACAAAGTGAATTATAAGTTATAAAAACACTTAAATAAACATCCAGAGTCCTTAAAATTAGGAGTCTGATTTTATTGGTATTGTGTATATGTGTGCAACACAACCCTCTTTAAGACTATATAGAGAAGTATCACTGAATTTTTAAGGTTGTGGGTGTGCATACCATATTTGTTCATTTATTAAATACTTTTGTAAATTTAAACTCTAAATTTTAACCATTTAGAGTTTTGATCTTAATATTAGAAGTTTTATTTTATAAATTAGTTATGCCAGATTCCTTTTTCAACTTAATTATAACAATTCCATAAAATAAAGTATGTACTAAAAGGAAAAATTGTGGTATCAAGATGGATCTTCAAATACGTGGGATTTCCCCTATAATACAATAATGATATTGCTTATAGGAATTTGTAACTTGATGTGCTAGTCAACCACATTCATAGTCATAGTTGTCAGACACCAGCCAATTATTCAAGGAGATGCTTTGGGGAATATCCTGGGATTGCATCTTATTCTTTAACAACCATACCTAACCAGTTTTTACTAACTTGCTCCTAAAGTTACAGAGATTTTCCTCTTTCCTTCAACCCCCAAATCAACTCTCCTACATACACGCAAACAAAACTGGGCAGATGGCTTCACCACCATGGATAGATCTGCCCTTCTTCAGAGTAACTTCTTATCTGAATTTATCTTGCCTTTCTTTCTGATTTTTACCCTTTTGTTTTTTAGAGGTATACATCCTTCTGATCTAGCTTATTTTGTCCCATATATTCTCCATCTTTTATTCACATCTTCAGTCTTTTACACTCGTTTAATTGCCCTTTTTCTCAAACATACATAACACTTCCCATTAAAAAAATCAGAAATAAAACCCTCACTTTATTCTACTATTCCCTTCACTACATGTTACTTTTGTGTTTTCCTTTACAACCACTGTCCTTGAGTTTTTAAATAAACTGCTCCATTTCCTTACCTCCTCTTTTCTGCTTAAAAACCTGAAATTTAATTTTCAATCTAATGCTCCACTGAAGCTACCATTTGGAGGTCATCTCTTACCTCCCAGGTAAATTTAAACCCATTTCTCCGTCCTCATCTTAACCTTGCTTCTTTCTCTGATCCGACCAATCGGTCCCTTCTCTTCTACCCTCTCTTGGTTTCCATGGTATTTTATTCTTCTGGTTCTTCTCCTACTTCTCTGATCATGATTTCTTTGTCTTCTCACTGGTTTTACTTCCTCTTTCAATCCCCTTTAAACAGTTATTAAAGTATAACAAAAATAAACAAAAGACAAAAAGCATAATTGTGCAGCTTCATATATTTTCACAAATTATACACTCCAGTGAAACTAGCATCTAGATCAAGAAACAAGGTATTGACACCATCTCAGAGGCCAGTCACTACCCCATCCCCAGCTATCCTAACAGTCAGTCCTTAACTTCCATTCTTCTCCTTCAACAAGTAACTTTTGCAAATTCATTCACCATGACCATACTGATAAATCCCACATTGCTATTTCAAGGACTGATGCATTGTTTGAAATATTTTGCTCCTTCCTCTCCTAACCCCTCTTATTCAAGCAGATATGAAAATGTGATAGTATTTTTTCAACATCTCAAATTGTTTCTTTCTTTTCATTTCCATGTCACCACTGTGGTTTAGACCAAAAGTCAGTAAACTACAGCCTGCAGGCCAAATACAGCCCTCTGCCGTTTGGTTTTTTTCTAAATAAAATTTTGTTGGAATGCAGCCATGCTCATTCATTTACGTATTGTGTCGAAGAGCTGCCACAGAGACCATATGGTCTAAAAAGTCTCAAATGTTTACTATTTTATCCTTTACAGAAAAAAATGACCAATCCCTGGTTTAGGTCTTCACTATTTTACACTAAATTGCTGCAGTAACTTCCTACTTGGTCACAGTAATTCTAGTTCCTCTCTCCTGCACCTTTGGGTAATGGCCTTGCTATGCCTCCTCAAACACATTTCATTTTCCTCATGAATTCCTTTGCTCAGTATAAAATCAAACTCCTTTCCCTGGAAGTCAAAGTCTCTGTTACAACAAAAAGTAAGAAGTACAGACGTTAAGGAAGGGAGCAGTGGTGTACAACCTTTAAGCCACACACCACAACTTCCTTCCTCAATGCCTATACTTCGAATCCCCTATACTTTAATCCCCTTCACACATGCCTCACTCGTAGCTATAGTTTGCTGTAACTTAGATGCTCCCCTCCTCATTCCCTACAAGCATTTCCCTCTTCCATCTCATAAATGCCTTCATGGATTATACACCTTTCACAGCTGCCTCAAGTTCTACCTCCACCTCCTCCAACTCCAAAGCTGTAATCTTCCCCTTTTCTGTATCCCATTACCCTTGTAGGTTTTAACACAGAAGCTGCCTCTTGATTCTCTATTATCTTAAACTATTTAATCATTGACTTGAAGCTCCCCCATAGCAGAGCACATTACTTCTGCTTTCTAGAACACACTGGGCACACAGCAAAAACTTAACAAATACAGGTAGCTTTGATTTCTAGGCTTCATAAGTAAATTACTATCAGCAACCAGAATCCTTGTTCATAAAACAATGATAGAGTCTCTGTTACCATGGCAGACTCACGAAACTACATTTTTGATTATGCCCCCAAAGCCTTAGCATGGACTAGAATCTAGAAATTCAGGGGACTGAGCACAACTGATGAAGAAGAATATTCTACAGAAGTTTGTAGCTCAAAAAGCCTTCACTTTCATACCTTAAATCACCTCCACTTTGTCATTCTAGGTACAGTAACTTCGAAATGGCATATTTCACATTCAGTAAGTTTTCATCTTTGCCAGAATGTTCATTTTCTTAATACTTATTCAATGTCTCAAAAATCATATTGAGTTTTTTTAATCATTTTTTTTTCTGGTCTCCAAATCTAAAAACAAAGACTTTATTGCAAACAACCACAAAAGTAATTTAGAACTTGAATTCAAATGAAATACAAAACCTTAAGGCAATACATATACACACACTTGGAAATATTCATCAAAAAAAGAAAAAAGAACAGGTAAGAGTTAAGAGTCTGGAAACTTAAAAATATCCAAGGATGAAAACTGCCATAAGCATTGTCTTGCTTGAAAAGGCCACTGTGAATAACTTTACAAGTTTCTCCACCTCAATTGCAAGAAAAGATCTTACTTGCAATGAGTCTAAATGCTTAGTTTGAAGTTCTCAGGACTCCAAATTGCATGGTTACCCTTCAGAGAGAAAGCAAACTCCCTATGCCAGTCTAAGAATAATGTAGTCAAGGCAGAAGGAATAGCAGACCGCAAGGATGCATCAGTCTAGGCTATTTGCCTACAATTGTGCTATCCAAGAAAATATTCTGAAAGATTCATTGTGACCTAAAGATATTGGCTGCAGTCCAGTAACAGTACCAACTGTAAGTCCAAATAATAGTAATAATCATAATAATAGCAATAATACTAGTAGCAGTAACTGGTGATCCAAGAGAGTGGGCACAGAGCATTCAGCATCTATATGAGAGATCTTTCTACTCTTTGCTTCTCGCAGCAAAATTAACACATATAAACAAAAAAAGTCATTAAAAAATCCTAAATTACAAATAACAAATACCATATATTAACGCATATATGTGGAATCTGAACCAGTTTTCAAGGCAGAAATAGAGACACAGATGTAGAGAACAAATGTATGGACACCAAGGGGGGAAAGCGGGGGGTGGGGGAGGGAAAACAAAAAAAACAAGTAACATTTACTTTCTAAGCCTGTTTCTTCTTTCCTGCCATTTCATGTTTTCTTTTGGAGTTTTATGGAATAGGAAACTATAAACCATAAAGAAAAACTCACAAGTGTTTAGGGTATAGTGATTAGGATGAAGCAAAAGTTTATGGCAATTTAAATGGCCTCTGGGACAGACTAGTTTACTGTGATTTCTTTTTGTTGATGGCAAAGTATTGCAATTTGTTTTCTGCTCCATGATTACTTCAGAGCCTAATCTCTCTCTTGCACTCTCAAGGCTCAGGAGTGACCCGTTTTCAAGGGCTTTGGGGCCTCTGTTCACTGACTGTGTAGAGGAAACATGACACCAAGATGATGCCCCAGAGCAAATGTAAATTTTACCTGGGTTCTGCTCTAAAAGACTTCTTGTCACTTAGCAGCACTATGAATTTTAATATGATTCTCATTGAAACTCAGTGGCTTACTTTTAATCTTCAATCTTTGGAGGGTATTGATCACATTCATCAGGTCATAGAGGTGCCCTTGCTGCAGGCATCAAGGCTTTTATAGAGTAGCATATTCAGTTTCTGCTTAAATTCGTTATTTCATTCTTCTCTCTCTGAAAATTACTTCCTGATTTCAATTTTCAGCTTTTTTTGGTTTCATCTTGATTGTTACTAGCCTGAAATTAACTTCAAAAATATTGTCACCTATAATAACTGATCAATGTAAACATTTATATAACCAGTATGTAACTAAATATTCCATTCAGAAGCATTCATTCAAATCACATATATTAAGTAGTTACTGCATACACAGATAATGAGCTCAGAATTGGGAACATCATGATAAATGAAACCAAATAAAACATTTTTCTTTATGTAGTTCAAGGCTTAGTGGAGAGATATAAACCCTAATCAAATAATCATAAAACAAATGTGAAATTTCTACTACATCAAGTATTATGTAAAAGAGGCATATCATTCTGTGAGAACCCATCATAATATTTTTTGAAAGATTACATCATTCTTCCCTGAGGAATTGATGTTGGAACTTAAATCTGAAGGATGATTAAGAGTTAAACTAGGCAGAGCGGAGAAATGAGCATACTAGGTATAACAAATGGTATAACAAAGACCCTGTGGTAGACGGGTGCCTGGTGAGTACAGGGATTGAAAGAAAGTAAGTGAAGCTCAAGCAGAGAGAGCAAGAGGGATGTTAGTATAAGAAGCTAAGTCCTGTTGATTCTACCCGCAAACTATTGTGTTCATCTCCCTCTGTCCTCACTCCTACCACCCTACTTGAAAGTAGAATCAAATACAGGTCTCTCCTACAATAATGGATCTGTCTACTATCTGCTCTTAATTCCCTTTTGCTCCCTACAATTGATTCTCTGCGCTGTAGTCAGTGATCTTTTCCAAATGCAAATTACATATGTCACTTCTCTACTTAATACCAATCAATGACATTCCACTTTTCATAGGATGATAGAACTACCAGGACTATTCAAATGGTCTGTCCCTACCCACTTCTCCAATCTCATCTCTCGCTATTTTACCCTATGCCTTCAATGCTTCTGACACTCTGACCTTCTCTGTGTTCCAACAGAGAATATTTATGCAAGCTGTTACCTCTGCAGGGAAGCTTCTTTACCTGTTTACCTGGTAACCAAATATGGCTTCCCTAAAGAAAGCCTTGATAATGAAAACCCTACCCCCAACTTGATTAAACCATTTATATATTTTTATGGTATCCTATAAATCTCCTTCCTGATTTATATGATACATTGCATTTTGGATTCCAATTTTTCACTCTTCCCTATGTCCAAACACTTTGCCATGTAATTTTATAGCTCCTGCTACAGAAGAATGTGTACATCTCTACTTCCTTTGGGCTTAACCATGTAATTTGCTTTAGCCATTGAGATATTAACAGCCAGCCAGTAAGCTAGGACATGAAAACGTCGTTTGTGGTTAGATTGCCCCCACTGTTAAAAGAACATATCATGGTTAGCCCACTGGTCCAAGAAGGATGAGACATGTGGAGCAAACACAACCTGCAGCTTAATACTCTTCAACTGAGCCCAGCAGAGATCAGCAGAGCCACCAACCCATGCCAAAGCCATGTGAAAATTAATGTTTTTTGCTGTATACGTGTCAGAGATTTTTGTAATTATCTGTTAGCAATAACTGACTGATACAACTTATAACAGGTGTGAACTGTTTTAAAATGGGAAATATAAGGCATGTCACATTATTTGTCTAAATCAATAAAGTGCAATCAATACTATAGGTAACCACTGAGTAATTTTTACAGATGATGATTTTAGCTACCTGGAAGATGTTAGTGATAACCAGAAAAACAGCTTACTGTCACTACCTGGATGATCATGAACTAGTCACTTAACCCCCCAGGTACTCTGTTTTCCCATCTTTAAAATGAGGGGAATGGACTCAGCAGTGGTAGTAAATAGGTCTGTCTTGAGAACTGACTTCAGTTAATTGTTGTGACTTTCTGTAATGCTATGCTGACAATAGCCCTAAGGCCAAGTCTAAGTTCAGTCGACTGAGTGCCATGAGCAATTAGCAATGTCTTCCCTGGACAAGAGAGGGGGGTGCTGCAGCACTAGAGCCACCTATATGACACCCTTGGATGAGAGAATCTCTAACCTTCATTCCATATTTGACACCCCATCACTCAAGGAGTCAATAAATTGACAGAGACAATAGAAGTGAGATCTAACTATAGTTTTGGACAGGTAAGAATTACCTCTTTTCTTTCTTTTTTTTATGTTTCTCAGCAAAGTGCTAATTACACAGAATTGTTTAATAAAGAATTGTGATTGTTTTATTATTTGTGGTAGCTCCATAGCTTGGGAGTTTACTCAATGGGCTTATAAACCAGAAGCCTCTTAGATGCAAGTGACAAACACTCACCTTAAACTAACTTACAGAGGGAAAAAAAAAGGTGAAACTTACTGACTTACATGATTGAGAAGTCCAGGAGTTGTTGGCTTCTTGTATGGCTAGATTTGGGGCTTAAAATCATGTCACAGGACTTAGGCCTTTTCTATCCATCACTCAGTTCAGCTCCCCTTAGTGACCCTACATGGTAATCCTGGCAGTTCTAAACTCCCTTAATAGTTTCAGGGATAAAAATGAAGACTGAGTCTTATTGGACCTAATTTACTGATCTTAAGTCATATACTTACTCCTAAACTAACCATTTTTTCCAGGGGGAGTGTGGTATTGCATTGACCATGCCAAGGACCCAGCTGTGCCTTTTTGGAGGCACTGTAGTTGATTTTGATTTTCTTCTCCATATTTTTCCTATATATTCTGAATTTTCTACAATGACTATGTGATACCTTTATAATCAGAAAAATTATTCATAAAAAGAGAATAAATAAGGAGGAGCAAAAGTTCTGATTGGTTCTTCTTTTGGACAATATATGACATTACCACCTTTGAACCTGTCTGTTACACTCAGTTCTGGTGAAATGAGATCTTAGATCTACCTCAGTTTTCCAAGCATTATACTACAAATTAAGACTTCATTTGATATAGGCTGTTCTTCATTCTGCTAAAAATAATTTTTGCATGAAAGCTACTAGACAGCCTGACATGAGAAAACTTGATTTAAAATGTTCTTGATGTGCTAACAAAAGATCCTGGACACAGTGGTGTATATCTTTGTTCTACAGAGATGACTTGGTTATTTCTTGTGTTTTACATGCCACACTTATTTGCAGGGTTATATGATGCTTCTAAGTATAGACCTTCCACATAAACTTTGAGACAAACAAAAGGATAAAGTTAATTATAAATTTGGGAAAATCTGGTGTACCAAAATCAAATCTATGATGTAATGAGTCCACCATAACGATACTAACTTTGAATATGTATCTTTGATCCAAAGCCACATACTGTATGAGATTTCCCCCAAGACCAAAGTGCACTGTTCAGCTCTCAAAAGGAATTCTTAAGAAGATTTCTCACTATACAAGAACCATGAAATAAGACTCCTGTCAATGTGCAATAAATTTGCAACTAATAGTATAATTAACAACGTTAACTATTTTTATTTTTAGGCCACAATGAACTAAACAAGCAGATCTACATCTCACTTATCCTGAATACTAGGATACCTCTTCCTTGACTACTTTCCTTCAGTCAAATTCTAATGTTGCACCTGTGACCCCCACCCCACCCTGCCTTTAGCCAGTTCGATTTCTTCAGGTCCTGCTTCTGGAAGGGATCAGGATAAATCAACGATGCTAAGGTTAAAATAAATAATTCAAAAATGTGGTTCATTTTGCCTCTTAATATATTTTTTATGTTTTGTAACAGTTTTTTCTTTTCTTTTGGGGAAGACAGTGCTTTTATTTGTCTAAGTCAATATCTTAACCAAAATAAATGGATGAAAATTTCATCACCTTAGCACATCAGTATGCAAAATCATATATATGTAAAATGTGGATTTCAGGGTACTCAAATCACATGTAAAGCCAACACCTTAAGACATACACATATTATTAAAAACTGCTTCCTCTGTGCATATTTGACTCAAACATCTACACAGATATATATATCTAGATTTTATTCTAGAGAGACACAATGAAAATAGAATCAAAGAAATTATTTTGTGTTTCAGGAATAGCAAAAAGTCAAACTTGAACATTAAAACTCACCTCTAGTAACATTTCTCTTTTTAACAACAGAAAAATTTTCCATGGAACACAGAAATGGAGATAAATCGGAATCTTTTTTTTTTTTTCCCGTACGCGGGCCTCTCACTGTTGTGGCCTCTCCCATTGCAGAGCACAGGCTCTGGACGCGCAGGCTCAGTGGCCATGGCTCACGGGTCCAGCCGCTCCGCGGCATGTGGGATCTTCCCGGACCAGGGCATGAACCCACGTCCCCTGCAGCAGCAGGCGGACTCTCAACCACTGAGCCACCAGGGAAACCCATAAATCGGAATCTATAAAGGAGAAGTTAATTTGTCTAATCATTTGTCCAATGTTCTCTCTTCTCTGTTATCTGCAACCGAAAAGTGTTAACTTTTTAGTTACACTTTGGAGTCACTGTAGTCTGTCACACCAAAATAATGATACTGTGGATTTTGCATTATTGTGCAAAGCCTAGGACTTCTGCATTTCTGTAGCTTAGGTACTCAGTTAAAATACTTAATTTAAAATGACATAATTTAGAAATAACAAGCTTCTTATAAAGCAAGATTGCTTTAGTAAATTATAGCAAGCACCTAACAGTACAGTGTGCAACCATTAAAAAGGGCATTTAAAATGGTATGTAGAAATAATAAAAATGTTTATGATATGATTTTATGTATAAAAAAGCTGAATTAGTGGGTATATTTAAATCTGGAAGGTTGCTTTATGGAAGAGGGGCTGGAAGAAATTACTGCTGCAGGTGGCCCGGCTTTAGGAACACCAGTTCTGGAGGATGGGAACTCTAAGATGAAAAGTGCTGGCCAATTCAGTTACTGATGTCATCTTGTGCTACTGACCATGGATATGTTCAGGAGACCCTGAGGTCCAGCAGAGTTAGCCATGGGGCTGACAGGGTCTTGGTGCTCCAGCCGGGTGTCAGGCATGAGCCTCTGAGGTGGGAGAGCCACGTTCAGGACACTGGACCATCAGAGACCAGCCAGCCCCATGAAATATCAATAGACGAGAGCTCTCCCAGAGATCTCTGTCTCAACGTTAAGACCCAGCTCCACTCAATGACCAGCAAACTCCAGTGCTGGACACTCCATACCAAACAACTAGCAAGACAGGAACACAATCCCACCCATTAGCAGAGAGGCTCCCTAAAATCATAATAAGTTCACAGACACCCCAGAACACACCACCAGATGCAGTCCTGCCCACCAGAAAGACAGGATCCCGCCTCATCCACCAGAACACAGGCACCAGTCCCCTCCATCAGGAAGCCTACACAACACAATGAACCAACATTACACACTGAGGGCAGACACCAAAAGCAACGGGAACTACAAACCTGCAGCCTGCGAAAAGGAGATCCAAAACACAGTAAGTTAAGCAAAATGAGAAGACAGAGAAATTAACAGCAGATGAAGGAGCAAGGTAAAAACCCACCAGACCAAACAAATGAAGAGGAAATAGGCAGTCTACCTGAAAAAGAATTCAGAGTAATGATAGTAAAGATGATCCAAAATCTTGGAAATAGAATGGAGAAAATACAAGAAACATTTAACAAGGACCTAGAAGAACTAAATAGAAAACAAACAATGATGAACACAAAAAGTAAAATTAAAAATTCTGCAGAAGGAATCAATAGCAGAATGACTGAGGGAGAAGAATGGGTAATGACCTGGAAGATAAAATAGTGGAAATAACTACCACATTTCCACTAGTTGAAAATTCCCTAATATGGAAAAGGAAATAGTCAATCAAGTCCAGGAAGCGCAGAGAGTCCCATACAGGATAAATCCAAGGAGAAACATGCCAAGACACATATTAATCAAACTATCAAAAATTAAATACAAAGAAAAAATATTAAAGCAGCAAGGGAAAAGCAAAAAATAACATACAAGGAAATGCCCATAAGGTTAACAGCTGATCTTTCAGCAGAAACTCTGCAAGCCAGAAGGGAGAGGCAGGACGTATTTATAGTGATGAAAGGGAAAAACCTACAACCAAGATTACTCTACCCACCAAGGATCTCATTCAGATTCAACAGAGAAATTAAAACCTTTACAGACAAGCAAAAGCTAAGAGAATTCAGCACCACCAAACCAGCTTTACAACAAATGCTAAAAGAACTTCTCTAGGCAGGAAACACAAGAGAAAAAAAGACCTACAAAAACAGGGGCTTCCCTGGTGGCACAGTGGTTGACAATCTGCCTGCCAATGCAGGGGACATGGGTTCAGGCCCTGGTTTGGGAAGATCCCACATGCTGTGGAGCAACTAGGCCCATGAGACACAATTACTGAGCCTGCGCGTCTGGGACCTGTGCTCCGCAATAAGAGAGGCTGCAATATTGAGAGGCCCACGCACAGCGATGAAGAGTGGCCCCCACTTGCTGCAACTAAAGAAAGCCCTCGCAAAGAAACGAAGACCCAACACACCCAAAAATAAATAAATAAATAAATAAATAAATAAAATTAAGACCTACAAAATCAAACCCCAAACAATTAAGAAAATGGTAATAGGAAGATACATACAGATAATTACCTTAAAAATAAATGGATTAAATGCTCCAACCAAAAGACACAGACTGGCAGACTGAATACAAAAACCAAGACCCATAAATATGTTGTCTACAAGAGACCCACTTCAGACCTAGGGACACATACAGACTGAAAGTGAGGGGATGGAATAACATATTCCACACAAATGGAAAACAAAAGCAAGCTGGAGTAGCAATTCTCATATCAGACAAAATAGAATTTAAAATAAAGACTATTACAAGAGACAAAGAAGGACACTACATAATGATCAAGGGATCAATCCAAGAAGAAGATACAACAATTGTAAATATTTATGCACCCAACATAGGAGCACCTCCATACATAAGGCAAATGCTAACAGCCATGAAACGGGAAATCGAAAGTAACACAATAATAGTAGGGGACATTAACACCCCACTTTTACCAATGGACAGATCAACCAGAATGAAAATAAATAAGGAAACACAAGCTTTAAATGATACACTAAACAAGATGGACTTAATTGATATTTATAGGACATTCCATCCCAAACCAACAGAATACACTTTTTTCTCAAGTGCTCATGGAACATTCTCCAGGATAGATCATATATTGAGTCACAAATCACCTTGAGTCACCTTGGTAAATTTAAGAAAATTGAACTTGTATCATGTACCTTTCCCGACCACAACGCTATGAGACTAGATATCAATTACAGGAAAAAAACTGTAAAAAATGCAAACATATGGAAGCTAAACAATACACTACTAAATAACCAAGAGAGCACTGAAGAAATCAAAGAGGAAATCAAAAAATACCTAGAAACACATGACAATGAAAACACAATGACCCAACACCTATGGCATTCAGCAAAAGCAGTTCTAAGAGGGGAATTTATAGCAATACAATCCTACCTCAAGAAACATCTCAAAGAAACAACCTAACCTTACATCTAAAGCAATTAAAGAAGGAAGAGCAAAAAACCCTGAAGTTTGCAGAAGGAAAGAAATCAGAAAGATCAGATCAGAAATGAATGAAACAGAAATGAAGGAAATGATAGCAAAGATGAATAAAACTAAAAGCTGGTTCTTTGATAAGGTAAACAAAATTGATAAACCATTAGCCTGACTCATCACGAAAAAAAGGGAGAAGACTCAAATCAATAGAATTAGAAAAGAAAAAGAAGTAACAATTGACACTGCAGAAATACAAAGGATCATGAGAGATTACTACAAGCAACTCTGTGCCAATAAAATGGACAACCTGGAAGAAATGGACAAATTCTTAGAAAAGCACAACGTTCTGAGACTGAACCAGCAAGAAATAGAAAATATAAGCAGACCAATCACAAGCACTGAAATTCAAACTGTGATTAAAAATCTTCCAACAAACAAAAGCCCAGGACCAGATGGCTTCACAGGCGAAGTCTATGAAACATTTAGAAAAGAGCTAACAGCTATCCTTCTCAAACTCTTCAAAAATATAGCAGAGGGAGGAACACTCCCAAAACTCATTCTACGAGGCCACCATCACCCTGATACCAAAACCAGACAAAGATGTCACAAAGAAAGAAAACTACCAATATCACTGATGAACATAGATGCAAAAATCCTCAACAAAATACTAGCAAACAGAATCCAACAGCACATTCACCAGATCATATACCATGATCCAGTGGGGTTTCTCCCAGGGATGCAAGGATTCTTCAATATAAGCAAATCAATCAATGTGATACACCATATTAACAAACTGAAGGAGAAAAACCATATGATCATCTCAATAGATGCAGGAAAAGCTTTTAACAAAATTCAACCCCCATTTATGATAAAAACTCTCCAGAAAGTAGCCATAGAGGAAACTTACCTCAACAAAATAAAGGCCATATATGACAAACTCACAGCCAACATCATTCTCAATGGTGAAAAACTGAAACCATTTCCTCTAAAATAAGGAACAAACCAAGGTGGCCCACTCTCACCACTATTACTCAACATAGTTTTGGACGTTTTAGCCACAGCAATCAGAGAAGAAGAAGAAATAAAATGAAGCCAAATTGGAAAAGCAGAAGTAAAGCTTTCACTGTTTGCAGATGACACGATAATACTATACCTAGAGAATCCTAAATATGCTACCTTAAAACTAATAGAGCTAATCAATGAATTTGGTATAGTAGCAGGATACAAAATTCATGCACAGAAATCTCTTGCATTCTTATACCCTAATGATGAAAAATCTGAAAGAGAAATTAAGGAAATGCTTCCATTTACCACTGTAACAAGAATAAAATACCTAGGAATAAACCTACCTAAGGAGGGAAAGACTTGCATGCAGAAAACTATAAGACACTGACGAAAGAAATTAAAGATGATACAAACAGATGGAGAGATACACCATGTTCTTCAATAAGAAGAAACAACATTGTGAAAATGACTATACTACCCAAAGCAATCTACAGATTCAATGCAATCCCTATCAAACTACCAGTGGCATTTTTCACAGAACTAGAACAAAAAATTGCACAATTTGTATGGAAACACAAAAGAACCTGAATAGTCAAAGCAATCCTGAGAAAGAAAAACGGAGCTGGAGGAATCAGGCTCCCTGACATCAGACTATACTACAAAGCTACAGTAATCAAGACAGTATGGTACTGGCACAAAAACAGAAATATAGATCAATGGAACAGGATAGAAAGCTCAGAGATAAAGCCACACACATATGGTCACCTTATCTTTGATAAAGGTGGCAAGAGTATTCAATGGAGAAAAGACAGCCTCTTCAATAGGTGGAGCTGGGAAAGCTGGACAGCTACATATAAAAGAATGAAATTAGAACACTCCCTAACACCATACACAAAAATAAACTCAAAATGGATTAAAGAACTAAATGTAAGGCCAGACACTATAAAACTCTTAGAGGAAAACATAGGCAGAACACTCTATGACATAAATCACAGCAAGATTCTTTTTACCCACCTCTTAGAGAAATGGAAATAAAAACAAAAATAAACATGTGGGACCTAATGAAACTTAAAAGCTTTTTCACAGTAAAAGAAACCATAAACAAGATGAAAAGACAACCCTCAGAATGGGAGAAAATAGTTGCAAACAAAGCAACTGACAAAGGATTAATCTTCAAAATATACAAGCAGCTCATGCAGCTCAGCAGCAAAAAAACAAACAACCCAATGCAAAAATGGGCAGAAGACCTAAATAGACATTTCTCCAAAGAAGATATACAGGTTGCCAATAAACACATGAAAGGATGCTCAACATCACTAATCATTAGAGAAATGCAAATCAAAACTACAATGAGGTGTCACCTAACACCGGTTAGAATGGGCATCATCAAGAAATCTACAAACATAAAATGCTGGAGAAGGTGTGGAGAAAAGGGAACCCTCCTGCAGTGTTGATGGCAATGTAAATTGGTACAGCCACTATGGAGAACAGTAAGGAGGTTCCTTAAAAAAACTAAAAATATAATTACCATATTACCCAGCAATCCCACTACTGGGCACATACCCAGAGAAAACCATAATTCAAAAAGGGACATGCACCTCAATATTCACTGCAGCACTATTTACAATAGCCAGGTCATGGAAGCAACCTACATGTCCATCGAAAGAGGAATGGATAAAGAAGATGTGGTACATATATAGCATGGAATATTAAAGGAACCATAAAAAGGAATGAAATTGTGTCATTTGTAGATGTGGATGGACCTAGAGACTGTCATACAGAGTGAAGTAAGTCAGAAAGAGATAAACAAATATCGTATATTAACACATATATGTGGAATCTAGAAAAATGGTACAGATGAACCAGTTTGCAAGGCAGGAATAGAGACACAGATGAGGAGAACAAACATGTGGATACCAAGGGTGGGAAAGGGGAGGATGGGATGAATTCCATATATATGGAATCTAAAAAAAAAAAAAACAAGGTTCTAATGAACCTAGGTGTAGGACAGGAATAAAGACGCACACATAGAGAATGGACTTGAGGACATGGGAAGGGGGAAGGGTAAACTGGGACAGAGTGAGAGTGTAGATTTACATATATACACTAGCAAATGTAAAATAGATAGCTAGTGGGAAGTAGCTGCATTGCACAGGGAGATCATCTCCGTGCTTCGTGACCACTTAGAAGGGTGGATAGGGAGGGTGGGAGGGAGACGCAAGAGGGAGGGGATATGGGGATATATGTATACGTATAGCAGATTCACTTTGTCATAAAGCAGAAAGTAACACAACAATGTAAAGAAATTATACTCCAATATAGATGTTAAAAAAAAAAAGCTGAATTAGAAAATGTGTCACAACCATAAATACAAACGGTTAAAGACAAGGCTTAGAAAGAAACTTGCAAAAAGATGAAAAGTTGTGATTGAGTACTGGGATTAGAGATGATTTATTTTAATATCTTCTTCAATATTGGTAATAATGATTTCAATTGAAAGGAACAAAGTTAACATCTTCATACTTAGCTATGGTTGTTTCCATCGTTAACAGATATTCATGGATATGCTTGTGAGAGTTCATAATATCAACTGTCTTTTATTTCTTAAACACCTAGTTGTGGAACATAAATCCCCCTGTTAAAGCATCCTCTATTTAAGATTTCTCATCTGACTTCCCCATGTCTTCTTAGTCAGTGAATGCTATCAGCTGATGAGTTTGATTCATTTTCCTTCAGTTAAGAGCAAATATTTTTGTTATTCAAATTATGTTCATCATGCTACTAATTATATACAAAGCATTGTTCCTTCAAACTCTTTCATGACATTATTGGTATAAAGTAAGCATATGCACATCTTCACCAAGGATTTCAAGCTAATGCAGCTTAAAAAACATCAGTCTACCTAGAAATATGCATATGTTGACTTTACTTTGATTTTGTAACTACAAAGGAAAGTAAAAGGACAACTGATTTGAAAATGTAGTCTTGCATACATAAAAATGAATAATTGAGTATCAGACTTATGAAACATTTATATATATATATATATATATATATATATGTTACACATACACACACATACCACAGATTTTGTTATCTGTCATGACATAACACTCAAAAGGCAGCTACAGGGATGCAGAACCTTGTGTGTCAGGGAACACACAACCCTACCACCAGATAACTCCCAGAAGTCATTATCATGGTCTCAAGAAAGATCCCTAGAGGTCCTTCTCTTTCTCTCATGTTGCCTTTATCACCATCACCACAGCCCAACTTTCTCTGCTTTACCAAGCTACCACCTACCCAATAATGAAAAACTCCTTGTCTCAACTTGAGTTCTTAAAATTGAAGGTCACAATGCAAAAATGTGTGAATTTGATTTTTTCAATAGCTTAGTCCCACAGTGGACTTCTGCATATCCGAAATTTAAACAGTAAAATTTAAAGCCCACAGCATCACATTCTTCTCCCACCATACTAAATTTCTATTACATCTCAAAAAGGCAAGAACCATGGCCCATAGTATGCAGAATCATCACTTTGTTCTAGCCACCTTCTCTCTTGAGAGAAACCCCTGTGATCTTTGATGTTTTCTCTCAGCCTCACTCATGTTCCTGCCCAGACCCTATTATGGTCAGTATGTGACTATTTATATCTCATTTTGATAATCAGGGCCCCAAAGGACTTTTGTCTCATCAGTATCAGAAGTAATACTAGAAATTTAATTTTAAAACCTATCCTAAGCAAGAAGAGATGAATGGGTTTAGTATGCTGTGTCATTATAATAAGAGTCATGATTTCTTGAGAACTTGGAGGCCAGGCATTATGCAAAACACTTTTAATCTCATTTGATCCACACAAAAGCCCAGTCGACAGATAAAAACACTGAGGAATATTCACATTCAAGTCTGACCGACTCCAATGCTCTAGCACTGTACTCCACTACCATCTAATACCTATACTGAATAGGTCTATACCTAAATCCAGCCCCCATGCCTAAACTGCCCTGTTCATCATCTCTATGCTCAGGCCATAGGTCCTGCACTCATATTTATTAAAGACCTTTAAACAAACACAATGTTGGCTATAAAATGAGACCATTTTCAGAAGGGAGTCAGGAACTTGAGCCCAGAAACAATGACTAAGAGAACAACAAACATGTCTTCATAGCCCTGTGATAGAAAGGCACAGTTGTGACTTGAGACACAGGGATATCAAGCAGCTGTCTTTGAGTGGATATATATTTTCATTTCTCTTTGATATAAATACCTAAGATCTGAATGGCTGGGTTAAACACTATATGCACATTTAACTTGTGGAGAGACCTACAGTTTCTCCAAAGTGATTTGAAATTTTACGTTTCCATCACCAGGATATGAGAGATATACAAACTGGCAATTTTGTATATCTTATTTTGTGAAGTCAATATTCAAGTAGTTTGTCAAATTTTCTACTGGGTTGCTTATCTTCTTGTAACTGAGTTGTAATTGTTCTTTTTCGGGATACAAGTCTTGTCAAATATACATATTGGAATGTTTTCTCCCATTCTCTGTCTTGTCTTCTCATTTTCTTAATGGATATCTTTTGAAGAGTAAAAGTTCTGAATTTTTATAAGGTCCAATTTACCATTTTTTTCATTTTTCATGAATATTTTCTACTTTTTAAATAGTTTTACAGCACTAGATTTATATTTAGATTTATTATGCCTTTAAAGTTAATTACTGTGTATGACATGAAGTAATGGCTAATAATGTTCCTATTTAAAAATATATCTTTCTAATTGATTCAGCATCATTTGTTTGAAAAGACTTTTTCCCCCATTGAATTGTCTTGGCATTTTTGTTGAAAATCAATTGACCATGTATTTGTGGACTATTCCTGTGCTTTCTACTGTTTCATTGATCTATATGCCTATCCTCTTGACAATACTCCAATGTCTTAACTGCTGTAGTTTACAGCATATCTTTAAATCAGAAAATATAAGATCTCCAAATTCGCCCTTAAAAAAATTATTTTGACTATTCTAGGTCATTTAAATTTTCATATAAATTTTAGAATTAGCTTATCAATTTCCAAAAACTCTTGCTATATTTTGTTGGAATTGCATAGAATTTAAAGATCAATGTCGGAAGAATTGATATTTTAACAATATGAAGTTTTCCAGTCCATGAGCATGGTACATTGTTCCATTTAGTTAGAGTATCTATAATTTCTCTAAGCAATATTTTGTGAGTTTTAGTGTAAGGTCATAAATGAATGTTATTACATTTCTTTAATAATGAATAATTAATTCAACTTCAATAATCTCATTTTCTAATTGTTTCCAATTGTTTGATGTCAGTATATAAAAATGCAGTTAACTTTTATCCTACAAACTTGATAACTTCATTTATTACTTTTAATAACTGTTTTATCAATTTCTAAGAATTTTCTACATAAACAGTCATGTTGTCCAAAAAAAACACAACAGTTTTACTTCTTCCATTCCTAAGTTTATGCCTTTTTTGAAATTGCCTTGTATGAGAATAGAATCTAAAAAAGAGTGGACATATGTATATGTATAACTGACTCACTGTTATGCAACAGAAACTAACACAACATTATCAGCTATACTCCAATTTAAAAAAATATCTTGCCTTATTGTAACAGCTAAAACCTCCAATACAATGTTGAAACAAGTAGTAAGAGTAGACATATTCATATTGTTCCTGATTTTAAGGGAAAAGCATTTAATATTTAATGATTAAATATAATATTAGCCACAAGTTTTTCCATAGGTGCCTTTTTTTAACACTTAAGTAGTTCCCTACTGTTCCAGTTTTAAAGTTATTTTAAAATCATGAGTAAGGGTTAAATTTTGTATAGTGTTCACTCTTCATTTATTGAAGTATCATACGAATTTCCCCCTTTTTATATTAACATTTATTTTTGAATGTTAAATCAACCTTGCATTCCTTGAATAAACCTCACTTGATCATGTTGTATTACCCTTTTAATATATAACTGGATTCAATTTTTAGGAACTCATCTGTTTATATGTTCATGAGGGCTACCTGTCTAGTTCTTTTTTTCTTTAATACTAATGTCTGCTATGTGGACGATGAGCACAGCATGCAATACAGTGCCAGGGGCTCCCAGTCCTACTTCACGGTGGCCCATGCCATCTCTGAAAGGGTGGAGAAATAGTCGGCCCTCCTCTTCAATGGGACCCTGAAGCATTATCAGCTCCAGGGCCTGGAATGGATGGTTTCTCTGTCTAATAACAATTTGAACAGAATCTTTGTTGATGAAATGGGGCTGGGAAAGACAATACAGACCATTGCACTCATCACTTATCTGATGGATCACAAAAGACTCAATGGCCCCTATCTCATCATTGTCCCCCTTTCGACTCTAACTGGACATATGAATTTGACAAAGCCTCCTTCTGTGGTAAAAATTCCTTACAAGGGCACCCCGCCATGCGTCGCTCCCTTGTCCCCAGTTACGGAGTGGCAAATTCAATGCCCTCCTGACTACTTATGAGTACATTTTAAAGACAAGCACATTCTTGCAAAGACTCGGTGGAAATACATGATAGTGGACGAAGGCCACCAAATGAAGAATCACCACTGCAAGCTGACTCAGGTCCTGAACACTCACTATGTGGACCCCAGAAGGATCCTCTTGACTGGGATCCCCCTGCAGAATAAGTTCCCGGAGCTCTGGGCCCTCCTCAACTTCCTCCTTCCTACAATTTTTAAGAGCTGCAGCGCGTTTGAGCAGTGGTTTAATGCTCCATTTGCCATGACTGGAGAGAGAGTGGACTTAAATGAAGAAGAAACTATATTGATCATCAGGCATCTGCATAAGGTGTTGAGACCATTTTTACTGAGGAGACTGAAGAAAGAAGTTGAATCCCAGCTTCCAGAAAAAGTTGAATATGTGATCAACATATTGAACATATTGAATATGTGATCGATTCTGTATCGCCATATGCAAGTCAAAGGGATCCTTCTCACAGATGGTTCGGAGAAAGATAAGAAGGGGAAAGGAGGTGCTAAGACATTTATGAACGCTATCATGCAGTTGAGAAAAGTCTGCAATCATCCATATATGTTTCAGCACATTGAGGAATCCTTTGCTGAACACCTGGGCTTTTCAAATGGGGTCATCAATGGGTCTGAGCTGCATCGGGCCTCAGGAAAGTTTGACCTACTTGATCGTATCCTACCAACATTGAGAACGACTGATCACCGCGTCCTGCTTTTCTGCCAGATGACGTCTCTCATGACCATCATGGAGGATTACTTTGCTTTTCGGAACTTCCTTTACCTGCGCCTTGATGGTACCACCAATTCTGAAGATCATGCTGCTTTGCTGAAGAAATTCAATGAACCTCTGTCCCGGTATTTCATTTTCTTGCTGAGCACAAGAGCTGGAGGCCTGGGCTTAAATCTCCAGGCAGCTGATACCACGGTCATTTTTGACAGCGACTGGAATCCTCATTAGGACCTGCTAGCACAAGACCACATCCACCGCATCGGCCAGCAGAACAACGTCCGCGTGCTGAGACTCTTCACCGTGAATAGTGTGGAGGAAAAGATCCTCGCAGTTGCCAAGTACAAGCTTACTCTTTTTGTTGCAGTGGTAAATGGGAGTGTTTCCTTAATTTCTCTTTCAGATTTTTCATCATTAGTGTATAGGAATGCAAGAGACTTCTGTGCATTAATTCTGTATCTTGCTACTTTATCAAATCATTGATTAGCTTTTGTAGTTTCCTGGTAGCATCCTTAGGATTCTCTAGGTATAGTATCATGTCATCTGCAAACAGTGACAGCTTTACTTCTTTTCTGATTTGAATTCCTTTTATTTCTTTTTCTTCTCTGATTCCTGTGGCCAGAATGTCCAAAACTACATTGAATCATAGTGGTGAGTGGGGCAACCTTGTCTTGTTCCTGATTTTAGAGGAAATGGTTTCAGTTTTTCACCACTGAGAACAATGTTGGCTGTGGGGTTGTCATATATGACCTTTATTATGTGGAGGTAATTTCCCTTTATGTCTACTTTCTGGAGGGTTTTTAATAAATGGGTGTTGAATTTTGCTGAAAGCTTTTTCTGCATCTATTGAGATGATCATATGGTTTTTATCTTTCAGTTTGTTAATATGGTGTATCACACACTGACTGATTTGCATATTTTGAAGAGCCCTTGCATTCCTGGGATAAACCTCACTTGATCATGGTGTATGATCCTTTTAATGTGCTGTTGGATTCTCTTTGCTAGTACTGTGTTGAGGATTTTTGCATCCATTTCATCAGTGATATTGGTCTTTAGTTTTCTTTTCTTGTGACAGCTTTGTCTGGTTTTGGTATCAGGGTGATGGTAGCCTTGTAGAATGAGTTTTGGGAGTGTTCCTCCCTCTGCTATATTTTCGAAGAGTGTGAGAAGGATAGGTGTTAGCTCTTCTCTAAATATTTGATAGACTTTGCCTGTGAAGCCATCAGGTCCTGGGCTTTTGTTTGTTGGAAGATTTTTAATCACAGTCTCAATTTCAGTGCTTGTGACTGGTCTGCTTATATTTTCTATTTCTTGCTGGTTCAGTCTCAGAAGGTTGTGCTTTTCTAAGAATGTGTCCATTTCTTCCAGGTTGTCCATTTTATTGGCACAGAGTTGCTTGTAGTAATCTCTCATGATCCTTTGTATTTCTGCAGTGTCAGTTGTTATTTCTCCTTTTTCATTTCTAATTCTGTTGATTTGAGTCTTCTCCCTTTTTTTCTTCATGAGTCTGGCTAATGGTTTATCAGTTTTGTTTATCTT
The DNA here is from genome assembly GCF_003676395.1 of Aethalodelphis obliquidens. Classification (NCBI taxonomy): domain Eukaryota; kingdom Metazoa; phylum Chordata; class Mammalia; order Artiodactyla; family Delphinidae; genus Aethalodelphis; species Aethalodelphis obliquidens. The sequence goes on from NW_020837954.1 coordinate 14,664,231, forward strand.
CTCAAAGAATCAGCTTTTAGTTTTATTGATCTTTGCTACTATTTCCTTCATTTCTGTTTCATTTATTTCTAATCTGATCTTTCTGATTTCTTTCCTTCTGCGAACTTGGGAGTTTTTCTTCTTCTTTCTTTAATTGCTTTAGGTGTAAGGTTAGGTTGTTTCTTTGAGATTTTTCTTGTTTCTTGAGGTAGGATCGTACTGCTATAAATTTCCCACTTAGAACTGCTTTTGCTGCATCCCATAGGTTTTGGGTCATCATGTTTTCACTGTCATGTTTTCTAGGTATTTTCTGATTTCCTGTGTGATCTCTTGGTTATTTACTAGCATATTGTTTAGCCTCCAATTGTTTGTATTTTTTACAGTTTTTTTCCTGTAATTGATGTCTAGTCTCATAGCGTTGTGGTCGGAAAAGATATTTGATACAATTTCGATTTTCTTAAATTTACCAGGCTTGATTCGTGACCCAAGATTTGATCTATCCACGAGAATGTTTCATGAGCACTTGAGAAGAAAGTGTATTCTGTTGTTTTTGGATGGAATGTCCTATATATATCAATTAAGTCCATCTTGTTTAATGTGTCATTTAAAGCTTTTGTATCATTATTTATTTTCATTTTGGATGCTCTATCCATTGGTAAAAGTAGGGTGTTAGAGTCCCCTAGTATGATTGTATTACTGTTGATTTCCCCTTTTATTGCTGTTATCATTTGACTTATGTATTGAGGTGCTTCTACGTTGGGTTCATAAATATTTACAATTGTTGTATCTTTTTGTTGGATTGATCCCTTGATCATTATGTAGTGTCCTTCTTTGTCTCTTGTAATAGTCTTTATTTAAAGTCTATTTTGTCTGATATGAGAATTGCTACTCCAGCTTTTTCTTGATTCCCATTTGCCTGGATTATCTTTTTCCATCCCCTCACTTGCAGTCTGTATGTGTCCGTACGTCTGAAGTGGGTCTCCTGTACACAGCATGTATATGAGTCTTGTTTTTTTGTCCATTCAGCCAGTGTATGTCTTTTGGTTGGAGCATTTAATCCACTTTCATTTAAGGTAATTATCGATATGTTTGTTCCTTTTACCATTTTCTTGTTTTGTTTTTGTTTTTGTAGGTCTTCTCCTTCTTTTGTGTTTCCTGCCTAGAGAGGTCCTTTAGCGTTTGTTGTAGAGCTGGTTTAGTAGTGCTGAATTCTCTTAGCTTTTGCTTATCTGTAAAAGTTTTAATTTCTCCATCAAATCTGAATGAGATCCTTGCTGGTAGAGTAATCTTGGTTGTAGGTTTTTCCCTTTCATCACTTTAAATATGTCCCGCCACTCCCTTCTGGCTTGCAGAGTTTCTGCTGAAAGGTCAGCTGTTATTCTTATGGGCATTTCCTTGTATGTTATTTGTTGCTTTTCCCTTGCTGCTTTTAATATTTTTCTTTGTATTTAATTTTTGATAGCTTGATTAATATGAGTCTTGACGTGTTTCTCCTTGGATTTATCCTTTATGGGACTCTCTGCACATCCTGGACTTGATTCTTTCCTTTCCCATGTTAGGGAAGATTTCAACTATAATCTCTTCAAATATTTTCTCAGACCCTTTCTTTTTCTCTTCTACTGGGACCCCTATAATTCAAATGTTGGTGCATCTAATATTGTCCCAGACGTCTCTGAGACTGTCCTCAATTCTTTTCATTCTTTTATTTTTATTCTCCTCTGTGGTAGTTATTTCCACTATCTTATCTTCCAGGTCACATATCCGTTCTTCTTCAGTTATTCTGCTATTGATTCCTTCTAGAGAATTTTTAATTTCACTTATTGTGTTGTTCATGATTGTTTGTTTGCTCTTTAGTTCTTCTAGGTCCTTTTTATTTCTTGTATTTTCCTCATTCTTTTTCCAAGATTTTGGATCATCTTTACTAGCATTACTCGGAATTCTTTTTTAGGTAGACTGCCTATTTCCTCTTCATTTGTTTGGTCTGGTGGGTTTTTACCTTTTTCCTTCATCTGCTGCGTATTTCTCCATCTTCTCATTTTGCTTAACTTACTGTGTTTGGGGTCTCCTTTTCGCAGGCTGCAGGTTCGTAGTTTCCATTGCTTTTGGTGTCTGCCCTCAGTGGGTAAGGTTGGTTTAGTGGGTTTTTAGGCTTCTTGGTGGAGGGCACTGGGGCCTGTGTTTTTGTGGATGGAGCTGGATCATGTCTTTCTGGTGTGCAGGATCTCATCCTGTGGTGGTTTTGGGGTGTCTGTGAACTTATTATGATTTTAGACAGCCTCTCTGCTAATGGGTGGTGTTGTGTTCCTGTCTTGCTAGTTGTTTGGCATGGGGCGTCCAGCACTGGAGCTTGCTGGCCTTGGGTGGAGCTGGGTCTTAGCATTGAGACGGAGATATCTAGGGGAAGTCTCGCCAATTGATACTACATGGGGCTGAGAGGTCTCTGGTGGTCCAATATCCTGAACTCGGCTCTCCCACCTCAGAGGCTCATGCCTGACACAAGGCTGGAGCAGCAAGACCGTGTCAGCCACATGGCTCAGAAGAAAAGAGAGAAAAAGAGAAAGAAAATAATAATAACAAAAAAATAAAATAAAATAATTAAAATAAAAAAGTAATAATAAAAAAGGGAGAGATCAACCAAACCAATAAACAAATCCACCAGTGATAACAAGCACTAAAAACTATACTAAGATAAATATAAAAATCAGAAACCAGTCAGTCGCAGACCAGTCAGTCCCAAGTCTACAGTTGCTCCCAAAGTCCACCTCCTCAATTTTGGGTTGACTTGTTGTTTAATCAGGTATTTCACAGATGCATGGTACCTCAAGTTGACTGTTGGGATTCAATCCACTGCTCCTGAGGCTGCACGGGGAAAATTCCCTTTCTCTTCTTTGTTCACACAGCTCTTGGGGTTCAGCTTTGCCTTTGGCCCCACCTCTGCATGTAGGTTGCCCTCAGGCATCTGTTCCTGCTCAGACAGGATGAGGTTAAAGCAGCGGCTGTTTAGGGGGCTCTGGCTCACTCATGCTGGGGGGAGGGAGGGGTATGGTAGTGATAATTGGAATGCGGGGCAAGCCTGCAACAGCAGTGACCAACATGACTTTGCAACAGCCTGAGGCATGCTGTGTTCTCCCAGGGAAGTTGTCCCTGGATCATAGGACCCTGGCAGTGGCGGGCTACACAGGCTTGTTGGGGGGTGGGGGCCGCATGTGGATAGTGACCTCTGCTTGCACACAGGATTCTTGGTGGCTGCAGCAGTGGTGGTAGGGTTTCATGCCTGTCTCTGGTGTCCAAGCTGATAGCTGCAGCTCGTGCCCATCTCTGGAGTTCGTTTAGGTGGTGCTCTGCCTTCTGTGGGCAGTCAGGGAAGGAATCCCCTCTCCTCACGCACCCCAAAACAATGGTCTCTTGCCTGTTAGGCAGGTCCAGACTTTTTCCCAGACTCCCTCCCAGCTAGCTGTGGTGCACTAGCCTCCTTCAGGCTGTGTTCACGCAGCCAACCCCAGTCCTCTCCCTGGGTTCTGACCTCTGAAGGCTAAGCCTCAGCTCCCAGCCCCCACCCACCCTGGTGGGTGAGCAGACAAGCCTCTCAGGCTGGTGAGTGCCGGTCGGCACTGATACTCTGTGTGGGAATCTCTCCACTTTGCTCTCTGCACCCCTGTTGCTGCGCTCTCCTCCATGTCTCTGAAGCTTCCCCCACCCCCCAACCCCCATCTCTGCCAGTGAAGGGCCTTCCTAGTATGTGGAAACTTTTCCTCCTTCACAGCTCCCTCCCAGAGGTGCAGGTCCCATCCCTATTCTTTTGTCTCTGTTTTTCCTTTTTTCTTTTGCCCTACCCAGGTACGTGAGGATTTTCTTGCCTTTTGGGAAGTCTGAGTTCTTCTGCCAGTGTGCAGTAGGTGTTCTGTAGGATTTGCTCCACGTGTAGATGTATTTTTGATGTATTTTTGGTGAGGAAGTTGACCTCCACGTCTTACTCCTCCACCATCTTGAAGGTCCCCTCATGTTGTGATTTATATTCTTTCTCTTTTTGTCTTGGTAATTCCTATTAGGTATATTTCAATTTCTTTTTTTATTATTATTATCATTAGACTTTATTTTTCAGAGCAGTATTAGGTTTTTTTTTTAGAGCAGTTTTAGGATTAGAGAAAGCTGAGTGGAAAGTACAGAGTTTCTATAAACCCCCCACCTCCAGTTTTCCCTATTATTAACATCTTGCATTGATGTAGCATTTTTGTTGCAATTGATGAGCTAATATAGAGACATCATTATTAACTTAAGTCCATAGCTTACATTATGGTTCATTCTTTGTGTTTTATAGTCTATGGGTTTTGATAAATGTATAGTGACAGGTATCTACCATTACTGTATCATACACAATAGTTTTAATACCCTAAAATTCTCCTGTGCTCTACCTATTCATCCCTCCCTCTCTCATTCTAAACTGTTTGCAACCACTGATCTTTTTTACTGTCTCTATAGTTTTTGCCTTTTCCAGAACATCATACAGTATGTAACCTTTTCAGACTGGCTTCTTTTACTTAGCAATATGCATTTAAGTTTCTTCCATGTGTTTCATGGCTTAATAGCTCACTTTTTATTGCTTACTAATATTCCATTTGATTGATGTACCAGTTTACCTATTCACCTATTGAAGGACATCTTGGTTGCTTCCAAGTTTTGATAATTATGAGTAAAGTTGCTATAAACATCCAGGTTTTTGTGTGAAAGTAAGTTTTCAACTCATTTGGGTAAATGCTAAGGAGCACAACTGCTGGATCATCTTATGAGTATGTTTAGTATTACAAGAATCTACCAAACTGTCTTCCAAAGTGGCTGTACCATTTGCATTCCCACCAGAAACGAATAACAATGATGTTGAGCATTTCTTCATATGCATATCTGTCAAATGTATATCTTCTTTGTAAGATGTCTGCTCAGATCTTTTGCCCATTTTAAAGTGGGTTGTTTGTGTTCTCCTTGTTGAGTTTTGAGAGCTCTTTGGGTATTCTGGATACCAGTCCTTTATCAGATATATGTTTTGCAAAGATGCAAAGATTTTCTTCCAGTCTCTGGTTTGTCTTTTCATTCTCTTAACAGTGTCTTTGCAGACAAAACATTTTCCTATTTTAATGATGTCCAGCTTATCAACTCTTTCTTTCAGGGATCATGCTTTTGCTATTATCAGATAGGTCACTGCCAGACCTAAGGACACCTAGAGTTTCTCCTATGTTATCTTCTAGGAGTTTTATAATCTTGCATTTTGCATTTAAGTCTACTATCCATTTTGAGTTAATTCCTGTGGAAAAGGTAAGTTCTGTGTCTAGATTCATTTTTTTGCATGTGTACGTCCAGTTGTTCTAGCACCATTTGTTGAGACGACTACCCTTTCTCCATTGAACTGTCTTTGCCTCTTTGTCAGAGATCAGTTGATTCTATATGTCAGGGTCTATTTCTGTGTTTTCTGTTCTGTTCCATTGATATACTTGTCTATTCTTTCACCAGTACTACCCTATCTTGATTACTGTAGCTTTACAGTATGTCGTGAAGACAGGCATGGTCAGTTCTGACTTTGCTCTTCCCCTTCAATATGTGCTGAGTATTCTGGTTCTTTTGCCTTTCCATATAAACTTTAGTATCAGGTTGTTGATATCCACAAAATGACTTGCTGGGATTTTGATTGGGATTACAGTCCTATAGATATCAAATATTCAAGATGACTGATAGAAGAAAGAGAACTGTCAACCTGAAATTCTATATCTAAAAGAATTATCAAGTGAAAATGAAGATGAAATAACCTTTTAGGTGAATGAAAAACAGTAATTCATTGCCACCAGAACTACACTAAAGAAAATGCTAATGGAAATTCATCAAGCTGAAGGGAAATGATACCAAAAGGAAGACTGGATCTTTAGGAATGAATGAAGAACACTGTAAATTATAAATACTTGGGTAAATATAATAGAGTATTTTTTTAGCTTATTTAAAATATACAGGACTATTTAAAACAAAGTTATAATACTGTCCTGTGGGGTTTATAGCATATATAGATGATATATATAACAATATCATTCATTTACTGAACTTCAGTTGCAACAGGAAAAAAAAATAACTAAACTTGGTTGTTTAGATGAACAGTATAAAATCTTCAAAGTTTCTCTAAATAATGCTAACTCATGAATTTTCACCGACTTCAGAAAAAAAATTTTGTTAAAACAATTTCTACACTGACCATTAACCCAAATTGCAAATTTTACATAACCATGGGAGTTTTAAGATTCTCTAGTGTTTAGATGATAATTTTAAGGCCCAGCTAGTGTAGGCAGCTGATCCCAGTTCACAGCTGAAACTAGGATCTAGGTTCCCAGACTCCTCATCAAGTACTCTGTATCTCTTTGGTTTCTTTTATCCTTATTTGCCTTCATGTCATGGTCCATGTTATTTTTGATTCTCTCTTTTAAAGTTTTTTTTGGAAACCTGCTTTCTTAGAGTTTTCCATACACAGGAACTGTTTCTTCTACTCCTCACATAACCCTTCCAATGCCTACACCTAAGAGGGTTCTACAAACAGTGGCCTCAAAAATTCTTGCTGAGTAAATGAACCCTTGTAAGTGAATATAAGCCATGTGAAAGTTCAAAGGGACTTCAAGGAAGTGTACGAAACAGGAAGCGGCACTTGCACTGCTTAAAAAATAAACAGAAAAAGCAAACTCTGAAGTGACCCAGACACTGTCCCTTCCCAAGCCATCCCTGACCAGATTTGCTGAAACATAGGCAGACTTTCATCCTTCCTGGAGTCAGCATGTGTTCCAGTTGAGCTTATTGTTTTCCTTTCAGCTTCCCTATAACTCAGCCTCTGTTTACATTTAATAAACTAAACGTGTTTCTCTAGGCTGAGATTTAAACCAGCATTTGATCCCTAGCGTTTTGCACAAGAAACGATGCAAATGGTGATACAGCTGCTTGTGCCAGCTTCAAGTAACAGCAGCATAATTTTCAACAAATCATCATTTAAGCAGAAAATGAAATTGTTTTATTTTTAGATGATCACTTAGACCTTGATTCATTTTAACATCATAATAAGCCTCTATATTGTGGAAGACATGAGTCCTCCAGATAAATTTCCCTCTCTCAAAGGTTTCTTGATTGAGAGTAGAGAACCCAAAACGCAGAACAAAAAGCTTGGCCAATTTGCAATCCATCCAAGTAGCAATCATGTGGAATTGTATGATTTGTAGAGTACCTAGAAACTTTTTAGTACACTGTAGCTAGAAAAATTCAATAATGATTTATGTTAAAGAAAGTAACAAGTTGAAAAGTTTACTAGTAATTCAAAGGTGCTATTTGTGCCATAAATTACTTAGTTCCCTAGTATTCTTAATTTAAGGTAGTAATTATATAGTACTGGTAGAATTCTCAAGCTAAATAAAGATTCATAACATCTCTCTACCTATCCCTTCCTTTCCATTTCCTCTGTGTGCATCTTTTTCCAATCTTCTCCCTTTTGTTCATGGTTGGTTGTAGTAGCTACCTCACTTGTTTCCTAAAGTCCCTCTGCCCACTTTAACCTGTGCTGCCAATTATTTTTCCAAACACATTTTTTTCACCAGTTACTTCCTTGCTTAAATTATCTTAGTAACTCTGGTTATCTACTTTATATATCCCAAATTCCTTAGCTTCACATTCCAAGTCCCATGACCTAACACCCAACTCCCCTATTTAGCAACTGCAGCCCCCCGCCCCCAACGCCTGTCCCTTCCATCTCGGCTGGACACATTTATTCTCTCATGTATTCCTCCTCTTCTCTCTGATCCCAACTCACCCCCATGGGAAGCAGACACCTTGCGCCCTCTTGTCAACCCATCCAAACACTACAGCCCACAGCATATCTCATACTCAGTATCACTTGATAATAGATTCGTAACTCTTGCTGAGTTTTCCTTTTCAGTGTTTAATTTATATTTGGTGACCTCAAAAGAAAGTTATTCTCTTAATCATATCCTCACTCTTCCCTAAAGATGATTGAGGATCAAGGGCCACACACTCCACCCTTTCTTCTTCCTGCCCATCCACAGAGTTATGAACTAAAGAGGTCCAGGTCTGGCTCCAAGCAAGGCCTAATCATTTCTCTGAGCTGTAGTTTTCTCATGTATGAAATGGAGACAGCACCCACCTCAAAGGATTATTGTAAGTATCAAATAAGAAATCTATAAAAGGTATTTAAAGCATCTGCTGCAGCATAAGCACTTAGTAATAGCTATTATTATTTTTCATATTTAAATTATTACCACTCCTTCTTGTTTTTGTTTTTTATTCTATGCAACTTTTAAAGGCCTGGAGACAGTTTCCAAGAAGACGTGAGGGTGGCTGAGGCATGTGTAGCTGTGGACAAATGGGCCTAACTCACCTTCCTTTGCTCTCCACATTTCTCTGTCAATTTCTTTGAACCCTAAGAAGTGAGGTCATTTACACCATGACAGTAAAAGGATATGACACTCAGAGTTGGACTTTTATTGGAACTAGAAAAATCAGGCCCTTATCCTGCTTTAATCTGGGTCTATGGAACCAACTAATACTGTCAAAAAAGTCACTGGATGGGATACTTGCAATAATTAGATCCTAGTAGTTCATGCGTGGTGAGTACTGTTAGGACCTTGTTAACAAAGATATTAGCATGCTGATGGCCACCAGCAGATAAGGTCAAAAGAACTGAGACTAGGCTGTGTAGCACTGAGGATGCAGCACTGCTGCCTGCTTGGAAAGATCAGAGTCACCTTCTACTCCATACACTCTACTAAAAGCCGAACCACTATTATAGGAAATCAACTGCTAAGTCACTTCTATTTTGCCAAAATTTGTTAGTTTTAGACAGAGCTAACTTCAGAGAAAATAGTTCTTTCACAGAGACTCTCTAGGGACATTTTTTTCCTTTTACTTTGCTGGTGGTCTGGACCTGTTGCTTGAGGTAAAGAAACATGATTCCATAAAAGTCAATGCCTTCCTTTCTCCCTCCACTCCGTTTTCCTGCCTTTCAACATATGACTGTCAACAGCTCATGGGTATTCTGTGCACAATTCGAAACTGTTTACCAAGAGCAACTTTCCGACCAACTGTTTGAATGTGGGTAGGACACTCTGTACTCTGAAAACTTTCAAAGGTTCTTCAGGGCCTAGAAAAAGGCCAAACTCCACTGGCTTGTATTCAGAACACTCCAAAATTTTATTCCAGCCTATCTCTCGAGTCTAATCTCCCAGAACCTCCTATAGCATACCTCATGTTCCAGCCTAATTCATTCATTCATCCAAGACATAGTTATTGAACACGTACTTTGAGCCAGACCCTGTACTAGGTACTGAGGATTCATTGATGACACAGTTTCTGAGCCAGTGGAAATTAGAATCTAGCAAGAGACAGATATTAAGAAAATTAATTACTCAAAAATTTAAATACAATTGTGGTAAGCACAACACAAATATATTGAGCAAGTGTGCAATGACAGTGTATAACAACAGAGTGCTTTACCAAGCCACTGGACGTTAAACTTTGTGAAAATTATGTATAATCTGGACTGTAAGATTCAACAGATGTTAGTCAGGTGAAATTAGAATGGACAAAAGGAATATTCCAAGCTGAGGGATGGGTGTGGTTGAGCAGAGTATCAGCAGTTAAGTCTGAAGAATAAGTCAATCATGAGGGACTTGTGAAACAATTTAAATATTTGACCACTTTTCTTTCACATCATGAGATTTCCTGCTTTGGGGTTTTGTGCCCTGCGTTCCCTCCTCCCTATGTATCTAAATATGATTGATCCTAAAAAGCCAACTTCACGTGCTGTGCCCTCCATCCAGGGATCCCTGTTCATTGAAACTGGGCACACCAAGGTAGAAAGGGGTTCCTGTGGTCCTCAGTCCTCAGTGGCTTCTGTTTAAATGCCTTGACTACATCGTTCCTACACAGCTCAACTTCTGTGCCTCAGAAATCTAGAAATTCATAGAAACCCAGCCTCCCTATGCACACAATGCAGGAGTTGTCTATAATGTTTATCAGATAAACATCCTTAGTGCTTCCACCAAACAGTTTGGGAGTCCACTTTTCTCTGAACCCTCTTTACCCCCCAGATTTTTTATTAGTGTCAGCTAACTTGCTCCCCTCTGTTTTCACGATCCTCAAACGTCCTTGGCATGATCTCAGTAAATCCAGGCTTTGAGAAAGCAAAGCTGGGAAGACACAATGTTTTACAATCACCTTTTGCTTTTGGCCCCCTAATTTAGGCACTGGAAGGTCTGAGGAATAAATAAAAGGAAAACATAAATATCCTGCTGTATTTTCACTTACCAATTAGATGGGAACCCTATCTGTGGTGTGAGTAGGATTTTCACAGCAGTAGCTCCAACACACAGAAAAATGCTGATATCTTCCCCAGCTTTTCCAGGGGACCAGTTGATGAGTCTGTGAAATGGACAATTTTCTTGCCTCTCTTTGGGTATCTCTTGCTTTCCCAACACTGACCACAGAATATCCCCCAGTCCGGATAAGGCTTAATGGTCTTACTTTACCATGGGATTAGACAAAAGCAACACTATGAAGATTCAGTTCTGGCAAATCATGAGGGCTGCCCTTCTACCCAGACTCTAGCCACATCTTTAACTTTCTCTGTGGTATCACTTGGAAGGATGCCCATATTATCATTCAAACTCACTTTGGACAGTGAAAGGGCTATATATAATTATGCTGGGCAACAGGCATAAACAGACTGTTCTAAGTAAACTACGACTTAGGTCATCATATCAGTCATTCCCCAGGCTCTAGGCCGCAGATTTCAGGCACCTACATTACAGGACAGAGCAGGAGGGTATCTGCTATGTAAACACTCAGGCCTTCCCCTACCCAGGGATCCATGGGCAGCCTGATTACTGTTCCATCCTCTTTCTTCCCCTCTCTTCTCTTCTAGTTTGTGATGTTTGATTATAGTCATGGTCCTTCTCTGGTCTCTCAAACCCAAAACATGCCTTAACTCCCATGTTACTAGCAATAGATTCTCAGAAGGCTATCTTAGAAACATTCACCCTTCAAGACTACATAGCCATCTTCTAAGTTTCTTTTTGAAATATTATCTCCAATTTTAAGACCCATACTCTCTGTCTTAAGGCACCATATTAGTAGCTGATATAAAGGCAAATAACTTTGATGATGTTCCCTGCTCCTTTCTCCTGGCCGTCTGGCTCTCTGAAGACTATGACTAGGATTCTGACCTGATATCCCAAAAATACACTATAAAGTGGCTGTTAAAACATTTAATATTTCAGTAACTTTTTTCTCTGGGGGGTGGGGTACATGGGCCTCTCACTGTTGTGGCCTCTCCCGTTGCAGAGCACAGGCTCCAGATGCCCGGCCCAGCGGCCATGGCTCACGGGCCCAGCCGCTCCGCAGCATGTGGGATCTTCCCGGCCCAGGGCACGAACCCGTGTCCCCTGCATCGGCAGGCGGACTCTCAACCAACTGCGCCACCAGGGAAGTCCCACATGGTAACGTTTTAATAAATAATCTGTCACAGCTATAAATAATCAATTCTTCCTTTTCATAACCATAGCACACTGTACCTTATTACTTTTGGCTTTCTGCGTATGAATATATTTGTATATATATACATGTGTATCTTTATTTGTCAGGTAATAAGATTTGTAAAGGTAGTAATACAACTTATTCTTCTTTCTTTAGTGCCTCATAATAACCAGCATGAAGTAGGCTCTGAATAACCGTTTGAAAAATGAATGAATGAATGTTTATAAAGCAATGATAATGCTATTTCAAATTTTAAATGGAAATTATGATTTCCAAATAGGAAAAAGTAAGATTAAAAATGCTGATACAGGGCTTCCCTGGCGGCGCAGTGGTTGAGAGTCCACTTGCCGATGCAGGGGACACGGGTTCGTGCCCCGGTCCGGGAAGATCCCACATGCCGCGGAGCGGCTGGGCCCGTGAGCCATGGCCGCTGAGCCTGCGCGTCCGGAGCCTGTGCTCCGCAACGGGAGAGGCCACAACAGTGAGAGGCCCGCGTACAGAAAAAAAAAAAAAAAAAAATTCTGATACAAGCAATTTATTTTATTCCCGAAGTCATTCAACTGCTATCAAACATCATTCTAACTATACATGCTCGAAAGGCTAGATGTGGTTTAAAGTATTAGATTTCTGACTAAACTAAGGAATAGGCCAGGAATCATCATTATTTAGTATTAGTAACTCACTCCTTGGGAAGATATTCTTGTCTCAAGACTACTAAAGAAATGAATTGACATTCTTATCTCCCAAACCTAAGTATCTTGAATTGTTGTCAGCTCAGTATGAACTGACATACTCAGTATGAACCCTCAGCTAAGTCTGAACACTCAAGGTCTAGGTCTACAGACCTAGACAAAGGTTATACTACAAGTTTGTTCCCAAGGACAAACATTGGGTTTTAGCCACCAAAAGATAATCAGATGATAGCAATATGTGGGTATATTATAGATGCATTGCACAAATCTTCACAGTTGCAAATTGCACTGCTTATGGATTTTCTTAATAATTTTTATATGCACAATCCACCCTACTGAGGCTAGCAAATACCTTGCTTTAGAGGACTGAAATTAGTTCACATTCAAATCAAGTGATGAGTAACATAAGGAAATACTTTACAGAAACATAAAATTCCTTAAGGCTTTAGAGCTCAAATTTTCTTCCTTATTTTATGCTCTTAAAACATTAATTATTACAGGGCACTCATATAGAAACACACAGGGGAACAAGACCAACTGTGTTTGTCTTAGAAATACATTTGCTTCTGTGAAAGGACCATGTTCATTTTCTATTTAAACCCAATTTATCTTGTCACATTGTTAGATTAAGGCATTTCCTAAATATTTTAGTGTCAAATAAAACCATCACCCTCATTAGCTTGAGGAAATTGGAAAGATCAAATTGATGAGAGGTGTCAAGAGTTCTAAGTTTTTAATTTTGATTGTGGCAAATAGCCCAGCCCCATGCTATTCATTAATAGCATAAGCTAATCTGGAATGTACCTGTCCATACACACACACACACACACACACACACACACACACGGTGTGTGTGTGTGTGTGTGTGTGTGTGTGTGTGTGTGTGTGTGTGTGTGAGAGAGAGAGAGAGAGAGAGAGAGAGAGAGATTGTGGTGTTGTTTTGGGTTTTCCCTCAGGCACTCTAGCATTCAAGCCTTTTGAATTCTTCTCAGCATTTTTTGCTTGAGAAGAAATCATTTTGGGAAAGCATTAAAAACATAGCAAATGTCATTGTAACATAAACAACATTCTTAATCCTATAGCAATGTCCTTTGGCCCTGGACACCTGCTCTCCAATAAATACACCGAGATTACATTCTCCTTTGAACCCACTAAAATCCGATTTTATATCATTGATTTGGTCAAGGACTAAACATGCAAATCCTGGAGGTATTCACCTTCCCACTCCAATACCAATACCAATAACAACAACAACAACAAAATTCCCTTGACTCAAGCAGAACCTATTAATAGACAGTAATAGTGATTATTGCTGACCACAAAATATCACTCTTAATAACATTCCAGTAACCAAAATATGTTACTGGGGCTCTGGAAGAAGCTAAATTCTAATGAGTAATTCATGCAAGGAGATAAGATTGAATAACGACAAAAAGGGATTTCTAAAAAAAATACATGGGCCTTATATTTTATAGAAAGACCAGGACAAAAGCATAAGGACCTCAGTATCAGTGCTTTATTTTACTACTACAAAGATGATTTTTTTTTTTGCAGGGCCTCTCACTGCTGTGGCCTCTCCCGTTGTGGAGCACAGGTTCCGGACACGCAGGCTCAGCGGCCATGGCTCACGGGCCCAGCCGCTCCGTGGCATGTGGGATCTTCCCGGACCGGGGCACGAACCCGTGTCCCCTGCATTGGCAGGCGGACTCTCAACCACTGCGCCAAAAGGGAAGCCCCAAAGACGATATTTTGAGGGCAGAGTTAACCTTTAGCTGCACATTCTCCAGCTCTGATTTCACCCTGTAATGTCAAAGAATGTTCTCAAAGAAGAAAGCCAAAGGAATAAAAATTCTTGTTAAGTGTTCAACAATTTTCACTGACACTAGCTCCTTCATTTGCATAAATTGTTAGGTAGCCAAAACAATCAATCAACAAATATTTATTATGCATCTGCTTTATTCAGGGTCCTGTGCTAGCTACAGAGGGTACAAAGATGTATAAATCACAATCTCACCCTCTAAGAGCTTATACTCTAACTCCAGAATTGCAAATTTACGGCACATGTGCCATTATTCCCTCCTCATAGATTCTGACTGACACAAAGTTCAACTCTTTGTTAAAGAGGCATCAACCATATATTATGTCTGCCTTACTCCAACTTGGTGCATGAAGAATTGAATAGCTCTGCACCAAAGGTTTAACCCCTTTGTAGCTCCATGCATGTGCAGCCTATGAACACCTTAAGATGGAATGGAGAGTTGGTTCATCATATGTGCCAACTATAGTAGGTGGGTATCAGAAGCCTATGAAGCGGACTTCCCTGGTGGCGTGGTGGTTAAGACTCGGGGTTCCCAATGCAGGGGGCCCGGGTTCAATCCCTTGTCAGGGAACTAGATCCCACATGCATGCCGCAACTAAGAGTTCACATGCCATAACTAAGGAGCCCGCCTGCTGCAACTAAGAGGTTACACCTTACCCCGTGGGTCAGGATGGCTACCTGATGTAAGGGTGTAAAAAAGACCCCCTTGCCTTTGGGAAGGACAATTTCTGCAGCAACATTCACACTCCAGAGCTCCCCGTGGGAAGAGGCCAAGGCTAGATTTCTCTTGCAACATATGTTTGCTTGACTTCTGCTCTATTATGCTTCCTTCATTCCCTTACAGGTTTCTCTAGAGAACACTCCCTCTATAAATAACTTCCACAAAAATCTCATGCTTCTAGAAACCTTACCCAAAACCATTGGTACCAGGAGTAGATCTACCGGGGATGAAGAATATAAAGTTGGTTGAGGGAGAATTTTTTTTTACTAGTGCAACTCTCTTCCTGTTTCTCAGTTTAATACCATGGGAAGGGATTCTTGAGTTGGCTTATATACACTTGTGGGATGGCTCTTAAAATCTTGAAAAAGGTGATGGCCCACTTTAAACGTATGCCAGAATTTCTGTGACAGGCTGTGGAGGAAGAAATTAACAGGTTCAGAGTAGTGGATAGAATAGAACTATCATACAAGGTCATAAAATCCACCAGCTGACTACATTTCTGGAAACAGCCAGGGAACATTCCCCTTGCCAAGGCAATAAGGAACGCTCAGGTGAGGGGTCACCAGCATCACTGAAAAGTCAAAGTTCAAGTGTGGTGGTTCTCTGGAGACCAGTACTAATCGTCAGAGGAACTGTTGCAGAACTGGGCGCCTCAGCAACAGTAGGGAATCCAAAGTAGGAAAAGCTAAAAGGTAGCATTTAACCATCATTGACAAGGAAGAAGTAATTATTCAAAATGGGGAACAAGTTGGAATGGTAGCCAAGAAAGCCTGACTCAAAGGGACCTATGGGGGCTTCCCTGGTGGCGCAGTGGTTGAGAGTCCGCCTGCCGATGCAGGGGACGCGGGTTCGTGCCCCGGTCCGGGAAGATCCCACATGCCGCGGAGCGGCTGGGCCCGTGAGCCATGGCCGCTGAGCCTGCGCATCCGGAGCCTGTGCTCCGCAACGGGAGAGGCCACGACAGTGAGAGGCCCGCGAACCACAAAAAAAAAAAAAAAAAAAAAAAGGGACCTATGGATATCACTCATACTCACTTCTTATGTATCCCTAAAGGCAAGATAGTCAAATATCCAACAAGCGCATTGCATAATACAATCAACAGAGATTAAGAAAGGATGAGGAGAAGGCTGAGATCGGGCCTCCTAGGAAAGTCACGATCCCTTTCCCCACTTCCAGACCTAAGCCAGCTCTCTGACCCAGAACAAATCTACTGACAGAAAGCTGGTTCCCCTTGAGGAAGGCCCTACAACATCATAGCCAATATACAAAGCAGTGATTCCCCCAGACTTTCTGCCAAACAGACCTATGACCATTTACTTGGTTGGCTGTACACTGGAGAAAGGGGACATTCAGCTCTTTCACATATCTGAATAACCCCATATCAATTAAAGGAATTAAATTCATTCATTCACCAGTTGTTTCACTGGCAAATTCTATCAAACAATTAAGGAAGAAATGATATCAATATTATACAAACTTCTAGAAAATTGAGGAGAGAATACTTCCCATATTCCCACATCCATAAATACCAAACCCAGGCACTAATATGTGAGGACTCAAAGCTCCATTACGGCCTCCCTATTAGAGCAGGGGTATATGGAAACTGAGCAATAAATGGATTTCTGGACTAACGTCATCTACGGTGAGTCCACTGAGTCCACAGACACATCCAGTGGTATTTTCCCAGTTTCCAAATGGATAATTGGACTAGCCATCTCAGACACTGACATGACCCTAATGTAGGCTCTTTTGAGCCTAATGAATAAAACCACTAAACTAGTGAAGACGAAGCAGAAACCCCTGAAATTGCCACTCCCTGTTCGCAACTAAGATAGTAAATAAAAAATATACTGCACCCTCAGTAGAATAGCAGACATTAGCATCACCCTCAAAGACTTAAGGGATGCAGGGGTGATGGTCCCATTTTGTTCCCATTTAATTCACTAGTCTGTCCCCTGCAAATACCAGTTTGGATCATAGTGTGTGACAATTAAGTAGAAGCCTGAACTGCAGATAATGCACCAGATGTGATATCAGTTGGTATGCCCCAACTGAGCTCACAGATGTTCTTTTTCATTCCCATCAGGCAGGAGAATCAGAAACAGTTCTTATGAACACCGGACGAACAACACTCTGCATTCACGGTTTCACTCCAGGGTTCTGTTTACTCTCCTGCTTTTGGTCACAATATTCTCTTCCTCATCATGAGCAAGAAAGGACTAAAGGGGAGAGGAACTATAGGTTGTCTTATCTTTTTCTTTCCTTCTATGTCATTATTTTCTGTGTAAGTGGTTGGCTAATACAAGAAAGTAACATGAGTGAAAAAGGATATGATAGGGTTTCTTGGTTGTTCATGTTTCTCAGAAAAATATTACCTTCTGGGCTTGCCTGGTGGCACAGTGGTTGAGAGCCCGCCTGCCGATGCAGGGGACACGGGTTCGTGCCCCGGTCCGGGAAGATCCCACATGCCGTGGAGTGGCTGGGCCCGTGAGCCATGGCCTGAGCCTGCGCGGCCTGAGCCTGCGCGTCCGGAGCCTGTGCTCCACAACGGGAGAGGCCACGACTGTGAGAGGCCCACGTACCGCAAAAAAAAAAAAAAAAAAATTACCTTCTTTCTTCATTGGAAGCAAGTTCTGGCACAAACATAAAGCATGGCCGCTTGGAGCTGTCACCTCCCCCTACTTACTCAATTATGGATGTATCATGCTTACCTTGTACTCACTTTGAGTCTCCCTGAACTTGTATGCATCCTGGGTCCTCCAGAATGCTGTACTCATGGAACATCACAAACTCTGGGCAAATGGAGTGATGAGGAAGAGTGGACACACCTATTGCATGTATTTCTTCTGCTCTGCTCATACATATATTCATTGCATTGTCCCAACAAACTTCACTTACAAAACATAAGTTCAAAGATAAAATTCCAAGATGGTGACAGCAGAGCATTAAACCAAGCACAATACCTTTCTGAGCTTTGGAGTCTCACGCAACTGTACAGGTCACACTCCACTGAAGCCAGTCCTGCCAACATGATGCTTTGTAGAAATTTTAGTGAAGAAATGCACAAATGAATCTCACTAAAAAAGAAAAAAATGAAAGAAATTCAAATTAATATGATGAGTTTTTTTAATCTATCAAGTTATCAAACTCATTTTTTTCAGAGATAATACCAGTAGGGGTTAAGGTACAGTGAAGTGGGAATTATTAAACCACACTGGTAGATTGTTTCTACATTTCTGCTATAAAGACTCTAAGCAGGGTTTGCATTCTTTAACATAGCAATTCTACTTATGGAAATCTAATCTAAGGAAGTATTTCAAAATTGCAAACAGATTCATATTTGATCATGTTCATTGCAGCATTATTTTTAAGAAGGAAGAACTGAAAACAACCTTAATGCCCAAGAGTGGCAGAGTAACTAGAAAAAGTTTAATATTTCTATGTGATAAAATATTAGGCCATCATACAAAGCATGTGTATGAAAAGTATTTCTTATCATGAAAATGCCTCATAATATTAGTTAATGAAAGGGTAGAAAATTATGTACACATTATAATTGTTTTAATAATTACATATTTAATAAATACATAATAAATATATACATATTAAAGACCAGAAGGATTTCAGGAAAACACAAACAGTGCTGACCCTGGTAGTGGTATTACAGGTGATTTAGCTTTCTTATATGTTTCCTACTTCTCCTTCCTTCTACCATCCTTGACTTCTTTTGAAATTAAAAATATATATATTAAACAGCTATCAGAGGAAAGGCTTCAAACTAATTCTAAGCCTTTTTGGACTTTATTAATATTGTAGAATGCATTCACTTGTATCTGGTACATTTTTAATAATTTGTATTTCTCATCATCCCTTCAATTGCTTTCTGAAATCAACTGCTTTTAGCTCATGCTATTAAGCCTAAGAGAGGGAGATAAAACAGTGCAAAGGTAATAACAGTTATATCGACAAAAGAAGAGAAGAGCCAGGCATTCAAACAGCTTGTGTATTTGCTATTTTTACTCATGTACAGAACTGAAATTTCAATTGATCCTTGAGCCCAACACTTCTTACCTCATCTCTCTATGAGATGAACTCTGATAAAACTGATATAATTAGGTACTTGAAACACTGTAGAAACGGCCTCAAGGATGCTATTGCTGCTCTTGTATACAATTATTGCCTCTGTAATTATCATTATGTTTTCATATAATTTTAAATAGTATTTATTCTTTTACATTTCCTATTTGTGCTTATGTTTCACGGTTAGGAAAAGAAATACAGATATGTCACTATCATAAATTGAACAATACTTGAATATTCATGACAAAGATATACACACACACACACACATACATACATACACACTTCTACTGATATTAATAGAAGTCCAAATGGTCATTTCTAACCATATATTTAATTAATAGGAAAAGCAATGAATCTAATCTCTTAATTTATTCAAGCCATTGTAAGCAACTGCCTATGGAAAAACAGTTTGTGTATTATTTTGTAAAGAACTTTAAGTTGTGTTTGAACTTTTTAATGAACAGAGAATGCATCATCTCCTCTTTCCTAAATAGATAAACATTTCAAAGGACAACACTCAAATTGGAAATACTTAGGTCTACATGACCTGCCTGCCCTTTGCTGGACTGACTGAATTAAAAGAAAGTTTATATCCTCAGGACAGAGCATCTCCCTGCGTTGCCCCTCCACACATCAAGATTAGGAAGTTTGCATCAACCTAAGATTCTCAAGGTTGGAGGTAAACCTGCAGGTCATTGAGTCTATTGGTTCTCAAATGAGTCTTCTTATGTTGTGGTTCTAGTGATTCTCTGTGAAATAAGTAAAAACAGAGACAAAATAATGTGTGTTTCATAAAGCTAATTGTATTCAATTCAAAGTCATGTCCTTTAATGTCAGACAATATCTTTTTAACTTTTTTGGTATTAAAATATCTTTTTTTATAAAAATTAAGTGGCTGTCTTCTTTGATTTTTAATATTCTTACTGAGAAAATAGATGACTGGGGGTTAGTTTTATTAGAAAATTCTCTGTTCCATGAAAACCTAAAGTCCTAGATCAGGTAAACAAAAATCTTGTTTCTACCCAAGACTGAGGCAGCTGGTGAGCAACGACCTGTGGGCTGTGGTGGGCAGGGAGCTTTGGAGGCAAACGGAATAGGATTTGAAGTCTGTGTAACTTTAGAGAAATGACTTAACCTAGTTAAGCAATTCATTTCTTTGCCTATACCAGTTGAACTAAAGTTACCTTTTCCTCAAGTTATGAAAATTACAAAATGAGTGGTTGGCTGGCTCTTTAATAGCTCAATGCAAATGTCACCTTTTCAAAAAGGTCTTGCTTGTTCCACCCTATCTAATGGGCACCCTCTCCTCACCCACCCACCCAGCCATTCTCAGTCCCACATCAGGGTACTTATCATTCTCTGGATTAATTTTATTTTCCCAACCAGGATATGACTCATGAGAGAAGGGACCTTGTCTGTCCTATTCCCATTGCATCCCCAGCAATTAAAATATATGGCCCAAACATGGTAGTACCCAATGAATATTCATTGAATAACGAATGAATATTACGTGTTCAACACAGAGAAGACTCAATAAATGTTAGTTCCCTTCCTTCTGAGAGAAAAAAAATCCATCTCCCTAAAATATCATCTTGGTCTTCATCCTCTGAGGCCATCAGCACCCAGACCCAATACATAAGGTATCTCTCTTTCCAAACATATATTCCCAAATAGGGAGTAATTCTTTAGGTAACTTATTTGATGAGGTCATCTTTATTTCAGAGCTGGCTACAATTAAGAATGATTATGGGATGGCAACTTCAACTTGGGCTTTGGATGCATATTTAGTTTGTTGAATAAAGAGAATGCCTAATCTTTGAGATTTATACAGATTGCCAGGAAAATGTCATTTAAAGCCTTCCATTTTAAGACTATGTATAGTATCTGATAATTGCTTATATTAATTTGCATTTCAAATCAGTATTGAAAAGATTCACCAGGCAGTTGTCTTCAGCTAAATTTTCCTATTCTGCTAAAAGCTAACATTAATGAGGAAAACATTTAACTTAACATAAACATGCTAAGTACTAATATTAAAAAGGAAAAGGAAGGAGGGAGGGAGGGAAGGAAATAAAGAAAGAAAGGGTGAGAGAAATGTATTCCCACACAGCAAAAAGCAAAACCATAAATAAGAAAATTAAAGTCTTCAGAGTGTCTCTAAATCTCAGAAATCAAGCCTCAAGGAAGATCCTATATACCTGAGACACCAGAAATGACCCTTCCTGAGTAGGCCAAGGCTCCAGCCCAACAGAGAAGTGTGGATTTTTTTTGGATTTATTTTTCTTTTTTTGGCAATAATGCAAATATACATGTCTGGGAGAAGATAACAGGAAGCTGAGTGGGACAACCCCACTTGATCTCAGCTGTCATCCGTCACTCACTCTAAGTATGAAATTAGTGCCTATATTTAAAGGATTGGCAGCCATTAAAACACACATGCCAAAGCTCCAACTAGTTTCCCCTGGCAAAAAGAGTGTCCCGTGCAGCTGTGGAAGTGCTGGGGAAATGGGCTGAGTAGCACTGGTGAAAACACAAGCCAAGACATGGTGTGCCAATTCCTGTTTAGCACAGTGCTAGGTACCGTAAAGGATACCTAGACTTCCAGTTTGGGATTCAACATGTTAAAAGCTTGGAAATCATCACTTCCATCCTTAGGAAAAGAAAATGTTAAACAAACTGATAATCAGTGACTCTTCTTGGAAACATCAGAGAACTGAGGTTTCAAGGCAAGCCTCCATGCCAGATTCTGGAGAGCCACAGCTGAGATCTGAAGCAGAAGCATTGGGGCCATAAACTGGTAGAAACATTTAAGTGGTAATCTTGATGAATTGCTGGAGACTGAAAATGGACTAGCTTGAGAGTGAGAGAATCCTGGGACTGCAGGGTCTTAGGGGACCCTTATACGTTCATGAATTTCACCTCCAGGAACCTAACCAGTTTCTTCCCACCAGTGAAGAGCCAAAAAAGACCACCTTGTGGCTATAGCGAGGGATAGGCAATCATAATCGTTGTGAAATACATCAGAATGCTCTCCATAACAAAGATCTACTTTCCAGAGCTTTACCCCATCTGGAAAAAGGGCATTTCTCCCCTTCTAGCCTTCATCTCGTTCAAAGGTTGGGAGAGGGAAACTAAGAAACACACACGAGGGTCATAGCCCAGAGACACAGGGCCACTAAAAGACTGAGATTTAATAATAAGATTATAAAATGCTATCCACCCTGCATTCCTTACCACCACACCAACAGGGTTTTAGTACAATAATAGTGAATTCAGGTCTGTTTAAGAAGAAATTTTTAGTGAAACCCAAGAACAACAGGGGAGACAAAAACAAAGATACGAGAGGAATTGAAGCCTGTGGTATCTATAGCTATGACATTAAACACAGTCCAACTGCTAGCCAAATTAACATAAAAATTTACACTAAAGTCTATATACCTCATTTCCTATTACTCAATACATCATGTCCGGCTTTCAACAACAAAAATACAAGGTAAGAAAGAACACAGTGTGAAGAGACAAAGCAAGCATCAGAATCAGACTCCAGTATGACACAGATGTTGGTTTTATCAGGCCTGGTCTGGAATTTTAAATAACTATGATTAATATGCTAAGTGCACTAATGGAAAAAGCAGACAACACGCAAGAACAAATGGGTAATATAAACAGAGAGATGGAAACTAAGAAAGAATCAAAAGGAACTGCTAGAAACCAAAAACACTGAAACATCAACTCATACCAGTCAGAATGGCCATCATCAAAAAATCTACAAACAATAAATGCTGGAGAGGGTGTGGAGAAAAGGGAACCCTCTTGCACTGTTGGTGGGAATGTAAATTGATACAGCCATTACGGAGAACAGTATGGAGGTTCCTTGAAAAACTACAAATAGAACTACCATATGACCCAGGAATCCCACTACTGGGCATATACCCTGAGAAAACCATAATTCAAAAAGAATCATGTACCACAATGTTCATTACAGCTCTATTTACAAGAGCCAGAACATGGAAGCAACCTAAGTGTCCATCGACAGATGAATGGATAAAGAAGATGTGGCACATATTTACAATGGAATATTACTAGCCATAAAAAGAAATGAAATTGAGTTATTTGTAGTGAGGTGGATGGACCCAGAGTCTGTCATACAGAGTGAAGTAAGTCAGAAAGAGAAACACAAATACTGTATGCTAACACATATATATGGAATCTAAAGAAAAAAAAAGGTTCTGAAGAACCTGGGGGCAGGACAGGAATAAAAACACAGACGTACAGAATGGACTTGAGGACACAGGGAGGGGGATGGGTAAGCTGGGATGAAGTGAGAGAGTGGCATGGACATATATACACTACTAAATGTAAAATAGATAGATAGTGGGAGGCAGCCACATAGCACAGGGAGATCAGCTTGGTGCTTTGTGACCACCTAGAGGGGTGGGATAGGGAGGGTGGGAGGGAGATGCAAGAGGGAGGAGATAAGGGGATGTATGTACATGTATAGCTGATTCACTTTGTTATAAAGCAGAAACTAACAGACTATTGTGAAGCAATTATACTCCAATAAAGATGTTAAAAAAAAAACAAAACAAAACACTGTAACAGAAATGAAGCATGCTTTTGATGGGTTCATTAGTAGACTGGACACAGCTGAAAAAAATCAGTGAGCTTGAAGATAGGTCAATAGAAACTTACAAAACTGAAATATAAAGAGAAAAGAGGATAAAAAAGAAAAAAGAATGTAACATCTAAGAACTGTAGGATAATTTCAAAAGGTATAACATATAATAATTGAAATATCAGAAGGAAAAGAAAAACAGCAGGATAAATACCTGAAGTAATATTGGTTAAGAATTCCAGAATTAATGATAACAACCCACAAATCCAGGAAGCTCAGAGAATACCAAGCAGGAAAAATACCACATATATACATATGCATACACCCCCCCCCCAGGCATACCATATTCAAATCACAGAAAATCAAAGACACAGAGATAATCTTGAACAAAGCTAGAGGGCAATGTGGAGGTCATGAAGGGCCTTGACTAGGGTAGTCTCTGCAATGTGATAAAGACAAAAGTCTGAATGGAGTCAGGTATGGAAGAAAGTGAGGTGAGAATGTGGAGACACTGACTCAAGAAGTTTTGCTATGAAAGGGAGTAGAAAGATGAGCAGTCTCTAATGGGCATCTGGCATAGAAAGAAAAATCCATTCAAGTTTAGAAAGCATCATATATTTGGCTTGAGCCAAACCAGGTGAGAAGGACTGTGTGAGCAAAGACAGAAGACCTGCATTTTTCACAGAACTAGAAAAAAAAATCTTAATATTCGTATGGAAACACAAAAGACCCAAATAGCCAAAGCAATCTTGAGAAAAAGAAAAGCGGAGCTGGAGGAATCAGGCTCCCTGAATACAGACTATACTACAAAGCTACCGTAATCAAGACAATATGATACTGGCACAAAAACAGAAATATAGATCAATGGAACAGGACAGAAAGCCCAGAGATAAACTCACGCACCAATGGTCAACTAATCTATGACAAAGGAGGCAAGGAGGCAAGGAGGCAAGTGACTTCACACTATACTACAAAGCTACAGTAATCAAGACAATATGGTACTGGCACAAAAACAGAAATATAGATCAATGGAATAGGATAGAAAGCCCAGAGATTAACCTTTGCACATATGGTCACCTTATTTTTTTTTTTTAATTTATTTATTTATTTTTGGCTGTGTTGGGTCTTCGTTTCTGTGCGAGGGCTTTCTCTAGTTGCGGCAAGCGGGGGCCACTCTTCATCGCGGTGCACGGGCCTCTCCCATTGCGGAGCACAGGCTCCAGATGCGCAGGCTCAGTAATTGTGGCTCATGGGCCCAGTTGCTCCGCGGCATGTGGGATCTTCCCAGACCAGGGCTCGAACCCGTGTCCCCTGCACTGGCAGGCAGATTCTCAACCACTGTACCACCAGGGAAGCCCGGTCACCTTATTTTTGATAAAGGAGACAAGAATATACAATGGAGAAAAGACAGCCTCTTCAATAAGTGGTGCTGGGAAAACTGGACAGCTACATGTAAAAGAATGAAATTAGAACACTGCCTAACACCATACACAAAAATTAATTCAAAATGGATTAAAGACCTAAATGTAAGGCTGGACACTATCAAACTCTTAGAGGAAAACATAGGAAGAACACTCTTTGACATAAATCACAGCAAGATCCTTTATGACCCACCTCCTAGAGTAATGGAAATAAAAACAAATATAAACAAATGGGACCTAATGAAACTTAAAAGCTTTTGCACAGCAAAGGAAACCATAAACAAGATGAAAAGACAACCCTCAGAATAGGAGAAAATATTTGCAAATGAATCAAAGGACAAAGGATTAGTCTCCAAAATATACAAACAGCTCATGCAGCTCAATATCAAAAAAACAAACAACCCAATCAAAAAATAGGCAGAAGATCTAAATGGACATTTCTCCAAAGAAGACATACAGATGGCCAACAAACACATGAGAAGCTCCTCAACATCACTAATTATTAGAGAAATGCAAATCAAAACTACAATGAGGTATCACCTCACACCAGTTAGAATGGCCATCATCAGAAAATCTACAAACAATAAATGCTGGAGAGAGTGTGGAGAAAAGGGAACCCTCTTGCACTGTTGATGGGAATGGAAATTGATACAGCCACTATGGAGAACAGTATGGAGGTTCCTTAAAAAACAAAATAGAACTACCATATGACCCAGCAATCCCACTACTGGGCATATACCCTGAGAAAACCATAATTCAAAAAAGACACATGTACCGCAGTGTTCACTGTAGCAATGTTTACAATAGCCAGGACAGGGAAGCAACCTAAATGTCCATCGACAGAGGAATGGATAAAGAAGATGTGGCACATATATACAATGGAATATTAAAGGAACCATAAAGAGGAATGAAATTGGGTCATTTGTAGAGATGTGGATGGACCTAGAGACCGTCATACAGAGTGAAGTAAGTCAGAAAGAGAAAAACAAATATCGTATATTAACACATATATGTGGAATCTAGAAAAATGGCCAGATGAACCGGTTTGCAAGGCAGAAACAGAGACACAGATGTGGAGAAGAAACATGGACACCAAGGGGGGGAAGGGAGGACAGGATGAATTGCGATATTGGGATTGACATATATACACTAATATGTATAAAATAGATAACTAATGAGAACTTGCTGTATAGCACAAGGAACTCCACTTTGCTGTACAGTAGAAACTAACACAACATTGTAAAACAACTATACACCAATAAAAAATTAAATTAAATTTAAAAAAAAAAGAAAGGCAGGAGACCTATTTGAATACATCCAGCCACTCTCTGTCTCCTTCCCCCATTGGTTTTGGTCCAAAGCTTCCTTTTTCTGAGGTAGTGATGCTGTCTTACCTTCGGGGAAAGAAGACATGGGCCATCATATTTGTTTCTTGTTTACATTATGATGATAAGCCCTCTGCGTCTAAACACTAGGACATTTAAGCAAGTGTAATGTAAACTTTGTACTCACAACCGAAGTTTCATTACTAACACCAATAAATGGCTCACATTTGGGGAAACTGAGGGAAACGTGGCATTCTGTTAGCATTAGCTTTGGAATCTAGAGGAAGACCCATTTTCTCCTCAGTAGAAGTTTCCCCCCAACTTTCCCTAGCCAAAGAATCATCACAGAGAAAATGAACAAATAGGATGGATAGATAATAGATTCAGTAAGTAGATGGAAAGATAGATAGATAATTTATTTAAGGAATTGGCTCATGTGATCGTGGAGACTGACAAGTCCAAAATCTGCAGGGTGGGCCAGCAGGCTGGAGACACAGGAAAGAGTCGACATTGCACTTCAAGTCTGAAGGCCATCTGCTGGCAGAATTCCCTCTTCTTTCAGGGATTTCAGTTCTTTTTCTACTAAGATCTTCAACTGATTAGATGAGGTCTGCTCACATTATGGAGGGCAGTCTGCTTTACTCAATGTCTACCAATTTAAATGTTAATGTCATCTACAGAATATTTTCACCAAAACATCTAGACTAATGTTTGGTCGAATTATTTGGTTACCATGGCCTAACAAAGTTGACACATAAAATTAAGCATCACAAGTCCACCGCTTGTCAACTTGGCACCCATACAGATCTCCTCAAATCATACTGAATCTCCAAATAAAAACAATAACAAGGTCATACTTCCACCTGACATGATATAACTATCTTGCCTACACCAGAAATACACTAACCCTTTCCCCAGAAGAGGATGCAAACTCCTTAGGTGATTTGCTCATTTTGCCAACAGACCTCAGGTCTCAGAATAGTGCCCAGGGAGAAGCCTCACTAAAAAGAACAGTAATGAACACATGGGCTCCCACAGAATGTCAATTTTATGGCTATTTTAAGAGGTCCTTTAATTACTTGTTTTCTGGGGCAGTAGGTCTGCCACATAAAACCATTTTCTTTTAGCTGGTGAATTATCAATTTTATTTTATTTATTTATTTTTTTGCGGTACGCGGGTCTCTCACTGTTGTGGCCTCTCCCGTTGCGGAGCACAGGCTCCGGACACGCAGGCTCAGTGGCCACGGCTCACGGGCCCAGCTGCTCTGCGGCATGTGGGATCTTCCCGGACCGGGGCACGAACTCGCGTTCCCTGCATCGGCAGGCGGACTCTCAACCACTGCGCCACCAGGGAAGGCCGAATTATCAATTTTAGCTGGGCTTATTTCTGTACAAATACTACGTAAAAGAAAAAACTCATGAATTAGAATTCCTCTTGCATTTTCTTTCCCTTCTCCATGTGATATTTTAGCCCTTTGGGGGAGGGACAGAAATCTGCACTACAAAAAGGATACTTGGTACAAACACCATGAACAGTAAGTATTGATAACTGATTGCAGGCTTGGGAAAAAGCTAAATACTAACTTGATACCAATGAATTTTCCACCTTAAATACTGTGGTTTCACTAGTAAAAAATTCGAGAACCCAGTTTATTGGAAGAAACTTGCCAATGGGAAAGGTACAGTGTTGATAACTTTGTACACTATTGACCATAAGCTTGCCTCCTGTCCTGGTTCACATATATTTTTGCCTTATAGAATTTTTAATGATATCCAGACCTCCTGCTTGGTAAATGTAAGTACTAATACTGTT
Organism: Aethalodelphis obliquidens; assembly: GCF_003676395.1. Lineage (NCBI taxonomy): Eukaryota > Metazoa > Chordata > Mammalia > Artiodactyla > Delphinidae > Aethalodelphis > Aethalodelphis obliquidens. The sequence goes on from NW_020837954.1 coordinate 14,692,258, forward strand.
TCTATAAGAGCATTTAGATATGTTCTATCCCTTGCAAATAGTAGGTGCTAAATCATATTTCTGGAATGAATATAAGAAATGAGGGAACTAGAAATGACAAGTGTTGGTGAGGATGTGGAAAAAAGAAACACTAGCACACCACTGGTAGGAATGTAGTTGGTGCAGCCACTATGGAAAACACTACGGAGATTCCTCAAAAAATTAAAAATAGAACTATCGTATGATCCAGCAATTCCACACCTTGGTATTTATCTGAAGAAAATAAAAACACTAATTAGAACAGATATATGCAAGTCCATGGTCACTGCATTATTTACAATAGCCAAAATATAGAAACAACCTAAGTGTCCACTGATAGATGAGTGGATAAAGAAAATGTGGGGTATATATACAATGGAAAATTATTCAGCCATAAAAAGAATGTAGTCTTGCCGTTTGCAACAATATGGATAGACCTTGGGCATTGGGCTAAGTGAAATATATCAGGCAGAGAAAGACAAATACCATACGATTTCACTTACATGTGAAATCTAAAAACAAAACAACAACAAAAAACAAAAAAAAATGAACAGATTGGTGATTGACAGAGGCAGGGAGTGGGGAGTGAGCAAAATGGGTAAAGTGGATCAAAAGGTACAAATTTCCAGTTATAAAATAAATAAGTCATGGGGATATAATGTATAGCATGGTGACTATAGTTAATACTACTGTATTGCATATGTGGAAGTTGCTAAGACAATATATATTGAAACTTCTCATCACACAAAATAATTTATAACTATGTGGTGATGGATGTTAACTAGACCTACAGGGACTATCATTTCACAATATATACAAAGATTGAATCATTATGTTGTACATCTAAAACTAATAAAATGTTATATGTCAATTTTACCTCAATTTAAAAAATAGTAACAATAATAAACATTTTATTTTAAAAACTATATTAAAATAAAGAACTATAGGTTCCTATTTCTTAACCCACAATCACTCACAACATGTGCTTATCTAGTGTAATGGCAGGAAGATTTGCCCAAATTTGTTTTGCTACCATATATCATTGAATCTGAAGACATTAACTGTAAGACGTGTAATTTATTTACCACTAAGAAATTTTAAATGCTGTCAACTGAACTATGCCATGCCTGAACCATACGAAGAACCTCAATTTTACAAAGGTTGATGTGTATCTTTCAATCAGTAAGTACAGTATTAATGAGACAGGCTGGGACCTGGGACCCTTTGCTGCAGCGCTGCAATGCTTGCACCTGGACATACCTCTCCTTGAGCAACAAAATACAGAGAAACTGTATGGGACTAAAAATAACTGTGTGCGTGGGCAGCTGAAGCAAATTCTGGACCCAAAAGATACAAAGAGACCAAAAAACCCAACTGCCACTTTTGAGGAACCTGGAGCAAAAACAGGGTGCCAGGAGCAAAAGCAGGGCACTGTATATGTCCCCTCCACACACCACCACCTAAGGGGTGGGGAAAACACCTAAGCCACCCCTCTGGCCCAACCCCTGGACACATCCCTACCCTCACCCCATATAAGAGAAAGGTTCCCCTTGGGGAGCAAGCAAGCAAAGGAGCCTGTTGTTTGTTCTTGCTCCCCCTGCTGCAGCAGGGGCCCCAATAAAGCCTTGACTGAATTTCTTGTCTGGCCTCTAGTCAATTTCTATTGACTGGGGAAGGCCAAGAACCCTGGTTGGTAACATTAACATTATGTAAGTATTAACAAACTACAAGGAAATCCATTTTGTGTACCCTACAGAGCCTTGTACATAGTAGACAATAATTTTAAAAGAAGAAGAAAAAAGTAAGAAATAAGGGAATTGAATTTGTAAATTAAACAAAACCTAAGACCAAAAGTAAAGCTAGAGATTAGAAGAGGAACTAAAAGCTGCTTCATCCCAGAACTGGAGGGGTAGAGTGAAGTGAGTTCGGGTCTCAGGCTAGAGGAGGGATGAGCTCAAGGGTTGTTAGGTTCTCCAAACCTATAGTAGCAGTAACATCACCCAGTGCTCCCATCCTGTGCCAGTCCAACGAGGTACTGCAAATTGTAATGGTAAGATATCTGCTCAGAAAACTGTCTGCAGAAAAGACATTTTGACACATAAAGCTTGTTGGTTCTGGCCCTTATTAGTAAGTGCTGTTTAATGTTTGTACTGGAGAAAATTTATTCCTCCCCGCTGCATATTCAAGTCCACCCAGAAGCTCAGAACATGACCTTATCTAGAAATAGGATCTTTACAGATGTAATTAGTTAAGGTAAGGTCATACTGGATTAGCGTGGACCCTAAATTCACTGACTGTTGTCCTTTTAAGAAGGCTATGTGAAAACACGGAGACACACAGGGGAGAAGGTTACGTGAAAACAGAGGCAGAAACTGGAGTGATGTGTTCAAAAGCCAAGGATTGCGGCCAACTACCAGAAGCTAGAAGAGGTAAAGAAGGATTCTTTTCTAGAACCTTTGGAGGGAGCGTGGCTTCAGACTTCTAACCTCCAGAACCATGAAAGAATAAATTTCTGTTGTACTAAACAACCCAGTTTGTGGCAATTTGTTAAAGCAACCCTAGAAATAACATAGTATTTTTCAAAATAATAATTTGCAACCAGAATCTGTAATTTATAGTTTTTAAAGCTATTTATTAGGTTTTTAACTTATAATTGTAATACAGACTCAGTCTACCAAATTAAAATATGGAAAATTATAAAGTTAAAAGTAAAATTAGAATATAGAAATTTATAAAGTAAAAGCCCTACCTTTATATCCCAGATCCTGCCCCTGCATATTTACACTTTTTACCTTTTCTATGGATACACGCATAAGCACTTTTTTAAAATAAAAATGGGATCATCCTATGCATAATGTTTTTTAGCTTTCTTTTTTTCAGTAACTATATTATGAAATATATGGGCATCTTTACTTGCCAATATACAGTATTAATGGGCTGCATAATAGTCCATTATCGCTACCATCTCATAATTCACAACATTTTATTCAATATATATTTATTATCAGCTGTGGGCTAGGCATGAAATTCCTGTTTCCAAGGAGTAGAAGAGATAAATAAGTAAAAAAGAAATTGTATTGCAGTGTGATAAATGTTTCAACAGACACAAGCACAGAGGACTGTGAGAGGGGATGGGAAGGGTGCTTCAGGCACAGAGAATAGAGTATACAAATGACAGGAGATATGCAGAAATAATCCTTTGGGGCAAAACAAGCAGCAGCTCATCATTCTCCAAGAGACTGCAAAGAAAGAATGATCTACATGTGAGCTCTGGAAGGTTAAATGTGGTCAATTTTGCTGGATTTAAATAGACTCATTTCAAGAAGGGTATGTAAAATTATTTAATGATCAGTTGGCTCAACACAGTGCACTATGTGGCCTGAGTACTTTATCAGTTTAAACAAGTATGATTTGTTCTACTGGTACTTTAAAAGATGCACACTTCATTTCGTATGAGTCTTGTGCGCTGGCACATGGACCTACATGAATCATTGCTTAAATTTCTAGGAAGTTTTTTCAAGGATGAAGCTCTGAGGTGGGGCTCCAGACAGGTACCATCCTAGAAAATGAAGCCAAAGAGCAGAGCTAACAGTGTTGAGGAATCTAAAGGCAAAATCCTCAAGCTTGATCTAACTGAACCCCACATAAGGATGATTTATTACCAAAGGACAGAAGAAAATGATTAGCCTTAATGAAGCACCTCGTAGTTCATGCAAATTGGATTTGATTCACCACTCATGTTGGACTTCTAGCTAATCAACTTTAATCACAGGCATGCCTAATGGGCCTTCTGCCTGAGGCCTTGCTGTACTGCCTGACTTCATTATTAAGTGATGGGGTGGGAGGGCAAATGCCTACAATATGGAATGGAGTGGGACAGAATAGACACCAGTTCACTTCCCTGTGGTAATGCCTGAAACCTTCTTTCCACCTCATCCTCTCCATTCCAGTTACCAGAGGAGAAAGTAGGTCTAAGTTCTTTTCCTTTAATGAAAAAGGGCTCAACTGCAGCAGGGAAAATTAGGGCAGATCCCCCCCCAAATTAATCTGTATTAATATAAAGAGAACATCCCTATTCCTCATTCTGTAGATCTTCAGAGTAGCACTGGCATTATCAGAAACTCAGCCTGGCCCAGCAGCAGTACCATAAGGAAATGGAAGAGAAGAACCTGGACATTCCCTTTCAGACAGTTTTATCTCACCTGATTTTTGTTTTAAAGTCTGAAATAACTATGTAATGGAAGTGGTTATCGTGTTATTAAGCAGAAACTATCACTGAATTCTTCCTGAATGGCTGATGCCTCAGTAGCTACTGGGAAAACTCTTTTATGAAGGGTGCGTGCATGAGTAATGGCTGAATGCTATCTGCTCTTGCACCTGGCAGTCAGTCTGAAAGTGTCTGCGCCAAAGGGGTCCTCACTGGGACCAACATTTCATCCAGTTACAAAAGTAGCTTATCAGCTGCAGGAACGGAGAGACTTCCTCAGCTAGTTAAGACTTGCCTTATACTCACAATCTCTCATTCCTAGTCTTAGAATATTTTCCACTTAGCAGATTCTGCTTCCTGGCTTTGTTGCTAAATCAGCCAATAAGAACTAATTTCATGTCTCCTTTGAATCCTGTCAATCTGACTTATTTTGAGGGAGAGAAAATGGGGGCGTCAGTCAAAGCACTCACATCTCACAGTCCCTCAGACAGCTTTTCAAGAGGAACTCAACTAAATCACATTTCATTCACTGAGATGGATATTTATTCAGAGCTCAGCACAAGGGGAGCTGGGTCAGTGGAGGGAGATGGCCAAGCCAGTGACCAAGAGCTTCCACACAGAAACCTGGTCTTAGGTGCCTTCTGCCAGGGATATCTCCCACCTCAGACTTCGCATTCCACAAGCCAATACAATTTCAAAAGCCAATGTGTATTTACCAACTTTTTATTTGGCCTGATTAGCAAATTAAAATCAACTGCCAACTACTATTGCTATCATTCAGAAGAGGACATTTTTAAATAGGAAAACAACAGGAAATTCTTAACTAAAAATTTTTTTTAAATTGAAGCATAAAACTAGCATTATGAAAAGCTCACTTTGCTGTCCTTGTTTTTTCCATTTTCTTCAAATTGGTGGAAACCTTCCCACAGTAGAGTGCCCTAGAGGACAAGAACAGCTGTTTTCCTCCTGATTGGAGGAAGACAAATAAGGAGGGAAATGCGACAAATGAATCAGTGTGACTTGTTACACTGGTCTGTGTCCTCCAGCAAATACACCCAGGCACAACTAGAGACCGTTTCTATGTCCAAGGACCACTCACTGCTCCCAACACCCACCTCAGGACCCCCTTCTGAATGCCTCTAGAACCCCACATTCCATACTGTCTTTTTAAAAAGTAGCATGCTTATGATATTCAAAATTGAAAATAAATTTTGAGAGATAAACCTTGTTTACAAGCCAATGTATACAAGGGAAAAAAAAAAAACCCTTATACTGTTTCTATTTCAAGACATTCACACTCTATAATAAAATAGCAGTGTTCTCTCAAATCATGTAAAGTTTTCTTTAAAGAAGCTTTCCAGTGCTGATGTTCATTGCAGACGACTCTGTCACAAGGCCACCTGATGTTGTTTATCACCGTCCTGCTAGTACCATGTGGGTTACCTTAGTCACTTCCTGTACTAGGGACTATGGGGCTAGGGAAGTAAACATCACAAGTCCCCTGGGTTCATCCTTTGGACAAGTTATTAAACCTCTCTGAGACTCTGATCTGTAATGTGGAGAAACTAATCCTTCTCAACTCAGAGCATTATTGTAAAGATCAGATAAGACATGTAAAAATAACTTGTAAACTGTGAAATTATCTACACATATGAGGTATTGTTGATGTTGCTTTTTAGTAGAAAGAAGCAATGAAAAACCAGAATAATATTTCAAAAATAACTTCCCAAGTGATAATAAAAATGATGATGATGATAATGATGATGGCACCAAGAAGCAAAAATAAGAAAATAACATTTCTCGCGGGCTTTCTTTGGGCCAGGTATTGTTCTAAGCACTTTTTATGTTTTTTTTTTCTTGTAATCCCACAACAATCGCATGAGATAAACACTGTTAACCCAGTTTAATAATGAGGAAACTGAATTTTAGAGAATTCAATAGCCTTGCCAATTTCACACAACTTAGCACAGAGCAGAACTGAGATCCAAGCCTCGGTTCTGTCTGATTTCATAAACTCTATGAGCAAGGCTTAGCACAAGTTTCTGCAGCCACAAAAAGACCTTGTTTTTAAAGCTAGACTTAGGGCAAAGAGAAAAAAATAAGCAGAGGTTGGCCTAAATCTTAAAGCAGATGGTATAACACTGCCTGATGACAGAAAAGAAATAGAAATATTCAACTATTTTGCTTCCTTTTATACCATGAAGAATAATAATTGTCAGTTTGGAAAGGGTAGAATAAATACTATTAAAAAAAAAAGCAAAAACTAGAATTGAATTTTGATACTGAAAGGAGCCTCAAAAAAATCATACGGTCCAACGTTTTTGGTTTACACATTTAAAAAAAAAATGCAATTAAGTTTCTTGCTCAGTCACAAGTACATGGCAATGCTTGGGTAAAACTAGACTCCTGGCTCCAGCCTGGTGTAGTGCTATTTTCACCTACTGCATTTGAGTGATAATAATGAAACAAAGTCCCTGGGTTCTAATGAGTGAAATCACACAGGGTACTGAAAACTAGAATTATAGAATGTCTGATGGCATTTTTTGAAATCACGGGAAGTGAGAAATGTATTAGAAAATAAGAGTTGTTCTTAAACTGCATAGCAACTGGAATAAGCACTGTTAATTCCTGAAAAGGTTCTGCCACTCTGCACCAGAAAGTTGTCTTAAGCAGCAAAGGAGAATTCATACTTTATTTAGCTATATACATCAATACCTAGAGAGCTCCCTAAATTTAAAATGTTATAAAAGTTAACTGAAAATGGGTACTCCTTTACTAAACTATAAGAACTATATGCATCTCATTATATATACACTAGATCTATTACCTGCCATGATTAAAAGAATCATTAACCACTTTTAAAGAATGTTTAATAGAAATACTTAAAAATTAATATTGTCATTTCAGTTATTTCCTGTAATTTTAATAATTACTGTAGGGTTGAAATAATTTTCAATTTGGTCACTCCATTTATCATTCTATGTCCAGTGTACAAATGAATAAGCTCATGCTGCTGCCTTGCTCTGGCCATACTACAAAGAGTTGCCCCTGTAAGAGGACATTCAGTATAAGCATCTGCCTCTTTGATTTCCTTATAGTCATAATAAGGCAGATTCTCTCTAGGTTCTACAGATATTTGCAAGAAAAGAGGTTCAGTGGAATTGATGTTCTCCAAAGCCAAGCCATCACCAAAACTCACTGAAATGCAGAGGGCTATACACCATAATTGTTTTTTGGTTTTTTTAATTGTCTGGATCCTAAATGTTACACTCTTAATAATTTCTGTTCTCGTCTCCAATGTATTGTATTCTAATGTGGTACTGTATTCCAATGTGATTTTACCAGTGGGACAGTATGTCCATTTAAACCCAGCTTTACATTTCAAACCTCATCAGTGGGGGGAAAGAAAAGCACAGAAACAGAATAGCATAATTGTAGGGCTCACCATTTGTTTTTCTTTTTGAAATCTTTTAGTAGATATAGTGTGTCTTTATCAGTTGGCAGCCAAACACCCCTCTAACTGGACTTTATGATACCTGCCTATGCAAAATAAAAATCGTCTCTCGGGCTTCCCTGGTGGCGCAGTGGTTGAGAGTCCACCTGCCCGATGCAGGGGACACGGGTTCGTGCCCCGGTCCAGGAAGATCCCACATGCCGCGGAGCGGCTGGGCCCGTGAGCCACGGCCACTGAGCCTGCGCGTCCGGAGCCTGTGCTCCGCAGCGGGAGAGGCCACAGCAGTGAGAGGCCCACGTACTCCAAAAAAAAAAAAAAAAACATCTCTCTTAATTATCAGTTACCAGCTTCTCCTCACCCCCAGTTTCTCCCAAAAGTGAATTCTGACATACTATTTGGCCTCTCTTTTAAGTCAAACCACTGCAATATTTACGATGGTTATTATATGGTTATCCTCCCTACTTTGTGAAAAGCCACTCAGGTCTTTTGGTATTCTGTGGAAACAGATGACAGACACCTAATCTTATCCAACTTGAAAGCATATCACTGGAGTGCTGGTATAGATGTACACTTCTTCTTCTCAAAGGAAGTAGGGATAACCTTTAGCAGTCTTACTTTTCTGGGATAGTCTGGATTCTTCTTTCCATTGAACATGTTCTACAGATTTACTTCCTTGCATCCTACTGCCAACTGAAAAAGATGCACAACCTACAAGTTGAGAATTACGTTTTATTCTGCAGACTTGCTAAGGACTTAAGCCTGGGAGGCAGCCTCTCAGATAGCTCTGAGGGACTTCTCCTAAGAGGTAAGGGAGGAGCCAGGATGTACAGGAGTTTCTGCAGTGAAAAGAAGGTAGTCAGAGCATCAAAAGATTACTGCTAATTAAAGAAAAAACAAACATCTCAAGTTAATGAATTTAGCACTATTCCGTGAATGGGAAGATGCAAGAGTCTGGGCTCACTGAAAGCATTCCTTTGATATGCACCTTAGCTGTCTAGGGCCAGTATCCTGTTTTTCTGCATCTGAATCCTCTCGGGGTGCACAGTGGGTGGGGGAGGTGGCTGCAGTGGCTGATGGCTTGAAGCCTGCAACATCCTTTGTTTACTGATATGATAGGCAACAATTTTTGTCCACACTATACTGTTCTTTTTAAAACCATCTGTCTTAGGATATTACTTTCTTAGTTTGGGATGAGCACTGCTTTTCAGAGAAACTCACTGATGCGGGTCAGGGCAGGCTGCCCCCAAATATGCCACTCTGGCATATTACTGAATACTCTGAATTAAAGTTACTTAAGAAACAGCCAATGCAAGAAGGACAGTCTGACCCTCCTTTGTCCTCCTGAAAGCAGGAAATAAATGTCCCATGTGAAAGCTACCCTCCCTGGACCAGGAAGTAAAGAGACATCTTTATCATCAGAGATAGGAAATTCAAGGCCAAGAAGGCTGTATAAACAAACTTCCTTTACTAATTTACTATCCCAAGCTCAAACCCCTTTGTCTTGTCAATTCACAAATATATTGTTTCTTTGTCTAAAATGTGTAAAAGCTGCCTGCTTTGGTCACTTCTTTGGGTCCTATGAGGCCTCCATGTGTACAAAATTAAATTTGAGGTTTTTTTCTCCTGTTAATATGCCTTGTGGCAATGTAATTATTAGATCAGCCAGAAGAATCAAAAGGGATAGGGGGAAATTTTCCCCTCCCCAATATCACCAACTTCAGCTGATGAACTCACCTAAGCCACGGTTTTACCAACTAATTTCTCTCAACTGATATCAGGATACTTCTGTGTAAACTCTCAAAGCAACCATCCTCTCCCCCACTCCATGCCCCAGTGCTGCCCTCGGGCCTAGGGTAGTGATTGAAGAGATAGATATTTGTGTTTATTTCAGGACCAATATGATGGTTACAATCTCATTTTCAAAAGAAAGGAAGTAAACTGACTCGATTTTTTATTATGGCTCTTATATCGGTTAAGCAATAATTAATGTGAAAATTAATCAAAAGGCTAAAAAAATAGTGTATCTTGACATCAACAGGCATTTTTACAAAGTCTTACATGGCAACCTTATATAAAAGACAGAAACATTTAGATAACAAAACATTTAGGTGAATTCTTAGCTGGCTGAACGACTCTTCCCAAATAGTGTTGGTCCATGGCCTCCAAGTTGTACCCTTGACTCAGCTCTGTTAACATGTCTAATTAATAATAATAGGTAACATATATTAAACCTTACTCTTGGCTAGGGTTAAGAATTTTAAGCACTTTATATGTTAATGATTTATTCCTCACAAAAACTCTATGAAGTAGGTACTATTATATCCTCCATTGAAAAGATGAGGAATTGAGGGTGAAAAAGGTAAGGGCATCCACCCAAGATACACAGCTAGTGCATAGAGTCAGGATTTTTCCCAGGCTGTCTGACTCCAACCCAGGCTTCTTTCCACCCCATTCCCCTGCCTCTCTACCAACTATGCATAGATCTAGAAGTCAGGCTTATTAAGTTTATATATGGCATAAAAGAAAGAGAAATGGCTAATCTGTTGAATGAAAGAACTGAGACAAGCAGAAACTAATAAGATCAAATTCAAACAGGATAGAAATGTTAACCCTGCATTTAGATTCAGCAAAATCAATTCCATACCTATAAAGAGAAGTCCTTTTATAAAAATGTATGTAAAAAACACCGAGTTGTTTCAGATGACTAAAGGCTTAATATGAGTCAGCAGTGCTCCTATTAAAAAAATGTACCCTGCATGCATATCCAGATCAAGGGAGACAGTACTGCACCTTTCAGTGGTCAGACCATCTCTACGTGATTGAGTTGTGTTCTGCTATCTCATTTTAAGACAGACCTTGGTCATTTGGAATGTGTTCAGAAAAGCCTTGCTAAGATAGTAACTTCAACATAGCCCTGATGGTTAAATAAAATATATTATGTTTGATGACAAAAGTTTTAGGATGGGCAGGGAGGAAAGGCAGGTATCATAATCCACAGAAACAGAATCTAAATATTTGCTGATTACAAGATAGTCTTATGAAAGATAGAGTGGTTATTCTGCATTGTTCCAAAAAGGCAAATCAGGATCAATGAGCCAAATTTATAGGAAGCCAACTTTCAGCACAATGTTCAAGGAAGAATTTTCTCATAAGCAGAGTTACCTAAAAGTTAAATGGTTGATAAGTAATGGGTAAAAGAAGTCTTTACATACTAGACACACTCACTGGAGTATATATGAGTTAAATAGACTGATGTATAGGATTTGTTTTAAATTAGAAAAATAAGAAAATGTGGATGGGGGAATAGCAAAACATTCATCATTGCTTAAGCTAGATGTTGAGTACTCAGAGATTACTTGTACTGTTCTTTCTACATCTGTATGTAATTGAAATTTTTACTTACACAGAAGAAATACATCGCCTCGGGGTGTACTGAGGTCCTGTTTTTGGATACGTTCACACAGAGACCAGAGGTCTACTTTGAAAAGATATCACAGAGTAAACAGAATGTTGGACTTCAAGGATCCTTCTAAGATTCTGATTCTGCAAAGGAAGCTAGCAAAATATTGTAAAGTAATTCAGAGAAGATAACCCCTACCCAGCCTCTGTTATTACTGACAGATTTTTGCTGCTTGCTCATCATGTCTCCTACCTGCCACCTTCTTTTGCTCTCTGATCACCTATCTCCTCCCTGGAGATTTGGATGCTGACAAGGTCAATTACTACACAGCAGAAACTCACATAGTGAGCCTATTGCTGAGAAACTCAAAGCTGTCATACAGCCGCCAACTGACAACTTTCTCAAACATGACACTTCCACATATAAAAACAGGTTACTCTTTGAAGAAAGACTCAAAATATTTTACCTTCCTTATAGCTACCCTTTGAAATCTACCACTAGTTAATCATGAGAGGTCTCAAAAAGGAGTGCAATGGCTGTCAAATGTGAATACTTGAGAGAACCTTTCTGAGGAAGCTATTTGAGAATCAAATGAGTCCACCTGTGACAACCTAGGTATATAAATAATAAAAATGGTTGGCAGGATATTTCAGTTTCTCAGGCATATCGTGGTATTGCACTTCCTGGTCATCATGTGGTTGGGTGGGGGTCATGTAATTCTGACCAAAGAACAAGGCAAGAGCCTCCAGATCTCTTTTTTCCCACTGCAATGGCTGACAGTAATGTTCAAAGGGCAAGTGTTCCATCTGTATAGGTCCCTGCATGATGACAATGAATGAGCAAAAGTCCTTTGAGATGCCATGATGGACATGCAGCTTACGTGCAAAACAAGCCTTCATTGTTTTAAACCAATGATATTTTGGAGGGGCTTACTACACTTGATAGGCAGACTCTTTAAATGGCCTTCATGATCCTATCCTCTTGAGTGTGGGCAAGACCTGTGAATATGGTAGGATATCCCTCTCATGATATGCAAAAAAAAAAAAAATGCAGGTATTGAGATCCTTTATCAGTTGACTTTGAGTTAATCAAAAGGGAACTTGTTCTGGGTGAGCTTGACCTAATCAGGTGAGCCCTTTAAAAAAGAAGAAGCTGGGCTTCCCTGGTGGCGCAGTGGTTGAGAGTCCGCCTGCTGATGCAGGGGACACGGGTTCGTGCCCTGGTCTGGGAAGATTCCACATGCCACGGAGCGTCTGGGCCCGTGAGCCATGACCGCTGAGCCTGCGCGTCCGGAGCCTGTGCTCCGCAACGGGAGAGGCCACAACAGTGAGAGGCCCACGTACCGGGAAAAAAAAAAAAAAAAAAAAAGCAGCAGCAGCAGAAGCCTACACTCCTACTGGCTAGAAGAAGCAAACAGTCATGTTATTAATTGCTTATGGACAAGGGCAGTTTCTAGGAGATGAAAGAAGTCCCCAGCCGACAACTAGGAAGAAAATAAGGATCTCAGTCATACAGCTGCAAGGAAACGATCTCTGCCAACAGCCAGTGAGCTTGGAAAGGAACCTCAAGCCTCAGGTGGGAGTGCAGCCCCAGCAGACATCTTGATTTTCAGAATCGTAAGGCTCTGAACACAGGACCCACCAAACACATAACCGTAATTCTGACCCACAGAAGCTGAGAGATAATAAATTTGTCTTGTTTTAAGCTGCTAAGTTTGTGGTAATTTGTTATCATAACAGAAAATGAATACATCACAGTATAACTGAGTTTATCCTGGCTAATAAAGTGGGAAAAATATTAACTATGTTATGATTATTATAGTAATAGAAATATTTTGGAAAGGAGAAAAATCAGATTGATGAATAGCACATCTGTACAGTGGAATACCAGATAGCCATTAAAATGAATGAGGTAGGTCTGTATGTGCTGTTACTGAACGATTTTTGACATATTCAATGAAAAGTAAGGTACAGATCATGTATACAACATAATCCCATTTGCATTTTTAATGGATATATAAGTATGATTGCATATCCAACTTCTGGAATCAATACAGAATTATTAACAATTACTGTATCAACGAAGAAAGCTTGGAAGTCCAGGGTAAGAGGAAGAATGGACTTGTATTGTATAAAATTTTGCACTGCTTGAATTTTTATCATGGGAACATATTGCCTTTTCCATTTAAAAAAATTGATAGAAATGAAAAACAAATCAACCCACATTTACTGAATATAAACTGAATGCAAATCACTTTACTAGGTACACAGTTGCACAAACAATCATGGAGTGGCTGCTTGTTTAGCATTGCATTGGATGAGACAAGTATGAAAAAGTTAATGGCAACATAGAAAATTATAATTTCTGCATAAAATTGAAAAAAAGGGTCTGGAAGTTAATGAAGTCCCATGGGGGCATAATAAGAAAGAATATGCAGATGCTGCAAGGATGGAAAAAATGTAGGCTTTGAAGAAGGGCACCATCTCTGACAGTGCAGAGTCAAAGTTGACATATTAAAGTGCTCTGCCCTCCTTCTAGCTAAGTCTGAAGCCGATGAGTTAGGTGCTTACAGAGGTAAATCTGGCTTGTAGTAGATGTTGCTGGTGCCTTGAGTCCCATCTCCTTGGACCACCTGTGATTTTAGCCACATCTGTACTGGACAGTTCCATGTACCTTGATAGACTCCCACCACGTGAAACTTTTGCTTTTCTTCAAAGATCAGATCCTTTGCCAAATCTGTGGGAAGCCAGCCCCTGGAAATGCTGGGAAGTAAACATCTTGGACGGTAACCCTCAACCAATGGCAATGGGAGCCAGTGAATAAATGCTCCTGCCTCCTATACCTAAGAGAGAGAATTCTGGGAGGCCTTCTGTGAGTTAAGCCCCCACTGTCTACAGTGGCGAGAACATTTATAATGCAGCTTATTGGCTTTTCCTTCTCCCATTTCACTCTCCTCCCTCCCTTCCTCTTCTTGAAGGGAGTCTTTCCTGAACTCACTTCCCAAATAAACTATATGCACCTAAATCCTTGTTTCAACCTCTGGTTTTGTGGGTATCCAAACCAAAGCAATGTTTGTTAATGAAGAAGAAAGAGCAAGCAGTTTTAAACTGTTGAATATGCAAAGCAATGGTGAATTGCTTCTTGCAACATTATTTTTAGTTGTAGCCTAAAATAATCTTAAATCTCTAATAAAAGTGCTCACAGTGCCTCTCTAGAAGAAAGGATTCTACAGGGTGGCGGATGGCATTCAATCCTAGAGAAAGCCCATTGTGCTACATGAGGCCTGTTCTAAGAAGGCTAAACTGTAGTTGCTCCTGGCAGGAGGCATTTCAAATACTCACTAAATTCTCCTTACTTTCATTTTACCTCGTTATGCTTCATTATGCCCCAAGTAACGCAGCAAATAATTCCTTTTGGCCCTTGCTGTTTATTGCTTTCCAAATATAGAACAAAATGCTTATCCTTCTCTTTCTCACTGTCCAGCCAAACTTACTCATCACTCCTCTTAATGTCATATCATTCAGTCATTCTGACTGCCCTTCTGTGAATTCTTTCTTGCTGTCCACACGTACCAAGCGTTCCAAGTACAGAGCCTCATCTCAGAAGCAGGGTGCCTAAGACAGGCTTCAGAAGATTTCAATTTGGATAATAGTAACAAAGAAGAAAATAGCTCCTTTGTCCACTTTCTTTAAAATCCTTGCTACATTGAAAGAGCCAGGAGAATTTGTAAGCCACTTAATTTCACAGGGGAAACCTAGAATTCTCAGATTCCGCTCCATCAGAGCAACTACTTACGGTAGATTTTTCTCAGATACACCTGTTTCCTTTGTGCTACGCCTTTTGATGTAGGTATAATTAAGCTGATTGCAGCCCCAGTTGGCCACTATACCCAAGGAAAAAATCCAGTATCAGTTCAAAATGATTGCTCTAACCATGCACTTTTCTCTCTACCTGTTCACTCTAAAGATGGTTGTATGGCTTCAAGGTTGTTGCTGTTAATATTAGGGAAAGTTTTATTCTTTTGTAAATCTCCATCAGCCCTTTCCTTTTTCTCCAAAATCGCTTCTTCTGGGGCCCAGCTGGTTTCCTTTGACAACTACCTTCCTTTCCTAAAGTTGCTCAGGATACAGAAAAGCCTGCCTCTCATAATTCCCCATATTTTTTCCTCTGGTCACCTCCCATTCCACATGTGCTTCCTCTCTGAGGCAATTTAGTTTCTGAAGCTCACTGAGCGGAGTTCAACTTTATTGTAAATTATGTCCAGATTTGCAAGTTAACTAAGTAAAAGAAATTTAAGGAAAAAAATTAAATCTTTAACCTTCTCAGTAAATTTTAATTTCAGGGAAACAAAGAACACGTTGTGCTAAGTTTGACATCACTAGATTTAAACAAAGGACTTATATTTGTATGAGTATATGATCAGGCTAATGCTTCATGTTAATACTTCACATTTTATGACACTCGCTGTGATAATTTATGAGACCTCAGTTTGGGACCACTCTGCACAACATATATAAAGAGGTAGTAAACAGAAGTGGCATTCCATACCAGACACACTTCACATGTGTTGGCTCATTTGATTTTCACAACAATCTCCATCCTACAGATGATCAAACTTAGTATAAGTGACCTGCTCAACTTACTAATTATAACCACAGGCAAAAGAAAATCTATGCACTCTCCACTTCATCAAACTGCTTCTCAGTAACAGACATAATTTCTGTTCTATATGCTCAAAGTCACCACAGTAAGCATAGGTAATTCAGAGAGAAGATGTCACTCTTTCCTACTTTGTCAATATTAGAAATATGGATTGTTGAATAGGCAGGAAACCCAGACCTTAAATATGTATCATCTTTAGAGAAATCATGCAATATAATCTCTTGCTTCTTGTTAAAATTCCTGTGATGTCAGAAAGTATTTTTCGTAAATTCTATTAGGAAGCTATGGAAAACACTGTTTGTTGGTTGGCTGACCCAACCATGATTCCCAATCCATTATTCCTAACCATCTGCCATGACTGGGAACAGAAAATCCTGTGGCTAAGATACATGCCAAAGTTGGCTAAGGGATTTCTGGGGAAACTTTTGCCTTCCTGACAGATGCCACAATTTTCTCTCTCCTTCTTAACTTAAATATGGATATAAAGACTGGAGCCAAAGTAGCCACCCTTCAACCATGAAGGAAAAAGGTCAAGAAAATCATGGTGACATGGGGCCCTGACATTGTTGAGCAGCTGAATCTATAATAATAAACCCTTCTATGTTTACGCCACAGAAGGCTGAGTTTAACCTTCCAGTGTTTTTGTTATTTACAGCTGAATGCATTGCTAACTGATGCAGGAACAAAACATTTTACAGTACAGTTTGGTTCCTTTAAATGAGATGGTATTTTAGCAATTGGCGTCATCTGAAAAACAATCTAGATCAATGCTGTTCAATAGGCTTTATGTGACAATGGAAATGTTCTATATCTGTGTTGTCCAATATGGTAGCCATGCATGACTACTGAGCACTTGAAATGTGTGTAGTGCAACTGAGGAACTAAATTTATTTAATTTTAATTAATTCAACTCTAAACATAGGTGGCTAGTGGCTACCATGTTGGACAGTGCAATCCAGACATTTTGTGAGTTGTGACATACATGTCAAGTCTGTGGTGTTTGGGATGAGACACTGAAAACTTGCATAAACCTACTCAAAGCAAATAAATTATCTTTTATTCAGCCTGAACAAATATACAGTAATAATCCAAAAATTGCAAAAAGCAGCCAAATATTTTAGTAGTTTTAAGACTGTCTCTATTGCCAGAGCGAAATCTTCAGCTGAAAGATTGCTTGCGGTCCTGAACGTGGTTTAAGTACATGTCTTTTGGATGAGTGACAACAATGAATTCTTAAGCTGAAAATACAGAAGATTGCCTCCTTTTTCTGACACACCCCTCAAAAGCATTGGCACAAGAGAGTAATTATTTTTAAAATACATCAATAAGACAAGCTCATTTCATCCAAGTCATCACATCTATAACGACTGCAGTGGGCAAGACCTACTTTTAGCAAAGGGTATTCTGGGGGCCCCTAATCGACTTCATCAGCAACTCTGTTTCATATTTCATACCATTTTCTCCAATTATATTCACTCCCCACTTTGTTAGTTTACCCTACGGCTCTCTTCCCTGACTCCTAAAAAATGTTTTAAGGAAGTCTTTCTAGAGGAAGTATGTTGTAGGCTGAAATGTGTCCCCCCAAAGCTTATATGTTGAAGAACTAACCCCTGGTACCTCAGAACGTAACTGCATGGGAATGTAGTGTCTGCTATATAATAACCCACCTAGTCTGTGGTATTCTGTTATAGCAGCCCTAGCAAACTAATACACAGTATCTGCCAACTTCATAAGTTGCTCTACTTAGAGAAAACTCAGGCCAAGTTAGATAAGACAGGAGCATAGAGGTAAGCTCGTGGGGAACGTACGTTTGGTAGCTGGACTTCTGAGTTCTGTACAATTCATGTGTCTGAAATTACCTCCTCAGTTAGTGAGAATGTATGGGGCAGGAAGTATAAGTAGAGAGGGGATGGTGGAAGGAAATTATGTAATCAGTCAGAAAAATCTCAGACTTAGATAGTAACAGCAATTATTTCATACAATGTTAGGTCTAAAAGAGACACTAGAGACAACTTAATTCAACATTCTCTTCGTATAGCTGATAAAACTGAGGCCCTGAAAGAACAGCAGCTT
Organism: Aethalodelphis obliquidens; assembly: GCF_003676395.1. Taxonomy (NCBI): domain Eukaryota; kingdom Metazoa; phylum Chordata; class Mammalia; order Artiodactyla; family Delphinidae; genus Aethalodelphis; species Aethalodelphis obliquidens. Next base: position 14,710,072 of record NW_020837954.1, read on the forward strand.
GCCTAAACTCAGTTGGTCAGTGGCAAAACTAGGACTAGATCCCAGTCTCTGGTTCAATGTTCTTGCCTTGATTCCATCCTATGTTGAGGAAAGAACAAATTCAGTTTTTCTTATTTTTTATTAAATACATGCAAAGTACTTATAAATAAGAAATTGTATCTGAAAATTTATCTCTGTGTCCCAGATTTAAATCCACCATTTATCAGTTTATGTTCTTAGGCAATCACTTAACCTGTTGAGGTCTTGGTTTCTTCATCTGTAAGATGATGGTGATAATGGTGCACTTTCTATCTTATAGGATTGTCGCAATAACCAAAAAAAGGTTATTATTCAAAACACATGAAAATGTGTTTTGAATATCCCAGTGATTTATCATTTCAAGGTAACAGTATTATAGTTCATTGTAGCTGAATGTTAAAGTACATTTTTTATTACTCATGATGGCTGTACTCTTAATACAAGTCCACTGTCTTGAAACAGAAATAAAAATAGCTTCCTTTAAACCCAAACTGAGCATCAGAACTAGTCATCTCAAGGGAAAATATCCATGACCTTTCCAAGAGGTTTATTTTTTATTTATCTTTTTAACATCTTCATTGGAATATAATTGCTTTACAATGTTGTGGTGGTTTCTGCTGTACAACAAAGTGAATCAGCTATACGTGTACATATATCCCCATATCCCCTCCTTTTTCAAGAGGTTTAGATGGAATGGTTCCTTGCATCTGTGTTCATGTTGCCACAGTAGTTATTACCGCTGGCAAAAAAATCAGAAAATCTGTAGTTCATTTCCCCCTTCATTAGAAGATGATAGAAAAATGTTCATATACACCTGTCTCTGAGGGCTTCAAATAAACATATACTGTAAATTCAAGGCAAATCTTTGGAGCCACTTATAAACAAAGTCTATGAAATCACCTCCTGCACCCAGTGATTCCCTTAGCCAACCTGGTCTTCCTCACTGGGGGACTAGCCACAGGAATAAAACTATTTTACTAGCTCTTTGGCTTCCTTATGAAGGGACTGTGAGTGCTGACATCTTTATTTCCAAGTCTGTTTTTGGTTTTCACTAAAGGATTTATATAAGAACTTAAGTAGTATGTGTACCAGGCAATCACCAGTGAAGTCAGATAGCTAGATGTACCCTAGAGCATCCATCTGTTGTATTCTCAGTACTTTACTATTAAATTTATTCATATGTATACATTTATGCCATTTACTTATTAAAATCAATAAGAACAACGAAACCCTTCTGATAATCACAAGCAGTTGAAATCAAGAAGTCAGTTACAGTATTTTATCAGCTTCTACTTCCAAGGTATTTTTGCATTGTATTTAGCTTTAAAGAATGTTTTAAAATCACAATTCACACATATGAATAGTACAGGTGATAAGAATTTGGGGTGCAATAACATGATACACATTAACTAAAATGCCTCTCCAGTAAAATGTATTCTATTGAGGGCAGGGCCATTTCTGTCTTATGGGTGCTGAATCCACAGCACAGGCTCTAACACACATCTCCAAAAATAATTATTTATATATTTATTATACGGTTCCATTGGTTGAAAGAATATTAGTGGGAAATTATGTTTTCAAAATTGATTCTAAATAAACTTCGTGTATTTCTTCCTGTAAATAAATTAGACAGGAAGCACCAATTAACTCTATCAGTTATTAAGTTATTGTCTCTCAGTTTCAAACCTAACCTTCTATAGTCTGCTTAGTGATTCTGAGCTGGGACTCTGCAAACCATATTTCTGTATTGCAGGTTGAATCCACATTAGGCAATTCTAACACGGGCAGCAGAGAGAGAATGAAAGTCCAGAGGAGGAGGAAGTAACTTGTTGGCTTGCAGTTTCTGTGAACATCATCCCAGCCATGCTTCTTCACCTCAGCAGTGGTAGTTCCTTCCTGTAGCAGCAGCTGAATCATACTGCAGTTTTTCTGGAATGTGTAGAACCAGCCCCATTATCTCCCCTATCCATGGACTTAACAGTACCATCCAGAGAGGTCTAGATTCCAAGCCCATGGAGAAGGTCCTCTGAATTCAGAGATTCCAACATCACCAAGCAGCACCTCCTCCTCAAAGGTCTGAATTTCAGCTCAGTGAGGTCTCACACCCTAAGATTCTAAGTTCTAATAACTACAACCTCTTCCCTTTGCTCTTTCAGCAAACCTACGGGTGGTTCCTGCTCCTCAAACTTTAGCATGCCTCAGAATCACCTGGAGAGCTTATAAATCACAGATCCCTGGGCCCTCCTACCAGAAATTCTGACTCAGCATGTTTGGGACAGGGCCTGAGAATTTGCCTTTCTAACGAGTTCCCAAGCAATACAGAGGCTTCTGGTCTTGGATTCAGTATGGTTCTTGTCTTTAGACTTGAATGTAACACTGAGTTCCTAGCCAAAGGAAAATGAGATGGGAATAATCCAAGACATGTAGTGGCATTATAGTTAATCAAATTATCATCTCTGGATAATTGTGATGGAGTTCCTTGGCAGGTCCCAGTGGCTGCTGCATTTGAGCATGATGTCAATAGAGACAATAACCAGGACAGTGATGTAGGCTCAATTCTCCTGAGTGCACTGACTTGCTTAAAGAAAGAAAGTGAAAAGCTTGGGTCTTTAAATATGATGCTGGAGCTCAGAGGAGGAATAGTGACATCTGTTTGGACATGGATGAAACTGAGAAATTTAAAAACTCAAGTCACTTTGACTATCTTTTGCTAGTGAAAGAAGCTTGCTCTCCTATGTTTGGGGAGAGTAGCCTTCCTTTGCATAAAATTGTAATAACATCACCTAGAATAGCTGCCCGATGCCAATTATCCAAACAACCCCTCATTGCTACTAGACCCATACCTAGGGTAAGATCTCTGCATGGGAAGGGGGGCATCCTCATTTAATTTAGTCTGGCTGGGACAGAAGGTAGATACATTTTGGAGAATTAACATGGAATATCATAAACTTAATCAGGTGTTGACTCCATTGTAGCTGTTATTCCAAATATAATATTTATATTGGATCAAATTACAGCAACTATGGTACCTGGTACGTACCTATTGACGCAGCAAATGTTTTTTTTCTCCATACCAATTAAGAATCATGAAAAAAAGTTTGCTTTACTTAGGTGGACCACCAGTATACCTCAGAACTACTTCAACTCTATTCACTGCCATAATATGTTGCACAGGGATCTCATCATCTTGGTATTCCATGCAATATCATACTGGTTGTGTTAGAAGAATAATGATACCACAAAGATACCTACATCCTAATCCCCAAAACCTGTGGATATTTTACCTACATGACAGAAGAGGCTTTGCAGATGTGATTAAGGCTATTAAGGGAGTTTATCCAGCATTAACCAAGTGGACTCAATATAATCACAAGGTCATTATGAGAGGAGGCAGGAGGGTCAGAGTCAGAAAGAGAGTGAAGAAGATATGATGATGGAATCAAAAGTCAGAGAAAGAGCGATTGAGAAGGAGGGAGAGGGAGAAAGAAAAAGAGACTTGAAAATGCTGTTCTGTTGGTTTTGAAGATGGAGGAAGGGGACACAAAGTGAAGGAATGCAGGTGTCCTAGAGAAACTGGGAAAAACAAGGAAGTGGATTTCCCCTTAAAGCCTCCAGAAGGAATGTAGCCCTGCCAACACCTTGATTTTAGGACTTCTGACCACTAAAATTGTAAGATAATAGATTTGTATGGTTTGAGTACACTAAGTTTGTAGTAATTTGTTACAGAAGCAATAGGAAAGGAATATACTGGTCCATTACACTGATGACATTAGGCTGACTGAATCTGATCAGCAAAAAATAGCAAGTACTTTAGATGCCTTAATGAAACATATGTGAACCAGAGGTTGGGAAATAAATCCTGTAAAACTTCAGGGTCCATCACCTCATAAAGTTTCAGGTGATTCTAAGTCCTAATGGACACTAGCTACCTTGGTATTAATTGTAGTACTTATTATTTTATCTAGTAGGTATACAACAAAACATTCTCTTACTTTGATCTCTTTTGAAGTGACTTGTTCTCTAGAGTCTCTTCAATAAAAATATATTTACCTTATTTCCTGTTTATATAGGCATTTACATTTTATTGTCTGCAGAATTTTAATTTTAGTATCAAAATACCATATTTGAACACAGATTCAAGATGTTTTAAAATTTTAAACTTAGAAACTGTCACCAAAAAAAACTATATTTTTATAATGCTAAGTTTATTTAAAGCATAAGGTAAATTAATATTAAATATATTAATTTTTTAGATGTATATTATAGATATACTTTCAGACTAAGAAATAAAAGAGATCCAGTTAAGAAAATAATGTGCTGTACTTTGAAAATAAATGTCTTAATGTATACCATTTTCTAAGCTTTTATTAAAGTGTTTTTGTAAAAAACAAATCCTATGACCTTATAAAATCAAAATTACAATTATTTACTAAGAATATAGTATACACTAAGCACTCTGAGATACATTAAATTAAATGCAAAGTTGGAGAGGTCATAGTTTCCACTCTCTGAAAGCTTGCAATTTGGAGCTTAAATAAAGTATTAAAATGTTAAAAGCTACCTAACAGTAAATAACCACAGTGCAAGAAAAATAACCACCACAACAAAACCATGTAGTGACATTACCTGTCAAAAGAATTGAATACAACATGAATGGACCTGGAAGGTATTATATGCTTAGTGAAATAAGTCAGACAGAGAAAGACGAATACTGTATGTTTTCTCTTATATGTGGAAACTAAAAACAAAACAAACCAACAAATATAACAAAACAGAAACAGACTCACAGATACAGAGAACAAACTAGTGGTTATCAGAGGGAAGAGTGGTAGAGACAGGGGTGAAATAGATAAAGGGGATTAAGAGGTACAAACTACTAGGTATAAAATAAATAAGTCACGAGGATATAATGTACAGCACAGGGAGTACAGTCAATATTTTATAATAACTTTGGAGTATAATCTATAAAAATATCAAATTACAAAAAACAAGAATTGAATAGTAATCTAACTGAAGCTGAGGAAATCAGTAAACTTTGAGGAAGTGGGATTTGAGCTGAGTTTTCAAGGAAGGAAAGGTGAAGAAAAGAAGCAGAGAGCATTCTACACAGGTGGAATGATGAACAAAAAACTCAGACTCTTAAAAGAGAAAAGGACAATTTTTAATTTTACAGAGAGAAGTTTGAGGCTCAGAAACGTTAACATTGGTAAGGTTCTGTATCTGCATGTTTGAAATGTTAAGATGTGTTCCTAAAGGCTTCAAAGATTCAAGGGCCTTCAAGTCTACAATGACAGGTTCAGAGATGTCCAGTGCAACAATTTCTACATTCGGATAGTAACACACGAATTAACTGCAACATTCATAGAAGAACTGAAGTATTCTAAATTGGCAGGGATGAGTCTCTTTCGCCACGGTCATCTACTTTTTAAGTTCCCTAAACTTAACTGATAGCCACTGTGTTTTACACATTGTAAAGAAAGAAAGTCCAATATAGTGGAAAAAGGTAACTCAAAGTCAGAATACTGAAGTCCTGATCCACTTGGACTACATGATTTCTAAGCTCCATGAGCTCTAAAATCCTATGGGAACATAAATTTTTGCTAGGCCAGGATAAAGAGTAAAGCAGAACACTATCCTTCCAACTCTAATCCCAATGCTGTATTTAGGTTAACTTCTCTCTCAAAACTAACTAAAATCACTGGCTCTTTTAGGGCAACTTGATCTGCATATCTGACTCATTTTCTTGTAGTGGTAGAAATGGAAAGAAACACAAAGGAACATAGCTCTGAGTCCACATGGCCCCATCTTTATGCAAGTCACCAAACAGAATACAAGACACTCAACACCTATAATGTCAGAGTTGTTAAAGCAAGTAATTTCCTTTTCCTGACACCATTTTCATGAACCTTGTCAAAAAAGTCTCTTGCACATTTCTTAAGGTCTAAGAGGCTTTTCCAAGGAAATAGCCTCCCATATTAATACAAATCCCTTCCAGTTTTGAGCTGAGAAGAGCTCGGGGGAGAATCTCCGGGTGAAAGGATAACTGTACAAGTGATCCTCCCTACTTCCAAAACTTCACTTTCCAGAACTTTCTCACTGTGCTTTCCATGACAATTATTTTGCTAGGACCCTAAGGATACACCATTCGCCTTTTTAAATTCTGGCCCAGATTTCAATTCAAACACAGTATCTTTTCCTTATCTTCTTTTAGACATTTTAAGCTGATATTTTGGAAAGGTCTTTATGTAAAAATTAAAAGAAACAATCAAAAAAATCTAAAGGCATGGCCCACTTTACAAAGTGTATATTTCCTCTCCTGAACTCTTAATTCATTCACTTATACCTCACCTAGGCCTACTCCATTCCATACCTGTTTGAAGCACAAAATCAACATTTGAACTCTTAGGTTTAACCCTTCTTCCTATTACCCTCTTTGTCACCTTTCTTCCAAGTCACATGGTGGAGGAGGAGTGTTAGTCACTCAGACCTTCTGAGGAAATGAAGTGCTAGGGGATTTGATGTGCAGTGCAACCTTCATGTTCTACTAAGAGTGCATCCGTAACAGTGAAGGTACAGGAGCTTAAGTCTCCATCTCTCACTCCCCAGTGGTTGGAGCTACTTCCTCAGAACTTCATTATCAGTCTTCTTGAATTTGCGCCCAAAACAAAAACAAACAAACAAGTAAACCCTCAGGAAATAACTCTACAATTATACAAAATAACTTTTAAAATTTTCATAAATTAAAAAAATTCGGGAACACTCACTACTTCTTTCCCATAGCATCACACAGCAAGCAGTGCACCTCCCAGCCCCTCCTTGAGGCCCTGTAGGCTTTCTCAGTCATCATGGTCTCACTGCACAAATATAGCCAGAGGTGTTAAGTTTCTCTTAAATTTGAAACTAAAACAACATCATAGTTACAAATCCTTCCTCCAATCTGATGCTGGGAATGACATGTAACATTAATCTCATCTTCCCTTTAGGGCTTGCCAAAGGTCAAAAAATTTTTTGACTGTAAATGGCTCTCAGCATTGATACATCCTGAAACCATCTGTGTGCATCAGGAAAGAAAGAAAGCTCACTTGCTTCTACGAAAAAAATTCATGTTTTTCATGCTCGGGGCCTTACTCCTGAGAATCAAATTGGAAAACACCATTTCTAAAGGCACATTCAAAGACAGAGACAATCTGTGAAGGAAAAAAATAGCTCTAGAAACAAGTAAACAATTCTATACTTGGATCTTATGAAAACAAGAAAAAAGTACTTTGCAAAGGAACAAAGTCTAGGGAACTCAGAAAAACTGAAGTCAATTGTGAACCTGATTTGCTGACGCTCTTCCCATAAGAGGAGGCCTGTGCTTTTTTTTTTTAAAGGTTGCCTTGCCCATTATATAAGAAGCAGAATTTTAGTTTTTTCCTTCATAATATACCCACAGAAACTACACTGCAAGCAACTTCCCATTGCCTGGAGAATAAAGGCCAAACTCCTTGGGATAGTTTCCAAACCTCTTTATGACATGGCCCCAGCTTGGCCTTCTGGCCATATCTCCCCTATGATCTCCTACGTAGTGCTTGTTCCAGCAGTACTAGTTCTTAGCAGTTTCTCACATTTGTCACATTCTCTCAGGTCTATGCACACACACACACATCCCTGGCTATTTTTGGAACGCTCACGTCTCCCACCCCACCATCTAGCTAACTTCTATTTCTCCTTCAAGACTCAGAGTAAGTGTCACCTATTGGAAGTCTTTTCTGATTCCCGTAGGATAAAGCAGATCCCTCTCTGTTTTTATCGTCCTCTGCAATCTCTGTGTTAATGCCCACACAGGGTGAATTTAGGTGAGAAAGTTCTCTAATGGCACAGTGATCTTAATCTATTATCCCTCATGGACTGAATTTACAGAGAGATTTTTTTAAAAGACTATACCCACAGTAGCTGTCTTACAAATATGAATACCCAAGAATAGCTTTATAAAGAAGATATAATACCAAAGCACTAAATAACAAATTTTTATACTTTTAAAATTATACTAAGGTTTATATTCTTCCGTGTCTTTGAAGCAATTCTTTTTATTTATTTGTAAGTATTGATTTATAAGTACATAGAGATTTCATACTCTTGGAAACAAGAGTTCCCTGTTTAAATTTTTATAGCTTCCAGAAAATATAAGCTAACATTTAAATGAATCCAGTGGCGGATCATATTTATAAAAGCCACCTGAATCATATATATTATACATTCTTGTACATTGTATTTTCATAAATAAGGCATCTCTGTACAGTCAAATACACCTAGATAAATATCATCACAAAAAACTGTTAGAATGACTAGAATAGACTTAAAATGAACATCCTTCCTGTCCCAAGTGTGTTTTGAGCAGGGGTTGGAAGATGGAGAGGATATGCACTTTTTTTTTTTTAATTGGAGTATAGTTGCTTTACAATGTTGTGTTAGTTCCTGCTGTACAATGAAGTGAATCAGCTGTATGTATACATATATGCCCTCCCTCTTGGACCTCTCTCCCACCCCACCCCCATCCCATCCATCTAGGGCACTGCAGAGCTCCGAGCTGAGCTCCCTGCACTATACAGCAGGTTCGGGCTAGCTATCTGTTTTACACGTGGTAGTATATATATGTCAATCCCAATTCATCCCACACCTCCTCCCACCCATCCTGTGTCCACATGTCCATTTTCTACATCTGCAACTCTATTCTTGCCCTGCAAATAGGTTCATCTGTACCAATTTCTAGATTCCACACATATGTGTTAATATACGATATTTGTTTTTCTCTTTCTGACTTACTACACTCTACATGATAGTCTCTAAGTCCATCCACATCTCTACAAATGACCCGATTATATTCCTTTTTATGGCTAAGTAATATTCCATTGTATATATGTACCACATCTTCTTGATCCATTCCTCTGTTAATGGACATTTAGGTTGTTTCCATGTCCTGGCTATTGTAAATAGAGCTGCAATGAACATTGTTGTACATGACTCTTTTTGAATTATGGTTTTCTCTGGGTATATGCCGAGTAGTGGGATTGCTGGGTCATATGGTAGTTCTATTTTTACTTTTTTAAGGAATCTCCATACTGTTCTCCATAGTGGCTGTATCAACTTACATTCCCACCAACAGTGAAAGAGGGTTCCCTTTTCTCCACACCCTCTACAGCATTTATTGTTTGTAGATTTTTTGATGGCCATTATGACTTGTCTGAGGTGATACCTCATTGTAGTTTTGATCTGCATTTCTCTAATAATTAGTGATGTTGAGCATCTTTTCATGTGCCTCTTGGCCATCTGTATATCTTCTTTGGAGAAATGTCTACTTAGGTCTTCTGCCCATTTTTGGATGGGGTTGTTTGTGTTTTTGATATTGAGCTGCATGAGCTTTTATATATTTTGGAAATTAATCCTTTGTCTGTTGATTCATTAGCAAATATTTTCTCCCATTCTGAGGGTTGTCTTTTTGGTTTACGGTTTCCTTTGCTGTGCAAAAGCTTTTAAGTTTCATTAGGTCCCATTTGTTTATTTTTGTTTTTATTTTCATTATTCTAGGAGGTGGGTCAAAAAAGATCTTGCTGTGATTTATGTCAAAGAGTGTTCTTCCTATTTCTCCTCTAAGAGTTTCATAGTGTCTGGTCTTACATTTAGGTCTTTAATCCACTTTGAGTTTACTTTTGTGTATGGTGTTAGGCAGTGTTCTAATTTCATTCTTTTACATGTAGCTGCCCAGCTTTCCCAGCACCGCTTATTGAAGAGGCTATCTTTCCTCCATTGCATATTCTAGCTTCCTTGGTCATAGATTAGGTGACCATAGGTGCGGGGGTTTATCTCTGGGCTTTCTATCCTGTTCCACTGATCTATATTTCTGTTTTTGTGCCAGTACCATACTGTCTTGACTACTGAGGCCTTGTAGTATAGCCTGAAGTCAGCCTGATTCCTCCAACTCTGTTTTTCTTTCTCAAGATTGCTTTGGCTATTCAGGGTCTTTTGTGTTTCCATACAAATTGTAAAATTTTTTGTTATAATTCTGTGAAAAATGACATTGGTAATTTTTTTTTTTTTTTTTTTTTAACATCTTTATTGGGGTATAATTGCTTTACAATGGACATTGGTAATTTGATAGGGATTGCATTGAATCTGTAGACTGCTTTGCGTAGTATGGTCAAAGATTAATAAATAGCATAGCAAGGTCAATAAAACTAGAAGCTGGTCCTTTGAGAAAATAAACAAAATTGATAAACCTTTAGCCAGACTCATGAAGAAAAAGAGGGAGAGGACTCAAATCAATAAAATTAGAAATGAAAAAGAAGAAGTTACAACAGACACCACAGAAATACAAAGCATCATGAGAGACTACTACAAGCAACCCTATGCCAATAAAATGGACAACCTGGAAGAAATGGACAAATTCTTAGAAAGGTATAACCTTGCAAGACTGACAGGAAGAAATAGAAAATATGAACAGACCAATCACAAGTAAGGAAATTGAAACTGTGATTAAACATCTTCCAACAAACAAAAGCCCAGGACCAGATGGCTTCACAGGCAAACTCTATCAAACATTTAGAGAAGAGCTAACACCCATCCTTCTCAAACTCTTCCAAAAAATTGCAGAGGAAGGAACACTCCCAAACTCATTCTACAAGGCCACCATCACCCTGATACCAAAACCAGACAAAGACACTACAAAAAAATAAAATTACAGACCAATATCACTGATGAAAATAGATGAAAAAATCCTCAAAAAATTACTAGCAAACGGAATACAACAACACATTAAAAGGATCATAAACCATGATCAAGTGGGGTTTAACCTAGGAGTGCAAGGATTCTTCAATATATGCAAATCAATCAATGTGATACACCATATTAACAAATTGAAGAATAAAAACCATACGACCATCTCAATAGATGCAGAAAAAGCGTGTGACAAAATTCAACACCCACTTATGTTAAAAACTCTCCAGAAAGCGTGCTTAGAGGGAAACTACATCAACATAATAAAGGCCACATAGGACAAACCCACAGCCAACAACATTCTCAATGGCAAAAAACTGAAAGCATTTCCTCTAAGATCAGGAACAAGACAAGGATGTCCACTCTCACCACTATTATTCAACATAGTTTTGGAAGTCCTAGCCATGGCAATCAGAGAAGAAAAAGAAATAAAAGGAATCCAAACTGGAAAAGAAGAAGTAAAACTGTCACTGTTTGCAGCTGACATGATACTATATGTAGAAAATCCTAAAAATGCCACCAGAAAACTACTAGAGCTAATCAATGAATTTCGTAAAGCTGCAGGATACAAAATTAAGGCACAGAAATCTCTTGCATTCCTATACACTAACAATGAAAGACCAGAAAGAGAAATTAAGGAAACAATCCCATTTACCACTGCAACAAAAAGAATAAAATACCTAGGAAAAAAACCTACTTAAGGAGGTAAAAGATCTGTACTCAGAAAACTATAAGACACTGATGAAAGAAATCAAAGATGACACAAACAGATGGAGAGATATACCATGTTCTTAGACAGGATATGATTTTTATGGAAGAGATTAAGTAACAAATACTGCAAGATAGTATGATCTTCTGTAGGTAAACACTGGTGAATTTTGCTTTGCTAAAATAAAGAAATGTGAATAGATTGTATTGTTAAAGTAGAAATTATAAACCAATAGGTAGTAGGAGAGGGATACAAATTTTGAGTTGTGGGGGAAGTGGAGTAGTATATGGGCTTAGGGTGGGAGTGAGACAGAGATCCTAGATGACAGCTGAAGATCTCTGGAATCAGAGCAAAGGTCTATTTGACTGACTTAAGTAATTGGAGGAAATTTGGGAAGAGGGATGCAGAGGAAACATAGGTGTTATGACAGAGTGATTCTAATGATCAGCTGGAATATAAATTGACAGAAGTAACCAACCAAAAAAGTTTAAGGAGTAACAAGAGGGAAGTTTCTTTTCTAGTTACTATAGGTTTTCAAAATGATAAAATAATAAGAAATAAATGCAGTGTGGTATTTGTCTTAAGAATCGGTAGACTGATGGTTACACAAAGGAATAGAAAGCCTAGAAGTAATCCAAAGTATATGTAAAAATATAAAGTATATTTAAGTGACATTTCAAACTACTGAAACCAACTCAAGAAAAACAATCTGAATAGACCTGTAACAAATAAAAAGATTGAATTAGTAATCAAAAAGTTACCCACAACCTCTTTTGAACATACCTTAAATTAGCCTTTAGGAATCCACTGATATATGTTTGAGGCATAAAAGAGAACAGAACATTTTCTGTTTCCAATGTCAATTCTCTCTCTTTTTTTTTTAAAGATCTTTTCTTGCAATTATGAAATAAATTACAGTTTGGAAAAGTGCATTTAAAAAAAAAAAAAAACTTACCCACAAAGAAAAACTCAGGCCCAGATGGCTTTACTGCTGAATTCTATTAAACATTTAAAGAAGAATGAATACCAATTTTTCACAAATTCTTCCAATAATTGGAAGAGGAGGGAATACTTCCCAACTCATTCTATCAGACCAGTATTACCCTGGTACCAAAACCAGACAAAGACATCATAAGGAAAAAGAACTACAGACCAATATCTTTTATAAATATTGATATAAAAATCCTCAACAAAATACTAGCAAACTGATTCTAGCAAAATACAAAAAGAATCATATACCATGATCAAGTAGAATTTATCCCTAGGGTAATTTAACATCTGAAAAGCAATTAACGTAATACCCTCTTTGGACAGAAAAAAAAAACAAAAAACGCATGGTCATCTCAATAGAAATAGAAAAAGAATTTGATCAACATCCTTTCATAACGGGAACACTAAACAAACTATAAATCAAAGGGAACTTCCACAACCTGATAAAGGACAAGTACAAAAACCCCAAAGCTAACATAATACTTAATGGTGAAAAACTGCATGCTTTCCCTCTAAGATCAGGAATAAGATAAGGGTGTCTGCTCTTGCTACTTCCATTCAACATCATATTAGAAGTTCTAAAGAAAGCAATTGGGGAAGAAAAAGAAATAAAACTTGTCCAGATTGGAAGAGAAGAAGCAAAACCATCTCTGTTCACAGATAACATAATCTTGTCTGTGGATAATCCAAAGGAATCCACCAAAAAACTATCAAAACTAATGAGTTCAGCAAGTTTGCAAGATATAAAATCAATATACAAAAATCAATTATACTTCTATACACCTGCAATGAACAATCTAAAAATGAAATTTTTAAAACTTCATTTATAATAGTATCAAAAAAGAATAAAATGCTTAAGAATAAATTTAGCAAAGTGTAAAACTTACGCTCTGAAATCTATAAACATTATCCAAAGAAATTAAAGAAGATGAAAATCACCCCATCTTCATGAATTAGAAGACAATATTATTAAGACAGCAATATTCTTCAACTTGACCTACAGATTCAATGCAATCTTTACTAGAATTTCAGCTGATTCTAATATTCATATGAAATTGCCAGAGAACCAGAATAGCCAAAACAAGCTTAAAAAAGAATAAAGTAGGAAGACTCACACTCCTCAATTTGAAATCTTAGTACAAAGTTACAGTAATCAAAACAGTGTGCTCTGGCATAAGGATAGACATATAGACCAATGGAACAGAATTTAGAGTCCAGAAATAAATCCATATGTCTATAGTCAACTGATTTTCAACAAAGGTACCAAAATCATTCAATGGGGAAAAAAAAGTCTTTTCAACAAATGGTTTTGGTACAACTGGATAGCCATATGCAACAGAATAAGGTTGGATCCTTACCTCATACCACTTCCAGAAATTAACTCAAGATGGATCAAAGACCTAAATTTAAGCACTAAAACTATTAGAAGAAAACATAGGGGTAAAGTTTCATCACCTTGGATTTGACAATGATTTCTTAGATATGACACCAAAAGCACAAGCAATAAAAGAACAAATAGATAAGCTGAATTTCATCAAAATTTTAAAAACTTTTGTGCATCAAAGGATACTACTAAGAAAGTGAAAAGACATCCATAGAATGGGAGGAAAGTTTTTCAAAACATATATGGAATAAGGGTTTAGTAGCCAGAATACATAAAGAGCTCTTGTAACTCAACAGACAACCTGATTAAAACATGGGTAAGGCACTTAAATGACATTTTTCCAAAAATGATAAGCTAATGACCAACAAGCATATGAAAAGATGCTCAACATCATTAGTAATTAGGAAAATATTAATCAAAACCACAATGAGATACCATTTCACACCCATTAGGATGGGTATATTTTTGTAACATGGAAAATAGTAAAGTATTTACAAGAATATGGAGAAACTGGAACACTTGTACATTGCTGGTGTGAATGTAAAATGATGCAGCCAGTATGGAAACCAGTTTGGCAATTCCTGAAAAGTTAAACATAGAATTACCATACAATCCAGCAATTCCACTCATAGACATATGCTATAAATAATTAAAAATAGGTACTCAAATATGTGTGCGTGAATGTTCACTCTAGCACTATTCACAACAGCTAAAAGAAGCAACCCAAATGTCATCTGTCAACAGATGACTGGATAAACAAAAGTTGATATATCCATACAATAGAATATTATTTGGCTATAAAAAAAAAGAATGAAGTACTGATACATGCAAGAACATGCATGAACCTTGAAAACATTATGCTAAGTGAAAGAAGTCAGTCACAAAAGCTTAACTATTATATGATTCTACTCATATAAAATGTCCAGGGACTTCCCTGGCGATCCAGTGGTTAAGACTCTGTGCTTCCAATGCAGCAGGCACGGGTTCGATCCCTGGTCAGGGAAACAAGATCCCACATGCCGCACAGCAAGGCCAAAAAAGAAAAAAAAAAATGTCCGGAATAGGTAAATCTATAGAGACAGAAAGTGGATTAGTGGTTGCTTAGTGCCAGGGCACTAGGCTGTAAGGGAAGTAGGGGATGAAAGGGTGATAAATAGTTTCTTGTTACAGTGATAAAAATATTCTAAAATTAATTGTGGTGATGGTTGCACGTATCTGTGACTATATTTAAAATCATTGAACTGTATGATTTAAATTGAACTGTATGATTTAAATTGGTTAATTATATAGTATGTGAATTATATTTCAATAAACCTGTTTAAGAAAAATACAAACAGAGAGAGAGAGAACTGGAGGAATATACACCAAAATGTTAATGATAGTGAGATTGCGAGCATGGCCAGTGGCTCACCTTAAGATTTAAGCAAACTTCACATTCTCAGGACAATTGTTGATACGAGTGAGTGCTTAATAAATATTGGTTGCTAAAAAAATATATATATATATATATATATATATATATATATATATATATATATACATACAAACTTCAAAGAAAAAAAACAACTAAAAATCACTCCAGGCCAAAATGTAGTAAAAGGGACCAAATTCACCCTCCTGCTTGGAGCAGCAAAAAGAAAAAAAAAAGAAAAGAAAACAACAAAAACATGTTAATAAAACAAAATATTTTTGAGGCACTGGATGTCAGATTACAAAGGACAGTGATCCCTAAGAGACAGGAAACAAAAACAAGGTGAACTCACAAATTGCACCAGTTTACTGTCTTGAGTTTCCAACAGTGCAGCAGGGAGGGGGAAATCAAGAGGTGCCAGCAGACTCCCTGAGTTGAGAGGATCAAAGAAGCTAGAAATCTCAGGATAGAGTACCAGAGAGGAGAAAACTGCATAGAAAGGGAACTCCAGAGAAATGTAGATAGTTCCTCCCAAGTGTTCAGCTGATTACTGATCAACGCATGTTCTTAAGGAAAGTACTCAAGGCCACAGAAAGAACTACTCCAAAAAATTAGAAGTAACAATGCCTGGTTTCCACACTGGTCTGGGACTAGTGCCTGTTCCCACCAACCAGACTGGGGAACCTTATGATTCACAGGGCATTTGGCAGAGAACATAGAAGGGTTTTACCTCAATATTGGGTGATAATTAGCCCTAGACTGAGCACTGCTGTGGTCACACCTAAAAAGTCTTAAAAGTAACAACATCCACAGTATATAAAGAATCATGTATTCTCAAAACTCAGTAAGAGACCAAACAATCCAATTAAAAATAGGGAAAAAAATCTGAACAGACACTTCAAGAAAGAAGATATACAGAGGCCAAATAAGCACATGAAAAGATATTCAATATCACATATCAATAGGGAAATGCAAATTAAAACCACCATGTGATAACACCTCACATCCACTAGGACAGCTAAAATGTCAACGACTGACCATACCAGTTGTTGGTGAGGATGTGGAAGAACTGGAACTCTCATCACTACTGGTGGGGATGTAAAATGGTACAATCACTTTGGAAAAGGGTTTTGTGGTTTCTTAATAGACATCTGCCATATGAGCTAGCCATTCCCGTCTCCCACCTAGGAGAAAGCATATGTCCATACAAAGACATACAGGGATATGCATAGCAGCTTGTTACAGATAAAAACTGGAAACAATGCAGATATCTATCAACAAGGTGAATAAACTGTGACATTTTGACAATGTAATAATATTCAGCAATATAAATAATTAAACTACTGACACATGCAAAAATACAACTGAATCTGAAAATAATTATGCTGAGTAACAGAACTGCCAGACCAAAAAAAGGTGCACATACTGTATGATCTCATTTATTATAAAATTCTAACTAAACTATAGCAATAGAAAGCAGATCAATGGTTGCCTGGATATGGGGCAGGAGAAGGACGAGGAGAGAAAGAGAGGGACTATACAAAAGCCATGAGGAAATCTATGGTGATGATTTCACAGATGCATACAAATGTCAGAACTTTTCCAACTATACACTTTATTTGAAAAACAAAAGTTCATGCCATGACAAAGTTTATGATTTCCTGTTATACAATGAAATTCGTATTTTATACCATACATTTTACCTACTTTTTTCCTAAATGAAAAATAACTTATAAAAAGAGAATCATGACAATTTATAACAAAGGAAACCTTAGAGATTATTTAATATATTTCCCTCTTTTTCAGAAGAGGAAATTGGCCTCCAGAGAGGTAGATCTGCCCAAGGTCGTCACATCATTGGTAATGACTAGGAAAGGGCTGCTGGCAGTACTCTTTTTATACTACTTGGTTCTTTGAGTGTTTCAGACCTTAAGAATAAAATGTCCTCTGTGAACATACAGACTATATATGTTATTACAACTATTCCTGCAGCTTATTCTAAGTTTTCATTTGGTAGGTAAGAATATTTGTAAGTGTACAAGTTTTATCTGAATTATTTGCATACTGTAACAGTATTTACTCAGAGCCTTCAAGTTTTGAAATGAAATACATTTTTCATATGAATGAGTTTGACATCTCTGTCTGGTAACAGGAAGCTTATAAAATAGGTCTTATAATATTTGAATTCCTTCTTATTACAGTTTATGTAAAAAACCGTAGACCATATCTTTGGACTGGGAATATACTTAAGTATTTATATAGAATGTATATTCAAAACAGAATCTAGGTTTATTGCGGACTGTGGCCAGTTGAACTAAAAATAATTTAGTGCCAGTAATATGAAAATGTATCAAGATTGCAAATAGTCTTCAAAAGCAAGGTAAGGTCTTTTGAAACAATGCTTCACTATAGAAATCCAATAACTAGGATTTTCTTTGGAACACTAAAGTGGCTGTTATTTATCATAGCAATGTGGGAGACACATTCAGAGATCTATTTTTATTTAATTTTTTTTGTTGTGCCACACGGCATGCGGGATCTTAGTTCCCCAACCAGGGATAGAACCCGTGCCCCCTGCATTGGAAGCGTGGAGCCACTGGACCACCAGGGAAGTCCTGGAGATCTATTTTTAAATAATAGGCAAGAGGACTTATGTTTTCTGCTGTAATTGGTAAATATTACAAATCTACACACTACTGAATTTTTCACTCCCCATCTCCACCTCCTCTTGTTCTCTCATTTTTCCAAAAATAACAAAACAAAGAAACAAAAGCAAAACAGCATAAAATAGTCTCTCCATGTTTCCTCAACGTCCCCTTTGCTCGGTGACATATATTCTAGCAGGACAGCGGAGAGAAGACTCTGACTTGAAAAACTGAAAGCCTCCATATTTATGAGCTAATCTATGGCTTACCCAAACTCAACGGTTTTAGTGGAAAAATATTCAATAAATATGTATATTTTAGACATCCTTGCAAATTCTAGGTACCTCAGAATTCATTCATAAAATATTCTGAAACATTTCCCAAATGTGCTGTGCTAAGCGAACATTAAGTAACAATAACCCTTTTGCTCACCCCTTGGGTGGAAATTTTCACACATTAAAAGACAATTGAGGATAATGGCATTAGGCTGCTCCAGCCTTGACTCGATGGAGTGCATCTGCAGCACTCAGTATTTACAATGTGCACAGGATGAATTCTCCTACCTAGCAAAAACCTCAGCCTCAATACCTGCTAACATTTGACTCTATGTAGTGTGATACAGGTTTTTAAATGCTGTCCTGATCCAGTTTTGAGGCCCTGGCTAGAGGCTGGTCATTTCTGCTTCCTGAGCAGTCAATTAAGCCCACACCCTGAACCACCTCCAATATCAGCTCTCACACTCTTGGCCCCTATACACCTGCTCTACTTGCCCCAGGGCCAGGTACCAGACAACCAGGGACAGCCCCTATGCCCCAGAGTCTACTGACACTGCTCACATTAGCCAATCCTAAACGTGCTTGCCCATTCTTTCCCTCAGAAACTGCAGTATAAAGGCACTTGCCCACAGTTCTCCTCTCTCCCTCTGCCTTGTGGCTGACCCTAGTTCTTCCCTGAGTGGCCCTGCACAGTGTGCTGTGTTCTCCCCAGGGAACTGTGAGTCCAACAAACTACAAAACCCTTTCTGCCTTCTATTGATCTGTTTTGGCCTCACCATACCTCACCCAAGGTAATATGGTGAAAAATAAGGGAGGGAGGGAAGGTGGGAGAGAGAGAGGAAGGGAGAAGGAAGAAAGGGAGGGAGGGAGGGAGGGAGGGAGGGAGGAAGGAAGGAAGGAAGGATTTTAATTGGCTCTTAAAAGCAACATATTTAGTTTTGCTAAAATTTAACTCAAACCAATAATATCTGTACAGAGTGTAAGTTCCTTATGGAACAAGTCTGAAATGCAGCAACAGTTTACAAAATATGATAAGCTATGTCTATTTACATATTGAGAGCACCTAACATGTCAAGCCATGTGCTTATATCGCATTACCTCATGTAGTTCTGAAAAAGACCAGCGAGGTAGAGCTACTATTATATCTATATTAAATACATGAATCTGAGGCACAGAGAAAGATACAAAAATTGTCTAAAAGGACAGAGCTAGCAAATGGTGGAGCCGGGATTTGAACTCACATTTCTCTAAAACCAGAACCTAAGCTCTTAAGTCCTAAGTGATACTACCTTCAAATAGCTGCTCGTCCAACAAATATTTATTGAGCACCTATTTTATGACATTGTATTATACATTAGAGAAAAAGGCATCGAACTGATTCTCAGAATGCTTATTTCATAGTGACAGTGAGGTTATTTTACCTATAAGAACAAGATAGCTTGATAGGTATTGGATGGATTTTATCTAGGGTGCTACAGAAGTATAATCATTTACTTAACTAAGTAAATAGATTTGTACCACTACTATCCTTTGCCCCCTGCCTCCATTTACACACACACACACACACACACACACGCACTCCTTTAAATTGCTCTTTTGGCTAGTTCTACCTCTGCCAAAGGATGAAATCTCAGTAAAATCTCATAACTTTTTTCTGACTACTCTCAAATACTAAAAAGTCCTCAGGTCACTTTTAGCCAAAAGAACTTTCTTTTTCAGTATCTGAAAAGCGTAATTTGGAGCAATAATCAAACCCTGCACATCCTTCAAAGTTAAATTGTCCCCAGCTCAAGCCTGCTGCAGCTCAGGAAGCCTACAGTGAGGGAGGCAAGCATGGTTGCTACCACCTGCTTCAATTCCTTGCCTGGCCTTCCACTCCTCTCTCTCACTCTATGGCTTCTGAACCCCTGGGAGTGAGGGGAGGGCTGTTCTCCAGACTCGGTGCATGTCTACACTCACAAGGCGCTTCTGTGGATTCCTCAGAAATTCAGAATCCCCCACTGGAAGCCTCTCGTTGCATGTCCCAGGACAGATGTGGTACCTATAATTCCACTGCCTCTCCCCAACCTCTATCAGCCCCAACATTCGGTGACCCGCCCTGCACAGACTCTTGGTGAAATGCTTTCAACAGCCAACCTCCACCACCACGATCTGCAGCCCCTTTGAAGACTTGCCCTTTTTTCTGTTCACTCTTTTTTTTTAGATTCTTTTCCCATTTGGCCATTACAGAGTATTGAGTAGAGTTCTCTGTGCAATACGGCAGGTTCTTATTAGTCTTCTATTTTATATACAGTAGTGTGTATATGTCAATCCCAACCTCCCAATTTATTCCCCTCCATGCCCTGGTAACCATAAGTTTGTTTTCTACATACTCTACTTCCATTTTTGTAAATACGCTCATGTGTACCCTTTCTTTTAGATTCCACATATAAGCGATATCATGATATTTGCCTTTCTGTGTCTGACACTTCACGGTATGACCATTTCCAGGCTCTAACTGACATTTCCTTCCTCTGTATGGTCTTCAGAGGAAATGCCACCACCCTGCCATGGGGGAAGTGCAGTCTTCCCCCAACACAGCTCACCCTCAGCACTCTGAAACCTGTGGAAGACACGTGTACATTGGACCCCCAATTCTCTACTGTCAAGCTCTGCAGGAAGCACCTGGCCATCCTCCTCCACGATGGGGGAAGGGAGCAGGGTACCTCAGACCCCAGCAATTTTGCTTCATCCACTCAGTGCTTTCATACCTACATGACCACATCCTTGGCATGTCTAACATGGGTGCCCCAGCACCTCACTTTGAATGGGGATGTTTAGCAAATGTTGTTTTGTTCTCAGTCTTTGAGGCTTCAGCCAAAATCCAGACAGAGTGTCATTTAATATTCTGTTTCAGAAACATAAAGAAGGATGCTCACCAGACTGAATAATGCATAGCACAGCAAAAACTGTCTCTATATGGTTGTTTTCCAATATTTTCTATTAAGGAAAATGGATTTGTCTTCTAATTCTCACTCTGCTCCTAGAAATGCTTTGTGAACCTGAGTAAATCATTAGTCCTCCGTGTTTTCACCTAAAATTATACGAAACTATAAAATTATTTAAAGTTTGTTGAAAAGTCTCTCCAAGAAAATATAGCTCTGTCATTTGAGGCTAATATACATCAATCTTCCTAGCCCAGAAAAGACAAAAAACTAAAAATTAGCCGGAGAGCAGCAGGAGAACTGCCTTTGAATAAACCCAAATTCCTGACATCGTGCCCTACATCTCCAGGAGGAATTAAAACTCTCACCTTCCCAATCTCAGAAGCAAGTTACTCATATCAAGCCTGACCTTATGCCCCAGTTCTGATCACTAAGCTTCTACATTGTTCTCTTTGCCATGTTCCTTACCTTGTTAACCTGACTAGTAGACAGGTTCACCCAGGACAATCCTCCTCCCAAAGGCAAGGACCCTCTCTGAATTTAAGCCAAGCATGAGGATGACGGTGCCTGTTGGAAGACTTCTCAGAAGTAAGCACCTGTGATTCATGAATACCCCATACTCCTGGAACCACTGTCTTCTTAGGGACTCCACCTTCTCAGAATGAGCTCCCTGCTAGCTGTACCCTTACCCTAGGACAGGACACAGGTCCACTGCCACTTCAATCACAGCACCTGCCCCACTCCAAGATCCTAAAGCATGTAAGGTATCGGCATAAATGCCAAATGGAGCTAACTGGGCTAAAAGCATGCATCTTTCCAAAAACGCATTGTTTACAGTATTTCCTCCTTTATCCTTTTACTTTTAAAGAATAAATCTTTCTCTAGTGTTTTCATGGCTGACATAGAGTAACTGCCTTATTTTGATTAAAATTAAAATTGAATCATTTTCTTCTCTGTCCTTAGAGCATAGGTTCCACAAACATAAAGTAGGTAATTGATCTTATTTAAGAAATTTGCAATGGAACAATAAAAACAATTAAGTGCAATGACTCTAGTACAGATGTTCTGAATCCAATATTTCTCAAAAGGCTTTGACAACATCCAAAGTTGTATGAAAATATTTGGCAGTGGTAACTCAAAATTTAAGTATTCTGTTCTTTTTTCTAGCAATAGCCAAGAATGGAAGAGTCTTCACGAACAATCTAATTGAGAGGTTCTGGAAAACAAATCTGTAGCACATGGTCATTTTTTCTCTGTTGATGGCTCAGCTGAGCCAGTGACATTTATGAGTCCATGGCTGAGGGCTCTATAGGTTCTGGATCAATACAATCTTTCCTAAAGTTATAGACTGAATGTTTGTGTCCCTCTGCCCCTAAATTCATATGTTGAAGCCCAAACCACTAGTGTAAGGTAATTAAGTAAAGTAATTAAGGTTAAATGAGGTCATAAGGGTGAGGCCTTGATCTGATAGGATTAGTGTCCTTCTAAGAAGAGACACTAAAAAGCATGGAAAATGAAAGGCGACATGAAGACATAATGAGAAGGCGGCCATCTGCAAGTGAGAAAGAGAGATCACACCAGAAACTGAATTGCCAGAACCTTGATCTTGGACTTCTTGCATCCAGAACTGTGAGAAAATGAATTTCTGCTGTTTACGCCATTCAGTCTATAGTACTTTGTTACAGCATCCTCAACCAACTAATACACCCAGGAACTTATCAACGGAGGAGAGGACGAAAAGACATTTTCTTCCTCTTTCTCCAAGTGGGATCCCAGAAATTCCCCAGTGTATATTAAAATATTAATATCTTGCTTTCACACAGTTTATATGCATAGTCCTATTTATTCTTCACAATCTTGTAGTTAGGCAGAGCTAGCATTATTAATCCCGTTTTACAGATGAGATGGAATGTGGCTAAGCCAAGATTAGACGTAGAACTTTTGACTCCTAGCCCAAGCTTCTTACACTGCACCTCATGCCAGCTGACTGAGAGTAGCTTTAGAGATCTTTCCACTCCTGAGTCAGCTCACAGTTAGAACATCTCTGGGAATCATAGCACTGGTTCCAGGATAAGACACTAGACTTCAAAAGGGGTACCTCTTAACAGATAAGCAGAATTATCTGCCATTGGTCAGGAGAACCATGAGCTATTAATAAATAAAGTTGAAGAAAAAATTAAAATTAAAGCTGGAGTTGTGCTCAATTTCAATAATTTTAATTATTAATTTAGAGTGATAGTAATTTTGACCTTTTAACAAAACCTTCTTTATATACCATTTTTGAGTTTTGACTATCTGTGGACACAAAGGAATAAATCTTGGCCACTCTTTGTCCTGGAACACACCATCTACAGCTCCTCCTGGGAGAAAGAGCTCAGCTACAACTTAAAGTTCAGTACATTCACTCTTCTGATTAATTTGGAGCAGTGGAGCAATTAAAGAACAGATGCTATGGATTAATGTTCCACATCACATTGAGAAGCCCTTCTATAGGCCCTGGTGCTATTTTTAAAATATCTGAGCTCTGAATGTCACTCCATTAATAAAGATTTCAGCAGCTTACTCATTAACACCAACAAGACATTATCATTAGAACAACATATACTTTCAGGCTCATTTTTCTGTTGTGCAAATCAATGATGAAAAACTTCAGAAACTGAACCAATGTTAGATTGTTTAGTATAACTGATTTGGGGCTCATATTCAAAACATTTATTTTATCCATACATAATATCTTAAAATATGTCTCTTTCCTAATAGGCAGCCAAAAACCCCTATTACTGACATTTGGTTTCAACTCGCCCTAATACAGAATGTCTCTCTTTGCTCCCTTTTCAACTGTTCCTGAGGATGACTGCCAAACCCTAAGGAAAAGGGAAAACTTGGTTGCCTTTAGCATGTAAGCCTCTCAGTGTCAGCAGTTACACCATTCTCTCCTTTAGGCTGAGTTTGCACTGTATTGGAAAATAGAGGCCTCTGAGTATTCATGCCTCTTCAGATTGGCTGTCAAAAGCCCTTCACGTGCAATCTTCTTATTTGGCCCCAAAGAAGACAGTCTCTTCTAAATAGTGCTCAAATGGTTATCCCATTCAGAAATAATGGAATATTTGTTTGATATAGAACATAAATTTATTCTAGTTAAAATAATATTTTGTTTGTAGAAATTTTTATGTGCATCCAGAGAAAAGGGAGATTTTAAAATCAGAAATCTCAAAAATTAATGGGAAGCATTTTAAAAATAATTTTAAGGAATTATAAACAACCTAAATATCCAGTAATAGGGATTTGGTATGGGGATATCTATGTAGATGTAGATACAGACATAGATATGGAGAATGAGATTTCCATTCAATAAAGCACTCTGTATCTAAAATAAATAATCCTGATGTTTCCAGTTCTATATAATAGACTATTTACATAGATACTTACCTTCTCTTCCTCAAAAATGCCTGTAAAAATTACAATCAAGAAATACAGAAGCTAGCAAGCACAGAGCAGCACTAAAAAGGGGAAAAAGAGCCATCAGCAGACCAGAGATTTATTAAAATCTTTAGAAAATGGCAAGTAGACGAATCATACTGTCAGATGAAACAAAAGCAAAGAAGCAAATGTTCCAGCACTGAAGACACCTGGCTTCACTCTGAAAAAAGTGAATGCTGAGCAAAATGAAGAGAAAGATCAAAACCTAGACACATCGCCATGAAATTTCATAACACACCAAAGATAAAGAAGATACGCCAGAAACTTCCAGGAAAGGGCTATGGAAGTTCCCTACTGTTTGATGTATTCATTATCTGAGTTCTTACAGCCATGAGATTGCATAGGGAAGCAGTCATGGCTCAAAAATATTCATTAATCGACTGGCCACTTGTAAAATTAGTCCTGATTCAAATACTCATCCCATATCACACTGACATCTGTCCTCACCAATCACATCAGAGTCTATTTTGGTCAATTTAATTGAATTTTTAATAAATATATGATTAAAATATGTAAGCCATAAATATTTAATAAATATAAAATAATAAATACATAGCATAAATTGACTTTAAAGTAAAATTGCAAACCTTGAAAAGATGTTAGATTTCATAGGGTTGATAAAAGTGTTGGTGACTTGAGTCACCAACAAAGCTACTGCTAAATGAGAATTTTAGCAGAGTTAGATCAGTTTAGGATGGATGAGGAGAAAACCAACCAGGAGAATGGTAAATAAGAAAGGGTCATCAAGGGAGATTCATTTAAAAATCAAAGAATTTAAGACAGGCCCTTGTAGGGAAGTCTTGAAATAGTTTTGCAGAAATTACTATCTTTATGATTGTGCAGGAAAGTGAAATATGAACTTGGAAGATATCATATCATTCTACCATCTATTTTTATCAGAAAATGGTAACCCTCAAACAATCCAATTTAAATAGATTTATATTAAGAGGACTTTTCTAGTGCTACTTTCCCAAGAAACAGGAGACTTCCTATAGATAGAAAGGAAGCAGAAACAGGATGGCATTGTATTACTCTCATTAGCAAGAATAAGTGCTGAAAATAGTGGAAAAAAGCCTGTAAAATTCTGAAAAAAATGACTTTATATCAATAATTCTATACATAATCAAACTACTAATCAAATATGAAAGCAAAACAATGACATGCAAGAATTCTGAAGATTTACCTCCCATGTACTCTTTTGAAAAAAGTACTCCAGCCACATTTTAAAAGAGGAAGGAAGGAAGGAAGGAGGAAGAGAGGGAGGGAGAGTGGGAGAGAGGGAGGGAGGAAGAAAGAAAGGGAAAGGGAAACCAAGAATATGGAATGAAAGGTATGAGGAGATTTCTGCTTTAGGTAATGAAAGACTGAGTAGTTTAACCAAATCTAACCACACTCTGGGAAAAAAAAAACACAAAAGCTTGATTAAATATATTATTTTAAAATCTTCTTAAAAGCATCAAAGATATATCAAGACAATAAGGAATCACAGGACAAAAATCCAACACTTGGGAAAAGGTTTGCCCTGTGATCACTGGCTGACCTGAAAGAGGCAGCTGATATGTGCTTTGATAGCCTCTTAGAGCTAAGGGGAAAAGTCAGAGTTCAGGGCTCACCCAGTACTGGGAATTGGGGCCCCCAAAGGGCTACACCCTGAGAATAGTGATAAAACAAAAATAACTCAACCTTGTGCAGACGGTAGACTCACTTCTTTTTAAAATATCAATAGCCCATGAAATCTCAGGCTGTGAGACTGCCTGAGAACACTCTAGGTTGTCGGTACCCCTCTTTGGAGGAAGAGAATATCATCCTAAGTCTCAAATTATTTCAACAAATACTTTTTCAAACACAATGCCCAGCATACACCAAAGAATGAAGAGAAAAGATACAATGAGCAAGAACCAACAGTGATAAAAATAACCAAAATAGTCAGGCATTATCATATACAGTAAAACTATGCTTAACGTTTTCAAGGGGAAGAAAAATAAGCTGTGAAAATTTCAGCGGGGAAGGAACTAACAACTATAAAAAGTAACTTCGCAGATTTAAAAAAGAAACAAATTGAAATTCTACAATGGAAAAATCCATTTAAAAAATTAAGAATTCAGGGCTTCCCTGGTGGTGCAGTGGCTGAGAGTCCACCTGCCGAGGCAGGGGACACGGGTTCGTGCCCTGGTCCGGGAAGATCCCACATGCCGCGAAGTGGCTGGGCCCATGAGCCATGGCCACGGAGCCTGTGCTCCACAACGGGAGAGGCCACAACAGTGAGAGGCCTGCATACCGCAAATAAATAAATAAATAATAAAAAATTAAGAATTCAATGGAATTTAACAATATATTGGACAGTGGAAGAGACAGTTAGTGAACTGAAAACAGGTCAGAACACACTCCCCAGCATGCAGCATACAAGAAAAAGATGGAAAACATGGAAGAGAATGTAAAAGACTCAGAATTCCATGAGAAATCCTTAAGTTCTGGCATCTAGAAGAATAAGAATGGGCACTGGTCATTTTTGTGGAGATTTTAGCCTAGAATTTTCCAAAACTCATGAAAAATATCTGTCTTCCAACTTAGGAATCCAAATAAATCTCAAACAGATCATAGTGAAATTGGATAAAACCAAAAAGATCTTCAGTGCAGCCAGAGCAACTCACCTTCACGAGAATAACAGTAGACTGACAGGTGACTTCTCAACAGCATCAATGCAAGTCAGAAAGAAACTGCTAACCTAGGATTTGTAACTAGCAAAAATAAAATCATTTTCAGATGAATTAAAAAACTGAAAGAGTTCACCATTAGGACACCTGCATCCAAAGGAATCTGCAAAGTATGTTTTCAGTTCACTAATTGTCTCTTTGACTGTCCAATATGTTGTTAAATTCTCACTGACTTCTTCCAGAGAAAAGGGAAATGATGGCTGGAAATCAAGCACTCAAAAATACAAAAAGAATAAAAAGAAAAGAAAGTTGTAAACGTGAGTAAATCTCAATAAACACTGATCCATTAAAAAATAATAATATTTACATAAGGAACTATGTAAACGAAGTTAAGTGTTCTAAGCAGCTTGTATTACCCAGGAAGAGAGTAAAATTATCCATTAATATTAGACATTGATAAGTCAATGATACATTTTGTAATTTCTAGGATGAACACTAAAAGTATAGGGAAAGAGCATAATACAACTAAAAGAGAGCAAAAAAATCAATGATTAAAAAAAATCAATTGGAAGTCAAGAAGGCCAGACTCCATAGGACTTGAGGATATCTGCTGGGCCTCAGATTTTCTATTAAGGATCTGGGGCCACCACGGTCTCCAGCTATTAGAGTAGATACCAAATCAATCTGTTGGGGAAAGCAAGCATTCAGAAATTCCTGTTTATTTTTTCAATACATAGGTGCTATGATGACATGGGGAGTGTCCCAGTTATTCAGAATCATTTCAACAAACTTGCTATGATAAGCATATCACATTCAAGACAGTCACTTCTTATATCCTGGGAAAGAATGGCAGATATGGAGACTTTTTTAGGGAGACCCTGGCAATTCTCCTCCTGATTTTCATTCCTCAAAAGGTAAAGATGGCAAATACGAGCTAGTAGCGGCAGCAAATTAGCTTATTCCTGGAGATTAAAGATTTAATGACAAAGAGTAATGTAAACAGGCAACATGCAGAAAATCTGGTGGCAGGACTGTTCACCTAAGTGCTTTGTTACATTCATAGAGGACTCGAGGAAGTTAAAGGTAACCAGCGAATGAAATCAAGGATTCAGACTCTGATTTGAGCATCTTCCAACATTACAGAGGAATAGAGTCCTGTAAAGTGCCTCAGATATTTTCTATTCTGCCACATTTATTCTAGGTTTTTCTTTGTGATCATGATCAAAGATCTCAACCTTTCACCACCAATTTATGTTGACTACAGGACTACTTGCTTCTGTCATCAAAAGCTCCTTGAAATTTGTTATGTCTGTTTCTGTGTGCATCAATATTCTGAAATTTTGCTCTTTGCCACTACATGTGAGATGGCTTTAAAATTTCACTGCCTCTTTTTTTTGAAAGCAAAGTAGAAGAAACTAAAAGTGACTGAGTAATGATAAAATACTTATTCTTTCCAGGTCCCAGGTTATCAGCTGAAATTGTAATACAGGAATCGCATCAGAAAGTCTTTGACAAGAAATGATATAATAATATACACCATTATTTTTAATGTAGCTGGATTCTTAGAGGAAATATTTCCAAAGCCACACTTTTTGTGCACTTCTTAGAGAGTGATTTTATTAAAGAAAGTCATTCTATGTATTATATATATTTTTTCTGTTTCCTGACTAATTTTTTACCAGAAATGAAGAAGAAATAGCAAATGTGTCATTATTTTAATAGGGTGATTATTTGTCAAAGTGAGGTTTGGGGTTTAATTATAGTTTTAATGCATGTAGTTTAACTTCAAACTGAAGTCCCTTTTGTGAAAAGACAGGTGTGTGAAATTTGAATACAATTTTAGAAAAACAATGAATACATTGCCAATTATTAACTTTAACAAGTTAAATAAATAAAACCATAATTCACTAATCTGAAACTATTTAGATACAAACAAATATTTATTCCTTTGTCTGGCATCTTTATATGTTTAGACAATGTGACCAAATTAAAACGGTTCATTGCTGAGTGACTACAAAACTGAACTTTGAATGAGCAAGGAAAGTGAGTCACAGTAGTCTAGCAGGGGAAATTTTTCTTCAGAACAATGGTTTTAAGAGCTTCTTTGTAAAAGCTAAAGCCTAAGTTCTTTTGGGAATTTCTCAGAGACTTAATTTTAGCAGTTAATAATAATTCTCAGATACAATTATTTATAATTACTTACATTTCAATGAAAACAAATGTATAAATATTAGAGACTCTTCTCTAGAAGCTTTGGAATGTAAATTTCTATAAATTCATAAAAGAAAATTCTTTGTAATTTTAACATTAAAAGAAGTTTTGTGGATGATTGGTTCAAGATGGCGGAGTAGAAGGACGTGTGCTCACTCCCTCTTGAAAGAGCACAGGAATCACAACTAACTGCTGAACAATCATCAGCAGGAAGACACTGGAACTCACCAAAAAAGACACTTTCCAAAGACAAAGGCAAAGCCAAAATGAGATGGTAGGAGGGTCGCAATCACAATAAAATCAAATCCCACAACTGCTGGGTGGGTGACACACAAAACTGGAGAACAATTATACCACAGAAGTCCACCCACAGCAGTGAAGGTTCTGAGGCCCACGTCAGGCTTCCCAACCTGGGGGTCTGGCAATGGGGGGGAGGAATTCCCAGAGAATTAGACTTTGAAGGCTGGTGGGATTTGATTGCAGGACTTCAACAGGACTGGAGGAAACAAAGACTCCACTATTGCAGGGCACACAAAAAGTAGTGTGCATATCAGGACAGGACACCGGGGAAGGAACAGTGACCCCACAGGAGACTGAACCGGACCTACCAGCTAGTGTTGGAGGGTCTCCTGAAGAGGCAGGGTATGGCTGTGGCTCACCACAGGAACAAGGACACGGGCAGCAAAAGTTCTGGGAAGTACTGCTTGGCATAAGCCCTACTGGAATCCGCCATTAGCCACACCAAAGAGCCTGTAGGGTCCAGTGCTGGGTCACGGCAGGCCAAACAACCAACAGGGAGGGAATTCAGCCCCACCCATCAGCAGACAAGCAGATTAAACTTTTAATGAGCTCTTCCCGCAAGAGCAACACCCAGCTCTACCCACCACCAGTCCCTCCCATCAGGAAGCTTGCTCAAGCCTCTTAGATAGCCTCATCCACCAGAGGGCAGGCAGCAGAAGCAAGAACTACAGTCCTGTAGCTGATGGAATGAAAACCACATTCACAGAAAGATGGACAAAATGAAAAGGCAGAGGAATACGTACCAGATGAAGGAACAAGATAAAACCCCAGAAAAACAACTAAATGAACTGGAGATAGGCAACCTTCCATAAAAAGAATTAAGAATAAAGATAGTGAAGATGATCCAGGACCTCAGAAAAAGAATGGAGGCAAAGATCAAGAAGATGCAAGAAATGTTTAAAAAAGACCTAGACAAATTAAAGAACAAACACCTAGAAGAATTGAAGAACAAACAGAGATGAACAATACAATAACTGAAATGAAAAACAAACTACAAGGAATCAATGGCAGAATAACTGAGGCAGAAGAACGGGTAAGTGACCTGGAAGACAGAATGCTGGAATTCACTGCCGCAGAAGAGAATAAAGAAAAGAGAAAGAAAAGAAATGAAGACAGCCTAAGAGACCTCTGGTACAACATTAAAAGTACCAACATTCACATCATAGGAGTCCCAGAAGGAGAAGAGAGAGAGAGAGAGAGGACCCGAGAAAATATTTGAAGAGATTATAGTTGAAAACTTCCCTAATATGGGAAAGGAAATAGCCACCCAAGACCAGGAAGTGCAGAGAGTCACAGGCAGGATAAGCTCAAGGGGAAAGGACCAAGACACATAGTAATCAAATTGACAAAAATTAAAGACAAACAAAAACTATTAAAAGCAACAAGGGAAAAATGACAAATAAATTATTAGGGAACTCCCATAAGGTTAACAACTGATTTCTCACCAGAAACTCTACAAGCCAGAAGGGAGTGACACAATATATTTAAAGTGATGAAAGGGAAGAACCGACAACTGAGATTACTCTACCCGGCAAAGATCTCCTTCAGATTTGATGGAGAAATCAAAAGTTTTAAAGACACGCAAAAGCTAAGACAATTCAGCACCATCAAACCAGCTTTACAACAAATGCTGAAGGAACTTCTCTAAGTGGGAAACACAAGAGAAGAAAAACACCTACAAAAACAAACTTAAAACAATTAAGAATATGGTAACAGGAACATACATATCGATAATGACCTTAAATATGAATGGATTAAATGCTCCAACTAAAAGACACAGGCTTGCTGAATGGATACAAAAAAAAGACCCATATATATGCTGTCCAAAAGAGACCCACTTCAGACCTAGGGACATGGACAGACTGAAAGCGAAGGGATGGAAAAAGATATTCCATGTAAACAGGAATCAAAAGAAAGCTGGAGTAGCAATACTCATATCAGATAAAATGGATTTTAAAGTAAAGAATATTACAAGAGACAAGGAAGGACACTACAAAATGATCATGGGAACAATCCAAGAAGAAGATATAACAATTATAAATATATATGCACCCAAGGGGACCAGGGGAAGATGGCGGAAGAATAAGCCATGGAGATCACCTATCTCCCCACAGATACACCAGAAATACATCTACACGTGGAACAACTCCTACAGAACACCTACTGAACGCTGGCAGAAGACCTCAGACCTCCCAAAAGGCAAGAAACCCCCCACGTACCTGGGTAGGGCAAAAGAAAAAAGAATAAACAGAGACAAAAGGATAGGGACGGGACCTGCACCTCTGGGAGGGAGGTGTGAAGAAGGAAAGGTTTCCACACACTAGGAAGCCCCTTCTTAGTCGGAAACTGCGGGTGGTGGAGGAGGAAAGCTTCAGAGCTGCGGAGGAAAGCACAGCAACCAGGGTGCGGAGGGCAAAGCGGAGAGATTCCCGCACAGAGGATCGGTGCCGACCGGCACTCGCCATCCCGAGAGGCTTGTCTGCTCACACGCTGGGATGGGCGGGGCTGGGAGCTGAGGCTCGGTCATCAGTCGCAGCACACGGAGAGGACTGGGGTTGGCAGTGTGAACACAGCCTGCAGGGGGTTAGTGCACCATGGGTAGCCGGGCGGGAGTCCAGGAAAAAGTCTGGACATGCCGAAGAAGCAAGAGACTTTTTCTTTCCTCTTTGTTTCCTGGTGCGCGAGGAGAGGGGATTAAGAGCGCTGCTTAAAGGAGCTCCAGAGACGGGCATGAGCCACGACTAACAGCGCAGACCCCAGAGACGGGCTTAAGACGCTATGGCTGCTGCTGCCACCACGAAGAAGCCTGTGTGCGAGCAGGTGACTATCCACACCCCTCTTCCGGGGAGGCTGTGCAGCCCACCACTGCGAGGGTCCCGGGATCCAGGCACAACTTCCCCAGGACGCACGGCCGCCTCAGGCTGGTGCAACATCACTCTGGCCTTGGCCGCCGCAGGCTCACCCCGCACTCCGTACCCCTCCCTCGCGCCGGCCTGAATGAGCCAGAGTCCCGGAAGAGGTTGCTCCTTTAACCCCGTCATGTCTGAGCAAAGAACAGAGGCCCTCCAGCGACCTACATGTAGAGGTGGGGCCAAATCCAAAGCTGAGCCCCGAGAGCTGTGAGAACAAAGAAGAGAAAGGGAAATCTCTCCCAGGAGCCTTAGAAGCAGTGGATTAAAGCTGCACAATCAACTTGATGTACCCCGCATCTGTGGAATACATGAATAGACAACGAATCATCCCAAATTGAGGAGGTTGACTTTGAGAGCAAGAATTATGATTTTTTCCCCTTTTCCTCTTTTTGTGAGTGTGTATGTGTATGCTTCTGTGTGAGATTTTGTCTGTATAGCTTTGCTTCCACCATTTGTCCTAGGGTTCTATCCATCCGTTTTTGTTTTTTTTCTTTTAAAAAAAATTTTTTTTCTTAAAATATATTTTTTATTTTAATAACTTTATTTTATCTTACTTTATTTTATCTTCTTCCTTTCTTTCTTTCCTTTCTTCCCTCCTTCCCTCCTCCCTCCCTCCCTCCCTCCCTCCTTCCTTCCCTCCTCCCTCCCTCCCTCCCTCCCTCCTTTCTCTCTCTCTCTCTCTCTCCCTCTCTCTCTCTCTCTCTGTCTCTGTCTCTCTCTCTGTCTCTCTCTCTCCTTTTTCTCCCTTTTATTCTGAGCCGTGTGGATGAAAGGCTCTTGGTACTGCAGCCAGGAGTCAGTGCTGTGCCTCTGAGGTGGGTGAGCCAACTTCAGGACGCTGGTCCACAAGAGACCTCCCAGCTCCACATAATATCAAGCAGCGAAAATCTCCCAGAGATCTCCATCTCAACACCAGCACCCAGCTTCACTCAACGACCAGCAAGCTACAGTGCTGGACACGCTATGCCAAACAACTAGCAAGATAGGAACACAACCCCACCCATTAGCAGAGAGGCTGCATAAAATCATAATAAGTCCACAGACACCCCAAAACACAACACCAGATGTGGACCTGCCCACCATAAAGACAAGATCCAGCCTCATCCACCAGAACACAGGCACTAGTCCCCTCCACCAGGAAGCCTACACAATCTACTGAAACAACTTTAACC
Source organism: Aethalodelphis obliquidens (assembly GCF_003676395.1). Lineage (NCBI taxonomy): Eukaryota > Metazoa > Chordata > Mammalia > Artiodactyla > Delphinidae > Aethalodelphis > Aethalodelphis obliquidens. The sequence continues at coordinate 14,743,909 of NW_020837954.1, forward strand.
ACTGGGGACAGATACCAAAAACAAGGGGAAATACAAACCTGCAACCTGCAAAAAGGAGACCCCAAACACAGTAAGATAAGCAAAATGAGAAGACAGAAAAACACACAGCAGATGAAGGAGCAAGATAAAAACCCATCACACCTAACAAATGAAGAGGAAATAGGCAGTCTACCTGAAAAAGAATTCAGAATAATGATAGTAAAGATGATTCAAAATTTTGGAAACAGAATAGAAAAAATGCAAGAAACATTTAACAAGGACCTAGAAGAACTAAAGAGGAAACAAGCAACGATAAACAACACAATAAATGAAATTAAAAGTACTCTAGATGGGATCAATAGCAGAATAACTGAGGCAGAAGAACGGATAAGTGACCTGGAAGATAAAATAGTGGAAATAACTACTTCAGAGCAGAATAAAGAAAAAAGAATGAAAAGAACTGAGGACAGTCTCAGAGACCTCTGGGACAACACTAAACCCACAAACATTCAAATTATAGGGGTTCCAAAAGAAAAGGAGAAAAAGAAAGGGACTGAGAAAATATTTGAATTGATTATAGTTGAAAACTTCCCTAATATGGGAAAGGAAATAGTCAATCAAGTACAGGAAGCACAGAGAGTCCCATACAGGATAAATCCAAGGAGAAATACGCCAAGACACATATTAATCAAACTATCAAAAATTAAATACAAAGAAAACATATTGAAAGCAGCAAGAGAAAAACAACAAATAACACACAAGGGAATCCCCATAAAGTTAACAGCTGATCTCCCAGCAGAAACTCTGCAAGCCAAAAGGGACTCGCAGGACATATTTAAAGTGATGAAGGGGAAAAAACTGCAACCAAGATTACTCTACCCAGCAAGGGTCTCATTAAGATTTCATGGAGAAATTAAAGCCTTTACAGACAACCAAAAGCTGAGACAGTTCAGCACCACCAAACCAGCTTTACAACAAATGCTAAAGGAATTGCTATAGTAAAGAAACACAAGAGAAGGATAAGACCTACAATAATGAACTCAAAACAATTAAGAAAATGGGAATGGGAACACACATATCAATAATAACCTTAAATGTAAAAGGACTAAATGCTCCCACCAAAAGACACAGATTGGCTGAATGGATAAAAAAACAAGATCCATATATATGCTGTCTACAAGAGACCCACTTCAGACCTACAGACACATACAGACTGAAAGTAAGGGGATGGAAAAAGATATTCCATGCAATAGGAAACCAAAAGAAAGCTGAAGTAGTAATTCTCCTATCAGACAAAATAGACTTTAAAATAAAGACTACTACAAGAGACAAAGAAGGACACTACATAATAAACAAGGGATCGATCCAAGAAGAAGATATAACAATTGTAAATATTTATGCACCCAACATAGGAGCACCTCAATACATAAGGCAAATACTAACAGCCATAAAAGGGGAAATCGACAGTAAAACATTCATAGTAGGGGACTTTAACACGCCACTTTCACCCATGGACAGATCATCCAAAATGAAAATAAATAAGGAAACACAAGCTTTAAATGACACATTAAACAAGATGGACTTAATTGATATTTATAGGACATTCCATCCAAAAACAACAGAATACACATTTTTCTCAAGTGCTCATGGAACATAATCCAGGATAGATCATATCTTGGGTCAAAAATCTAGCCTTGGTAAGTTTAAGAAAATTGAAATTGTGTCAAGTATCTTTTCCGACCACAACGCTATGAGACTAGATTTCAATTACAGGAAAAGATCTGTAAAAAATAAGAACACATGGAGGCTAAACAATACACTACTTAATAACAAAGTCATCACTGAAGAAATCAAAGAGGAAATCAAAAAATACCTAGAAACAAATGACTATGGAGACATGACGACCCAAAACCTATGGGATGCAGCAAAAGCAGTTCTAAGAGGGAACTTTATAGCAATACAATCCTACTTTAAGAAACAGGAAACAACTCAAATAAACAACCTAAACTTGCATCTAAAGCACTTAGAGAAAGAACAAAAAAAACCCAAAGTTAGCAGAAGGAAAGAAATCATAAAAATCAGATCAGAAATAAATGAAAAAGAAATGAAGGAAACGATAGCAAAGATCAATAAAACTAAAAGCTGGTTCTCTGAGAAGATAAACAAAATTGATAAACCATTAGCCAGACTCATCAAGAAAAAAAAGGGAGACGACTCAAATCAATAGAATTAGAAATGAAAAAGAAGTAACAACTGATACTTCAGAAATACAAAAGATCATGAGAGATTACTACAAGCAACTCTATGCCAATAAAATGGACAGCCTGGAAGAAATGGACAAATTCTTAGAAATGCATATCCTGCCAAGACTGAATCAGGAAGAAATAGAAAATATAAACAGACCAATCACAAGCACTGAAATTAAAACTGTGATTAAAAATTTTCCAACAAACAAAAGCCCAGGACCAGATGGCTTCACAGGCGATTTCTATCAAACATTTAGAAAAGAGCTAACACCTATCCTTCTCAAACTCTTCCAAAATATAGAAGAGGGAGGAACACTCCCAAACTCATTCTACGAGGCCACCATCACCTTGATACCAAAAGCAGACAAGGATGTCACAAAGAAAGAAAACTACAGGCCAGTATCACTGATGAACATAGATGCAAAAATCCTCAACAAAACACTAGCAAACAGAATCCAACAGCACATTAAAAGGATCATACACCATGATCAAGTGGGGTTTATTCCAGGAATGCAAGGATTTTTCAAAATACGCAAATCAATCAACGTGATACACCATATTAACAAATTGAAGGTGAAAAACCATATGATCATCTCAATAGATGCAGAGAAAGCTTTCGACAAAATTCAACACCCATTTATGATAAAAACCGTGCAGAAAGTCGGCATAGAGGGAATTTTCCTCAACTTAATAAAGGCTATATATGAGAAACCCACAGCCAACATCATCCTCAATGGTGAAAAACTGAAACCATTTCCACTAAGATCAGGAACAAGACAAAGTTGCCCACTCTCACCACTCTTATTCAACATAATTTTGGAAGTTTTAGCCACAGCAATCAGAGAAGAAAAGGAAATAAAAGGAATCCAAATTGGAAAAGAAGAAGTAAAGCTGTCACTGTTTGCAAATGATGTGATACTATAGATAGAGAATCCTAAACATGCTACCAGGAAACTACTAGAGCTACTTAATGAATTTGGTAAAGTAGCAGGATACAAAATTAATGCACAGAAATCTCTGGCATTCCTATACACTAAGGATGAAAAATCTGAAAGTGAAATCAAGAAAACATTCCCATTTCCCATACCAAAAAAGAATAAAATATCTAGAAATAAACCTCGCTAAGGAGACAAAAGACCTGTATGCAGAAAATTATAAGACACTGATGAAAGAAATTAAAGATGATACAAATAGATGGAGAGATATACCATGTTCTTGGATTGGAAGAATCAACATTGTGAAAATGACTCTACTACCCAAAGCAATCTACAGATTCAATGCAATCCTTATCAAACTACGACTGACATTTTTCACAGGACTAGAACAAAAAAATTCACAATTTGTATGGAAACACCAAAGACCTCGAATAGCCAAATCAATCTTGAGAACGAAAAATGGAGCTGGAGGAATCAGGCTCCCTGACTTCAGACTATACTACAAAGCTACAGTAATCAAGACAGTATGGTACTGGCAAAAAAAAACCCAGAAAGACACATCAATGGAACAAGATAGAGAGCCTACAGATAAACCCACGCACATATGGTCAACTTATCTTTGATAAAGGAGGCAAGAATATACAGTGGAGAAAGGACAGCCTCTTCAATAAGTGGTGCTTGGAAAACTGGACAGGTACATGTAAAACTATGAGATTAGCTCACTCCCTAACACCATACACAAAAATAAGCTCAAAATGGATTAAAGGCCTAAATGTAAGGCCACAAACTATAAAACTCTTGGAGGAAAACACAGACAGAACACTCTATGACCTAAATCACAACAACATCCTTTTTGACCCACCTCCTAGAGAAATGGAAGTAAAAACAAAAATATACAAATGGGATCTAAAGAAACTTCAAAGCTTTGGCACAGCAAAGGAAACCATAAACAAGACCAAAATACAACCCTCAGAATGGGAGAAAATATTTGCAAATGAAGCAACGGACAAAGGATTAATCTCCAAAATTTATAAGCAGCTCATGCAGCTCAATAACAAAAAAACAAACAACCCAATCCAAAAATGGGCAGAAGACCTAAATAGACATTTCTCCAAAGAAGATATACAGACTACCAACAAACACATGAAAGAATGTGCAACATCATTAATCATTAGAGAAATGCAAATCAAAACTACAATGAGATATCATCTCACACCAGTCAGAATGGCCATCATCAAAAAATCTAGAAACAATAAATGCTGGAGAGGGTGTGGAGAAAAGGGAACACTCTTGCACTGCTGGTGGGAATGTGAATTGGTACAGCCACTATGGAGAACAGTATGGAGCTTCCTTAAAAAACTACAAATAGAACTACCATATGACCCAGCAATCCCAATACTGGGCATACCCTGAGAAAACCATAATTCAAAAAGAGTCATGTACCAAAATGTTCATTGCAGCTCTATTTACAATAGCCAGGAGATGGAAACAACATAAGTGTTCATCATCGGATGAATGGATAAAGAAGATGTGGCACATATATACAATGGAATATTACTCTACCATAAAAAGAAACAAAATTGAGCTATTTGTAATGAGGTGGATGGACCTAGAGTCTGTCATACAGAATGAAGTAAGTCAGAAAGAGAAAGACAAATACTGTATGCTAACACATATATATGGAATTTAAGAAAAAAAATTGTCATGAAGAACCTAGGGGTGAGACAGGAATAAAGACACAAACCTACTAGAGAATGGATTTGAGGATATGGTGGGGGGAAGGGTAAGCTGTGACAAAGCAAGAGAGTGGCCTGGTCATGTATACACTACCAAACGTAAGGTAGATAGCTAGTGGGAAGCAGGTGCATAGCACAGGGAAATCAGCTCGCTGCTTTGTGACCACCTAGAGGTGTGGGATAGGGATGGTGAGAGGGAGGAAGACGCAAGAGGGAAGAGATACGGGAACATATGTATATGTATAACTGATTCACTTTGTTATAAAGCAGAAACTAACACACCATTGTAAAGCAATCATACTCCAATAAAGATGTAAAAAAAAATATAAACATATATATGTATGTGTATATATATATATATATATACACATATATGCACCCAAAATAGGAGCACCTCAATACATAAGGCAAATGTTAACAGCTATAAAAGAGGAAATCAAAAGTAACACAGTAATAGTGCGGGGCTTTAATACTTCACTTTCACCAATGCACAGATCATCTAGACAAAAAAATTAATAAAGAAACACAAGGTTTAAATGACACAATAGACCAGATAGATTTATTTGGTACTTATAGGACATCTGATCCCAAAAAAACAGAATTTACTTTCTTCTCAAGTGCACATGCAACATTCTCCAGGATAGATTATATCTTGTGTCACAAATCAAGCCTCGGTAAATTTAAGAAAACTGAAATCATATCAAGCATCTTTTCTGACTACAATGCTTTGAGATGCGAAATCAATTACAGGGGAAAAAAATGTAAAGAACACAAACACATGGAGGCTACACAATACGCTACTAAATAACCAAGAGATCACTGAAGAAAACAAAAAGGAAATTAAAAAATACCTACAGACAAATGACAATAAAAACACGACAAACCAAAATCTATGTGATGCAGCAAAAGCAGTTCTAAAGGGGAAGCTTATAGCAACACAATTCTACCTCAAGAAACAAGAAAAATCTCAAATAAACAATCTAACGTTTCACCTAAAGGAACTAGAGAAAGAAGAACAAACAAAACCCAAATTTAGTAGAGGGAAAGAAATCATAAAGATCACAGCAGAAATAAATGAAGTAGAAACAAAGAAAACAATAGCAAAGATCAATAAAACTAAAAGCTGGTTCTTTGAGAAGATAAACAAAACTGATAAAACTTTAGCCAGACTCATCAAGAAAAAGAGGGAGAGGACTCAATAAAATTAGAAATGAAAAAGGAGAAGTTACAACGGACACCACAGAAATACAAAGCATCTCGAGAGACTACTACAAGCAACTCTATGCCAATAAATGGACAACGTGGAAGAAATGGACAAATTCTTAAAAAGGTATAACCTTCCAAGACTGAACCAGGAAGAAATAGAAAATATGAACAGACCAATCACAAGTAATGAAATTGAAACTGTGGTAAAAAAAATCTTCCAACATACAAAGCCCAGGACCAGATGGCTCCACAGACGAATTCTATCAAACATTTAGAAAAGAGCTAACACCCACCCTTCTCAAACTCTTCCAAAAATTTGCAGAGGAAGGAACACTCCCAAACTCATTCTATGAAGCCACCATCAACTTGAAACCAAAACCAGACAAAGATACTACAAAAAAAGAAAATTACAGACCAATATCACTGATGAATATAGATGGAAAAAAACTCAAAAAAATGCTAGCAAAGAGAACCCAACAACATATTAAAAGGATCATACACCATGATCAAGTGGGATTTATCCCACGTATGCAAGGATTCTTCAATCTATGCAAATCAATGTGAATCACCATAGTAACAAATTAGAAGAAAAAAACCGTATGATCATCTCAATAGATGCAGAAAAAGATTTTGACAAAATTCAACATCGATTTATGATAAAATCTCTCTAGAAAGTGGGCTCAGAGGGAACCCACCTCAACATAATAAAGGCCATATATGACAAGCCCACAGAAAACATCATTCTCAATGGTGAAAAACTGAAAGCATTTCCTCTAAGATCAGGAACAAGACAAGGATGTCCACTTTCACCACAGTTATTCAACATAGTTTTCGAAGCCCTAGCCACAGCAATCAGAGAAGAAAAAGAAATAAAAGGAATGGAAACTGGAAAAGAAGAAGTAACACTGTCACTGTTTGCAGATTCCATGATACTATACATAGAAAATCCTAAAGATGCCACCAGAAAACTACTAGAGCTAATCAATGAATTTCGTAAAGTTGCAGGATACAAAATTAAGGCACAGAAATCACCTGCATTCCTATACACTAACAATGAAACATCAGAAAGAGAAATTAAGAAACAATCCCTTGGGGTCCCCTGGTGGCGCAGAGGTTGAATCCGCCTGCCGATGCAGGGGATGCGGGTTTGTGCCCCGGTCCGGGAAGATCCCACATGCCGTGGAGCAGCTGGGCCCGTGAGCCATGGCCGCTGAGCCTGTGCGTCCGGAGCCGGTGCTCTGCAACGGGAGAGGCCACAACAGTGAGAGGCCCGCGTACCGCAAAAAAAAATACACTAAAGGATCAGTGGTAGGGCTTCCCTGGTGGCGCAGTGGTTGAGAGTCCGCCTGCCGATGCAGGGGACACGGGTTCGTGCCCCGGTCTGGGAATATCCCACATGCCGTGGAGTGGCTGGGCCTCTGAGCCATGGCCACTGAGCCTGTGCGTCCGGAGCCTGTGCTCCACAACGGGAGAGGCCACGGCAGTAAGAGGCCCGCGTACCACAAAAAAAAAAGAAAAAAAAAAAGGAACAATCCCATTCACAATTGCAACAAAAAGAATCAAATACCTAGCAATAAACTTACCTAAGGAGGTAAATACCTGTACTCAGAAAACTATAAGACACTGATGAAAAAAATCAAAAATGACACAAACTGACTGAGAGATATACCATGTTCTTGGATTGGAAGAATCAATATTGTGAAAATGACTATACTACCCAAAGCCATCTACTGATTCAATGCCATCCCTATCAAATTACCAGCGGCATTTTATACAGAACTAGAACAAAAGAAACTTAAAATTTTTATGGAGACACAAAGACCCCAAATAGCCAAAGCAATCTTGAGGGAAAAAAATGGAGCTGGAGGAATCAGACTCCCTGACTTCAGACTATACTACAAAGCTACAGTAATCAAGACAATATGGTACTGGCACAAAAACAGAAATATAGATCAATGGAACAGGATAGAAAGCCCAGAGATAAACCCACGCACCTATGGTCAAGTAATCTATGACAAAGGAGGCAATGATATATAATGGAGAAGACAGTCTCTTTAATAAGTGGTGCTGGTTAAACCTGACAGCTACATGTAAAAGATTAAATTAGAGTACTCTCTAACACCATACACATAAATAAACTCAAAATGGATTAAAGACCTAAATGTAAGACCAGACACTATAAAACTCTCAGAGGAAAACATAGGAAGAACACTCTTTGACATAAATCACAGCAAGATCTTTTTTGACCCACCTCCTAGAGTAACGAAAATAAAAACAAAAATAAACAAATGGGTCCTAATGAAACTTAAAAGCTTAACAGCACAGCAATGGAAACTATAAACAAGACGAAAAGGCAACCCCAGAATGGGAGAAAATATTTTCAAATGAATCAATGGAAAAAGGATTAATCTCCAAAATATATAAACAGCTCATGCAGCTCAATATTAAAAAAACAAACAACCCAAGCAAAAAATGGGCAGAAGACCTAAATAGACATTTCTCCAAAGACATACATGGGGCCAAGAGGCACATTAAAAGCTGCTCAACATCACTAATTATTAGAGAAATGCAGATCAAAACTACAATGAGGTATCACCTCACACCAGTTAGAATAGTCATTATCAGAAAATCTACAAACAACAAATGCTGGAGAGGGTGTGGAGAAAAGGGAACTCTCTTGCACTGTTGGTGGGAATGTAAATTGATGCAGGCACTATGGAGAACAGTATGGAGGTTCCTTTAAAAACTAAAAATAGAATTACCATATGACCCAGCAATCCCACTACTGGGCATATACCCAGAGAAAACCATAATTCAAAAAGATACATGCACCCCAATGTTCATTGCAGCACTACTTACAAGAGCCAGGTCATGGAAGCAACCTAAATGCCCATTGACAGATAAGTGGATAAGGAAGTTGTGGTACATATATACAATGGAATATTACTCAACCATATAAAGGAACAAAATTGGGTCATTTGTAGAGATGTGGATGGACCTAGAGACTGTCATACAGAGTGAAGTAAGTCAGAAAGAGAAAAACAAATATCGTATATTAATGCGTATATGTGGAATCTAGAAAAATGTTAGAGATGAACCAGTTTGCAAGGCAGAAATAGAGACACATGTAGAGAACAAATGTATGGACACCAAGGGGGGGAAGCGAGGGAGGGGTGTTGGTGGTTGTGGGGTGAATTGGGAGATTGGGATTGACATATATATACTAATATGTATAAAATAGGTAACTCATAAGAACATGCTGTACAAAAAGTAAATAAATAAAATTCAGGAAAAAGAAAAGGAGTTTTGGTGGGGTTTTTTGTCCTTGATTGCGTTAAGAAGTCCTTTTAAGTTCTAAAACTGACTAAGAAGAATCTGAGAAACTGCAGCTTCTTTATATTTAAAAGTAATTGACAAAACTCATTTGTTCACAAAAACTTCTTTATATTTCAAATTCTATTTATGCTTTATATATCGTCTTAGAAGCTGAGTTTTACTTAAGATACATGGTGTTTGGCTAGTTATTTCCATACAGAATTCATATTCCAGATTTTTAGAGTTTTTAAACATGGAAAAGAGTTCAATAATCAGTTGTGATTATTTGTAAATTCTTAAGTTTTAGAATCTGTTTGCATTTGTGATTTTTCAAATAATATTTAATCATTCATGGCCTAATTAAGTTTAATGGAGAGCATTATTTTAATCCTAAGAGAAAAATGGCAATTCAAGCAACATACATCTAAAATATGAATAATTTTATATAAGGTGAAAAGTTTTTCTGTTTTACTTTTTCATTTAGAAATATTAATATCTTGTTTGGCTCTATTTAAATTTACATTGATTTATATACTTTGCATTTGTATTCATTTCTATTTTATGTAAAATTTTTAAAAATAATTAGTATATTAAAAATAAAAGTCCAAAAAAGAGGGAAAAGAAGAAATAGAGAACAAGCAGAACAAGCAGAAATTACATGAGACACTAGATTTCACATGAATATGTCAGTAATTACATTTAATATAAATGGCCTAAATGCTCCAATTAAAAGGAAAAAATTACCAGATCAGATATATATTTATGTAAAATATGTAAAATATATAAAATAGTTATTTAAAACATACAGTGCAAGGTTGCAGGTAATATATTAAAAAAAGATACACTATGAAAACAGATATATTGATACCAGAAAAGAATAGGCTTTAAGGCAAAAAGCATTACTAAACATAAAGATGGTCACCCACTTCAAAAGGTTCAATACACCAGGAAGATAGAGCATTATTAAATTTAACATAATGGAATAATGTAACTGTAATAACTAATAACATAAACTGTAAGTATAAAAAGCAAAATGTTAAAGGATGATAAGGAGAAATAGACAAATTCATAATCATTCTGTGAATTATAACACACCTTTTCAATAACTGATAAAGCAAAGAGACAAAAACCATAAAGGCCCTAAAACAAGCATCAACAATTTCAAAAGACTGAAGTTATACTGAGTGTATTCTCTAATCAGCATACTTTATCAGAAACTGTATATTTCTAAAAAAAAAAAAAAAACAGATTTTGCTAGTAACCAAGATGGAATAACACACACTATATTTACCTTCCTACTATAAACAACTAGAAAATCAGATAAAATATATGAAATGACAATTTTCAGACACTGGACAAAAAGAAAGACAAGACTGTGATCCACAAAAGAAGAGAAACAAGCAAGATGAGCCCTACTATTGACCAAGCTTGTGCCCTGGGAGACAGTTACCAGGCTGCAGTGAGGAGCTGAGTGGGAGAGGGCCAACACAGAGCTGGGCAATTTCCTAAGGACACAGAGCTGGGAACAGCTTGTGTCCCCATCAGAAAGAGTGGAAAGATCTTATAGTAGATGAGAAATCAAGTAAAATCTTCAAAAGTATATTGCCTAAATGGTGGGACTACATTAGCTATAGATTAATGGCCTAAGAAAATTAAAAGCAAACCTCAAAACATTCCAACTGATACAAAGTAAATTCATTGCACACAAAAATAAAATTCAATAGTATTAAAAGGAAAATAAAATCTAGTACGAGAAATGTACAATTTACATCTATCATCTAATAAAAAATTGCCATGCAACAAGCAGGAAACTATAACTTATAACAGGAAATATCAACCAACAGAAACAGACACAGAAACAGAGATGATAGAACTAGTGGACAAGGATGTTAAAAATGCTTCATATTTCAAGAAGGAAGAGAAAACATGAGCATGCTGAGAATAGAAATGTAAGGTAAAAACAAAGAACCAAACCAAACTTTAAGAGATGAAAAATGAATTTGAAATTTAGAATACACTAGATGGAATTAACATCTTACTAGATACTGCAAAAGAAAAGATCAGCAAATTTGAAGACAGAGCCATAGAAACCATCCAAAATGAACATAAAGGGGAAAAAAACTTAAAAAAATTAGAAAGCCCAGAATATCAGCATTCTAACAAACATGTACTTGGTAGAGAAGAGGGACATGAACAGAAAAAAATTTTGTGAATAAACAGTGACTTCTTTGAAATTTAATGAAAAACTATATAAAACCACAGATTCAAGCTCAATAAATGCCAATCAGAAGAACTATAAAGAAAAAAAAATGCCAAGGCATATCAGAATCAAATTGTTAAACATCCATTGATAAAATCTTAAATACGGCCAGAAAGAGAAAAGACACATTATGTATAAAGGAACAAGGGTTTAAATGACAGCATACTTATCAAAAAATATTCAAGCCAGAATATAATAAAGAGACATTAAAACACTGAAAGAAAAAAGCTTGTCACATAGAATTCTTCAGTCAGCCAGAAAAATATCTTACAAAAATAAAGACAAATAAAGATTTTTTCAGAAAAATAAAAGTTAAGAGAATTTATCCCTAGCGCCTGCCCTGCTAGAAATGTTAAAGGAAATTCTTTAAGCAGAAGGAAAATGATACCAGAGGAAAATCTGACTCTACACAAAGGAATAAAGACTGCTAAATGGTAAACATGTGAATAGACAAAAATATATTTCATCTTATTTTTAAATCTCTATAAAAGATCACTGGCACTTTAAAGCAAAAATAATAACACTGGATTGTATGGTTTACAGCCAGTGAAAAGTAAAATGGCTAACTATAACAGTACAAAGGATGGGAGGGAATAAATGGATGTATATTTTTGTAAAGGTTTTACAGTAAAGGGAAAGTGTTATGACAGTATTTGAAAGTAGACTGTGGTAAATTAAAGATGTATAGTTATCCCTAGAGCAACCACTAAAATATAAAAATAAAACAGGTATAGTTAAAAACTGTTATTTAAAATAAAATGGAATTTTTAAAAACTCAACTAAACCAAAGGAAAGCATAAAAAGAAGAAAAAGAACAGAAGAGACAAATAGAAAACAAGTAGCAAGCTGGTAGTTCTAAATCCTGCCATATCACTAATTACATTAAACATAAATAGTCTAAATACTCAGTTGAAATGCAAAAACTGTCAAGAATGTGAAGACCCAACTATATAAATATGCATAAGAAACCCACTTTAAATATAAAAAGACTAATAGGTTAAAATTTAAATGACGGGGAAAATATAACATGCAAAAATTAATCATAAGGAAAGTGGCATGACTATACTAATATCAGAAAAATTAGGTTTCCGAAAAAAAAAATATTACCAGGGGTAAAGAGGTTCCTTTCATCATGATAAAGAACTCAATTCAATAAGAGGATAGACCAGTGCTAAATGCTTATGCAGAGGTTCAAAACTCATGAAGCAAAAATGGATAGTGCTACAAGGAGAAAGAAATAAATCCAAATTTATAGTTGGAGACGTCAGTATTCGTTTCTCAACTGTAGTAGGATAAGTAGACAGCAAATGGGTAAGGATACAGAAGACTTGAATGCAGCTATAAACCAATTTGACTTAATTGACATTTATAGAAAACTATGCCCCCAAACAACAGATTAACATTGTTTAAGTGTACACAAGTCATTCACAAAGATAAACAATATTCTTTACCATAAAGTCTTAATAAACAGAAGATTAAAACCATACAAAGTATTTATCAGACTACAATGGAATTAAACTAGAAATTATAATAAGAAATATTTCCAGAAATCTCCAAGTATTTGGATATTAAACAATGTATTTGTAAATTAGCCATGGGTCAAAGAAGCACCACAAAGAAAACTAGAATATATTTTGAACTGAATGAAAAATCTTAAACTATAACATATCAAAATTTGTGGGATGCGTTCTAACAAATTTCTTAGAGGGAAAACTAAGTGCTTACATTAGGAAAGATCTAGAATTCATGATATAAGTGTTCACATCAATAAATTATAATGAGAAAAAATTAATAAAAATTTTTAAAATGGTTTTAGAAAGCAGGCTCTTCAGGATGTGATTATGGAATCGGATTACTCACTGGTCAGGCAACATCCAGTCCTCAGGATGATGAAAAGTGTGTGGTGGTAACCCCTCAGGTGTGCTGTCACATCACAATTATTATGACCGTCACCTGGGTTGAATTGGGACAGGGCACAAGTGGAAAAGGAAGCATATACGATTATTCAGTTATTCTGGTGATTGGGCCTTTTTCTCTCATTTGTATTTTAATTTTTTTTATTTTTTTTTTATTTTTTTTTATTTTTTTTTTGCGGTACTTGGGCCTCTCACTGTTGTGGCCTCTCCCGTTGCGGAGCACAGGCTCCGGACGCACAGGCTCAGCGGCCATGGCTCACAGGCCTAGCCGCTCCGCGGCATGTGGGATCTTCCCAGACCGGGGAACGAACCTGTGTCCCCTGCATCAGCAGGCGGGCTCTCAACCACTGCGCCACCAAGGAAGCCCTATTTTCTTAATTTTTTATGACTAGTATAAACTACTTTTCTAATTAAAAAGACATTTAAAAAAAAATTCGTGTCCGAGATTTGGCAACATCTGAGATTGACACCATGAAGAAACCTCTAAGGCCAAAAAGGTTTACCCTATTATATATAAGTATCAAAATCATTGCATTTTAGAACCCCAATGTACTTCAGGGATAAACCAGATCAAGCAGTTCATTTTACTGACTAGGAATCCAAGAATTATAGAACTGAAGAGGATTGTCTAGGGTCATGCTCAAGTTAGCAGAAAATCTAAAACTAAAATAGTGACCAAAATTTCTGAAATATAAATGAGAACATACAATCTGACTAGGTTTTGTCATCACTTTTAGAAGAAAGATCATCTGAAAAATAGAATTTGGAGGTTAAAAAAAAAGTGGCACCATCAGAATATTTAGATAATCTATGGAGTTAATGGGACACAATATTATAAACTGGCACTATTCAAAGTACATTGTTACAATGCACATAAAACTTTCTTTGCTGTAAACCCCCCCTCCTTTTTTTGCCTTTTCAGAAAAACATACTGAGCCTGAATAATTTTTCACACATGATTCTCTCATCTTTTCTCCTCCAGTTAGATTATAAATTAATAGAAGGTAGGGATTTTCTCTTAGCTTGATCATTTTCCTACAAGAATCCTCCAAAGGCATTTACTTCATATTTGTTGATTTTGTTTCTATATACAGATGCAGACAGTTGAAAGAAGCAAGAATCAAAGAAAAAGTTGAACCATGACGATTTCTTTTCACTATGATTCCAACTTTCCTACTAAATGTCTTGACAATTATTCTAGATTATGCAATTGAACGGTAAGTAAAACTTTGGGGGAAAATCTATGAGTAACACCTCGAGCCTGGATATCTCTGTGTGCCCTCTGGAAATAGTGCATTAAACACATCCATAGACCCAAGATCATGTTGGGATTGGCCATTACAGGGCGCATTGTCCCTTTTTTACACTCTGTCAATAATCCTCCCCACCAAGGATAACTGAGGGGAAGGTTGGGCCCAAATTTGTCAGACAGCTACCAAGCATACAGCCTTCCTCAGTAGCATGCCCATCCACATGTAGCCTGCAATCAAAACTGTCCAGAAAGCATGCACCCTCATTTTGTTCTTGTTAACAGCTAAGAGAACCACAATGATTATGATTTATTCAAACTCAGCCCAAATCTTTCATGAAAAAAAAAATGGGCCTGGTTAAAAGGGAAGAAGAAAGAATAGAGTTAGAGTTCCCATAAGAATCCTTCCAATTTAAATTCTGACTGGATCTTTATGGACCTCAAGTGAAAACATTAAAAGAACCAGAAAGAGAAGGGGAAAAGGCAGCCTTAGAGCATAGCAAACTGGAAAAGAAATCTGCAACATGGATTCCCCAAAGACAATTAGCTTAATTATTTCCATGAGCATCCACTGCATTCAGTGTATATTGATTGACTTTATTGCTAATAAGACTAAACGACCTTGAACATTTCTATACAGTTACATTCCACAGAGCATTTATTTTCAGTGGTATTTTGATAGCAGTTCAGCTCTTACACTCTAGAAGAGATTTTCTTTTGATATTTAAAGTTGGTACACAAGGGGAATACTATATTTAAACATCTGTGGGGGAAGGGGGTAAACGAAGAAAATCAAATATAAATCATTATATAATTTCTTCCAATTCTGAAGTTCTATAATCCTATATTCTACTTCTATATATTTCTTTATAGCTACATGTGGACTTTAAATTCACCTTTGATAAACATGAAGGGGATCAAAGTTTTACTGTTTCAGAAAAAAATAATTTGAATAAATAAAGTTACAAGGAAACTAATAATGAATTAACTGATAAATAAGAGAATCTAAGATATGGTCAATATTTCTAGTAAATAGATCTGGGCCTCTGGAATGCACTGAAATGAAATGGACTATTGAGCAGCCCATCACTGGAAACCCTCAGCTAAAAGGGAGGTACTCAAGGAAGCTGGAAAGGGGATTCCTGCGCTGGAGAGGAGGTTGGGCTAGGTGATTCCACAGGTTCCTTCCAGACATGATACGGGTACCACGAACTGGCATTTCTAGTCAAGGTGACATGAAAATCAAGATGTAATGTGGCCCAAATGTTGTGGGGATGTGGCCCTCGGGCAAGGAAGAACTCCAGCTCAGACTTCCTTTGCATGGAGTAATGGGTGGTGGTAGGATCTGCTCTGCCATTGGATAAACTTATAGAGCCTGAGACACAGGCCCCTATCTGCTACTACAAAAGGGCTGTTAAATGCAAAAATCGCTGTGCAGAGACCTGCATGAATTCCCCTTCTTTCTGCTCAACAGCTGACCTACAGACTCCATGGATAGAAAACCTACCAACAGCAGCTCCTTCTCCAAGAGGCCTCCATATAAAAACCTAAACAGATTTATCACTGCTACTTGTGGAAAGACTTCAAGTGTCCTATCTAGTTCTCTATGACTGAATTCTTGAGGTTAATTTGGAGAGTGGAGATGCCAGGAGTGATGCAACCAGTACAAGCACAGCCTTAATATGGGACACTGTGAGAAAATGGCCCTGGGGTGAAAGAGGCTGAGGAAGCAGCCAGGGCTGCCATGCAGGGTTGTTCATTTATGCACTTTCCAGGCGCTCCGTATTCAAGAGGCATCACTCACACCATAGACAATTTTGTCACACTTTTATTTAACTTTATTGACTCAAAATATGGGTGATTTGCCTATTAACTGACAATTTTCTAGCAGATAGCAGCACTGCCTGCTGTTCTAACAGAATCAGAATATTGCAAACATTGCCTGACAACAAACAAACATAACTGATAATCAAAAGGCCTTGCTGGTCAAACATCTAAAATAACCTGTGTTTTTACACAAGAAATTACACTTCTGACTAGTGTACTGATAGGTAAGTATCTGAAAATGTGAGCCAAAAAGTTCTCTATTGGTATTAGTGCACAGGTTAAATGTGATGCTGTACAGTGCAGTTCATATCAGCTGCTATTTGCTTACTGAATCAGAATAATATTTCTGAGTTCTTCACTTAAATCTACAAATACTTTCATGATGACATAAATTATTACCTAACAACAAATATTCATTTCCCATCAATAATACACAAAGTAAATATTACTTAGGTATAAATTGGGTATTACTATGTTGTCACCGACTTAATATGGCAATTGATTATCTTTTGTTATGGAAATTCTGGCAGTACAAAATTTAACTGCCATTAAAATATTTTAGCCTCTTGCAACATCAGTATTATTTAATGCTATATGCAAAATGTGCAGGAACCAAAATTTAATCAGTAATATCCTTCAAAGAATCAAAGGGGATAAGAAATTCTTTGAAGAAACATGAAGCGATGCTGTTTACTGAAATTATATCATTGATGTTGAACCAGTTGCAGACCTTCTTGACTCTGACACCAGCTTCTCTAACACTGAATTACCAGGAAAAGGAGAAGATTTAATTCACCTATAAATCTCACTATCAGCCTAGCTATGATCCAAAACTGTTTCAAAAGGAATTTTTTCTTATACTGGATATGACAATATTGTCTTTAAAAGAAAGGCTTAGGAAAATGAAGAATATCATGGCCTCTTCATAGTTCTAGATATTTGCTAATATAGTTCATGGACCAGCAACATCACTTTTAACTGGGAGATTGTTAGAATTACAGAATCTCAGGCCCCACCAGACCTACTGAATTAGAATCTACATTTTAACATGATCTCCAGGTGAGCTGAATGCACACTACAGTTTGAGAAGTACTGTTCAAATGACATATATAATTTGAGAATTATGATAAGTGTGAATTACTGCAACTTTGTAAAATTTTACAATTTATATTAACTAATGACCATAGTAAAGAATATAATATTGTTGCGAAATCAGTAACTCTAAGTTGTTTTTGAAAAATCACTTAAAGCATTCATTAAAATATGACATTTCTCTGGTGATTGATTAGTAATGCTGTATATCTTTTCATGTCAACATCAGTAGTCATCAGGGAAAATCAAAAACCACAATGAGATACCACTTCATATCTGTCGAGATGGCTATTATCAAAACAACAAAAGATAAGTGTTGGCAAGGATGTAGAGAAATTGGAACCCTTGTACATTTCTTGTTGGTAGGAATGCAAAATGGTGTAGCCGCTATGAAAAAGAGTTTGAAGATTTCTCAAGAAATTAAAAATAGAACTACCACATATCCAGCAATCCCACTTTTGAGTATTTATCCCAAAAAAGGAATTGAAATCTTGATCTAGAGGAAATACTTGTTCATTGTAGCTTTATTTACAATAGCCAAGATGTGGAAACACCTAAATGTCTATCAATGGATGAATGAGTTTAAAAAATGTGGTATGCATACAATAGAATATCATTCAGCCTTAAAAAAGAAGGAAATCCTGCCACTTGAGACAATATGGATAAACCCTGAGGACATTGTTATGAGAAATAAGCCAGTCACAGAAGGACAAATACTGATGATCCCACATATATGAGGTATCCAAAGCAGTCAGATACCTAGAAGCAGAAAGTAGAGTGGTGGTTGCCAGGGACTAATGGAAGGGGAAATAGGTTTAAAGTTTTAGTTATACAAGGTGATTAAGTTCTAGAGATCCGCTGTACCACATTGTGCCTATCCTGAACAGTACACTTAAAATTTTTTTAAGAGGGTAGATTTCATTTACCATAATTTTTAAAAAATTCTATAACAGCATGTATAATATGGGCACATTTTTCTTCAAAGGCTATTATGTACAGAAGAATAAATATCTTGAAAAAATATATATATACACATATATATATATATATATATATGACAATATACTTTCAGCAATAATTTACCAGACATATATATCCAAATACTTTTATAGCTCTCAGGACACATTTAACTTTTCCAGTGTTAGTCACCAGTGGAAAAATAAAATTAAAATGTATAAACTCCTTAAGGCCTAACATGTCACAAAAGAGATGTCACACAAGTCTAGGAACCATTTCTATTGAAAAAGAGACATTGGAGAAACTAAGCATTCAATCTGTCATAAGTAATTTAATTTCCATTAAAGCAAGATATATATTTTGAAACAAATTTTTATATCCCAGTGGCTATTTTTCCGAAGTTTGATTAAAAATTCAAAACATTGGGCTTCCCTGGTGGCGCAGTGGTTAAGAATCCACCTGCCAGTACAGGGGACATGGGTTCAAGCCCTGGTCCGGGAAGATCCCACAAGCCGCGGAGCAAATAAGCCCATGCGTCACAACTTCTGAAGCCCACGCGCCATGACTTCTGAAGCCCACACGCCACAACCACTGAAGCCCTTGTGCCTAGACCCTGTGCTCCACAACAAGAGAAGCCACGCACCACACCAAACAGTAGCCCCCGCTTGCCGCAACTAGAGAAAGCAACGAAGACACAATGCAGCCAAAAATAAATAAATAAAATAAAATTTTTTAAAAATTCAAAACATCTATCACTTTATATTTAATCATTCAATTTACATAATTCCTAAAGAATGGCTTTATGTTTATAATATTTCTTATAACTGAGGAAGACATACTTCTTTCTAATTTGCACAAAAGGACCAAAAAGGCCAGTGACAGCATTGGAGGTAGCATAGCTCATAGGAGACAGCACTGCAAAAGGGTAAAGAGCCAGCACAGAGGCTAAGTTCAACAGCTGACTCCACACCTACCAACTGACTGGTCCATGCCCTCTTCTCTGTGCCTTAGTTTCCTTGTCTACAATATGAGACTGATACAATTTAAGTAGTTATTATATATAAACCACTTAGTGCCTGGCACACAGCAAGTGCTCAGTACTATTAGCTACTGCTAGTAGTATTATCTTTAGTGTAATTTAAAGTGTATATCACAGTTCTTAAACTCTAATAAGCATGAACCATATGATATCTGTTACTATTATTAGAATCATCCCATTTCAGGAAACTGAAAGGAAATGAGAGGAGGAAAACAACCTTTGATGTAAACATGGCATGCCACTGATCCCAGTTTTGAAAGGATGGGTTTTTTCACTTGCCTCAGAGTCAAGAATACATTATGAATACTGTAACTTTTCTCTTGATTCCTAATCTTGCCTCTGTTTTCAGAAAAATGTAGCTCATTCATGATTATTCCATTCATTAAAATGCTAAATGCTTAAGATGCACTGGTGAATAACACATGATTCCTAACCTAAAGAATTTCCCATTAACAGAGGTAATTATAAGTGTAGATAATAGCACAGTAACTAAATCATCAGTAGCTTTTCCTAACTGCAACTGCAGGCTTTTAATTCCAGAAACCGAGTAATCAAGTAGAAAAAGACTAGCTCCAGGAAGAATTCCAAGGGTAGGATTCACTAACTTAATTCTTTGATCCTTGTCCTGTGGTTGGCCTTTCTCTGGTATGGTAGCTTGCACCAATGATGTTAAGAAAGAAAACTCAAATCTTGCTGGACAAATCACATTAGAAATAATATTCTGGTGTCCTATTAGGTCTAGAGGAACTATTAGGACTGACAAAGATTTCCAGAAGTTTTATCTAGTGGAAACATCGCTGCACTAACTATATTATCATGTTAAAATATTGTGTACTATGTTCTCACTGACAGAGGCTGCACATCCCTGCAGCCACACTCAGAATCTCAACGTCCATGTCATCACTATAGAGCCAGGGTAAAAAATCTTAGCTAATGAGCTGTCTTCACACCTTAGACAGAGTAACCTCAGGGGTTTAAGAAGATGCTCCTCAGGCTGCATTTGCCTGAACGATTGAAACAAAGCAACTGCTGGGGTATCATGGCTACCATAACTAGTGAACAACCACACAGACATGGACTTGAGATCCTTCAGTGTCAGATGATCCCAGGGAAGAGGGGAAAGCACCTCCTAGCACCCAGACCCCACACATATCTGATATATTGCCAGAGAAGCGCCATGGGTACCCCTGACCATCCATCCCTGGGGCTGGTATCTGCCTTGGTGGCATCTGACAGGCTGCTCCCGAAGTCCCTTGGCAAGCATCTCAATACCACTTCAGTACATCGATTGTCATTCTTTGTCTGACTAAGCCTCATATGCTTTTGGATTTTACTTTAAATTTTTTTCATTGGTTAATAACATCTGGCCTCTTCATTGGTTCTACTCCCAACCATCATCTAACTTAACATTGTTCCACCACTGTACTTTCATTTCATTCTCCTCATTCACCAATTATTTTCTTTTTTTCTCTTAGCTCATTTTATGGGTCAGCATGAATGTCAAGGCAAAAGAAGCTGACTTGAAGTCGGGAGAGTGGCAATACATATATAAAAAATGAGCTCTGCCTGTGTTACGGACTGAGGATTTGTGCCCCAGCCCCCCAGAATTTACACGCTGATGCCCCCAATGGGATGATACTCAGAAATGAGGCCTTTAGGAGGTAATTAGGATGGAAGAGGCCATTGAAGGTGGAGCCTTCTTGATGCAATTAGTGCTCTTATAAGACACCAAAGAGCAATGAAAGCTCTGTGTGTGTGTGTGTGTGTGTGTGTGTGCGTGTGTGCATACACTGAGAAAAGGCCATGTGAGAACACAGAGAGGAGGCAGCCACCTGAAAGGCGGGAAGAGAGCCCTCACCAGGAACTGAATTGGCCAGCACCTTGATCTTGGACTTCCCAGCTTCCAGAACTGTGAGAAATAAATTTCTGTTGTTTAAACCAGCAGTCTCCAATCTTTTTGGCACGAGGGACCAGTTTCCCGGAAGACAATTTTTCCACAGACAGGTGTGTGTGTGTGGGGGGGGGGGGGTTCAGGCAGTAATGCTAGCGATGGGGAGCGATGGGGAGCGGCAGATGAAGCTTCACTTGCTCGCCCACCAGTCACCTCCTGCTGTGCGGTCCAGTTCCTAAAAGGCTGTGGACTGGTAGCAGTCTGCGGCCCGGGGGGTTGGGGACCCCTGGTTTAAACCACCCAGTCTATAGTATTTTGTTATAGCAGTCTGAGTTGACTAATACGGTGTGGAATAGACCCAATGCTACTGATCTGAATATGATGGTAAATTTTTAATATTCTAGGTCTTCCACTAGCACTGGAGTAGGTCAGGAATTATTTTATTTGCTCATTCATTTACATATAAAGGCTTACAGAATTATGAAATCTGAACTATACTTAGAAATGCCTGTAACTGATACTTTTATTAAAAGACTACATCAAAACAGAATTCTCTTTAGAAATTTTAAGCTGTGCAGTCATCATAAATTTAAGCATAAGCATGTTTCATGATGCATTGAGATTAACCATAAGAATCCAATGCAGCAAAAGTTCAAATGTAGTATCAACTAAAACAAATTATTTTCAAATATTCAATGAATTTAATGAAATTGGTTCTAGATAGGCATGGTGCTAGGTGGTGTGTGTGTGCAAGAGTGTGGCAGGGGGGAGTACAAAATCAGGTGATGAGTAAGGCATGGGCCCTACGCTTAATGGGCCTAATCCTTGCCATCCAAAAACCCATAAAATACCCACCTGAATAAGCTTCTACTTAATTAATTTGCCTGTGTCTATTATAGACATTTATTATTTTTAGACATATTTATTGTTGACTTCATTTTTCAAATTCCCACTCCTACACTGTTTATTGTGACTTCAAATCCACAATGTGAAATCTATATCGTCATTCTCAAAGTGAGCAATTTTCCAAGTATAGAGATAGGAATCAATTTGATCTTCAGAGTTAATACAGCCTAGGAATGTGTCTATGCAAAAAAAAAAAAAAAAAAAGAAGGGAAAAAAGGCTAAGCTCGAAAGTTTTTCACTTAGACAAAACAGACTATTCAAAGGCTTACAGGCTACACTCAAGGCTCTCCGGTGGAGATAACGAGACACCATCTGCTTGTCACTCATTTATGGAGTTTTATATAGCTGGAGAAGAGTGATCAAATATCCATTCCCCAGAGTTAGCTGTACCACCTATCTTTTATAATGCATAACACATATGCATACATTTCTTTTAGAAACTAAATAGGATTTTTTATTAAATGAAATGTTTTTTGAATTTATTTAATCTCTTAATAACATCTTCTGGCAGGCAAAAATGTATTTCCTCCTGCAAAGAAAATTTGAGTTGCGAGCTTATCCACGTCTGTTTCACATTTGTTAAAAAAAAAAAGTAAACTTCAGTGTCACCCTCACCTGTGCCTAGAGAGAATAAAATGAACATGGCAGAGCAGCAGAAAAATGGGTTAGGATGGAGAGAAACTCCTCCCCCACCAGGAAAGGAGTGAACTAGTGTTTATGGGATCAAAAGTGTATTTGGGAGACAATATTAAGTCACAGCTAATCTCTCATTGTGAAATATATTTCTTCTTTAGATTTTTCATGCCCTAAAAGTATACAGGAGAAAATTAAATTTTTAAAAAAGGCTGTTCAGCTAGCAACTGACTTCAGAACAATTCAAAACTAAAATGCGTGACATAAACTTCTATTACCTATAAGAGGAAGGAAGTAAGGTTATAAATGGCTTTATTTTCTAGAACTATTTCCTCATATGTATAATGGTGTACAAAAGTTGTAGCAGTTCTAGGATACTATCCTGCTAAATAGGGATAACATTAAAAAAAACATGTAATGGGAGGTATGAAGTTCACACACTGCTAATAAGAAGGAAAAACTGAGAATCACAGTTAAGATGTTTATAAACAAACGGGACACATAGTATTATTTTAATATTATCTATAATAAATATTATTTAAACAGTGTTATTCTTTAGAGGCAGAACCTTGCATATGGAAGAGCATAAGTCATCAATAGTTCCTTGGGAAGATGAGAGGAACGAACTAAAGAACACTGGGAACAAGAATGGCTTTAGATAGAAGGAGGGGTCCTTCACCAGTAGGAATAAGAGAAAGAAGCAGAATGGACAGGCTCTCTCTCTTTTCCACAACTACAACCTTCAGTCAGCTTCCATGGCTCAACTCATCACCTCCATCTAGAAACCTACCTGTCCCCAGGTAGGTAAGGTGTCCCCAGTCTTATTCACGTACTCCTCTCGCCATCATCTCATTTAATAATGAGGGCTTCAGGAGAGCTTCCCTTCTCTCTCTCAATTTCCCTAATATATTTGGATATTGATAGGTGATACATAACCATTTATCATCACCACATCTACTGCCACCGTCTTGCCAACACACCACCACCACTTACTGGATTACTGCAATGGCTTTAATTAGAGTCTCCCAAATTCCTCCTTCAGTCTGTTCTTAACACACAGACAAAGTGATACTTTTTAAATATAAATTCAAATCATGTCACTACTCTTTTCAAAATACTCCTGTGGCTTCGCGTCTGAGTTAAAAATAAGGTTTTTGTAATGGCCTACAATGCTCTACGCCATCTGGCTTCTATTACTCCTCTAACTTCATATGCTGCTATTCTTCCCCTTGCTCATTCCACTCCAGCCTTCCCAGCCGACTTGCTATTCTTTGAAAGTACCAGACACACACCTACCTCAGCATCCTTTGCACTTGCTGTTCCTTCTGCCTGGAATGCTCTTCCCCCACATAGCGACAGGGCTCACTGACTCACTTCCTGTAGGTCTTTGCTCAAATACTGCCTCAGTGAGCCTTCCTTGTCCACTCTGCTGGAAATAGCATCCTCTTCTCCCCACCTTCCTAGCACTCCTCATCATCCTCTTCTGCTTCATTTTCTCCATAGTACTTAGAGTTGCCAGATAAAACATAGGACATCCAGTTAAATTTGAATTTCAGCTCACTTACAGGCTGTAGGCCCTCACCTGCAGTGCAGGATGGCTTTTACCTTCCAGTTTGACATTAAATTAACAAATTTAATCCCAGTGGGCTGTTTGGGGTTTCAGTTCTATGTAGGCTCAGCAGGAAGAACAAGCGAGAAAAACCTGGTGACTTCTTATTCAACCTGGCTCTAAATCTGGGTATCAAACCACTTCTGCTCAAGTTAAACATCTTGGCTTTGTAAAGAGCGGGTCTCAATATAAAGTATTCCCAAAGTTTTATAAATAAGAGTCTTTTTAGAATTCCTATGCTGTTACCCCAAAATGGTTAATTCTATCCTCGTGATGTCCCTGGCTAGACAGTGAGCTCTTGAGAATGATTACTCTTTAAATATCCCTAGTTCTAAAACAGTACCCAGGCACATAGCAAATACTGAATAAATGTTTATTTATTGGGAGACTTATTTATTTAATGAGACTAATTAGTGTCACATTTTATATGGCTATTTTAATCAATTTTGTCTTTTAATTTTGTCTTTTAAATGCATCATAGGAGATTTCTACAGAAAGAAATATTTACATTCACGGAGGGCTGCCAGCTTCTTATGCATATACCTTGGACTTATGTGGTGTCTCGCTTTTCCAAATGGTTTGAAGTGCTTTCCCATATATTACCTTATTTGTCCTGATTTTTTATTTCTTAAATGCAACAACATAGCATACAAATAAATAAGAATTCTAAACAAAATTTAACATTATATACAGAGTTCCAAACAGCATATTTCTGTTTCAAATACATTCTTTCAAATTACTTAAAGAAGATTTGAATGTCAACAAAAATACTAACTAGTAGGTACAAATCAATAGATTAAAAATATACAAAGGGCATCATTCTGCTCTCTTTGGAGGTAGAAGCAAGGAATGCTGGCAGATGTATGGGTATCTGCCCTGAGAGACTGAGGCAGGGAGGGCAGAGAGGAGTGAAGGGCAATAATTTGCGTTCCTAAGAGACTAAAGAAATGCTGGAGGTTGAATTTGGTCTTTTAGATTCCACATGTAAGTGAGATCATACAGTATTTGTCTTTCTCTGTCTGACTTATTTCACTTAGCATAATGCCCTCTAGGTCTACCCATATTGTCACAAATGGCAAGATTTCATTCTTCGTTGTGGCTGAGTAATATTCCATTGTGCGTGTGTGTGTGTGTATATATGTGTGTGTGTGTGTGTGTATGTGTGTGTGTGTGTATGTATATATATATATATATATATACATACACACACACACACCACATCTTCTTTATCCATTCATTCCTAGACAGACACTTAGGTTGTTTCTATATCTTGGCTATTGTGAATAATGCTGCAATCACTAGCCCTATTGTGGTAATCATTTCACAATATATGCATGTATCAAATTACTAAGCTGTACATCTTTAAGTTATACAATGTTATATGTCATTTATATACCTTAATAAAACTGGAAAAAAAAAAAAAGAAGTTCTAGAGGCTAAGAGACTTCAGGACAAAGAACTTCCCCTACCCTGATCTGGGTGTTCTGAAAAGTTGAGATAGATGCTCTCATAGGGGAAGGACACCTACGGCATAAATACATATGGGCAGAGGGAGCGGTGGTGTGATTAATTCAAGCTCACAATGAACTTAGGGCTGGATCTGATTGAGATGTCATCACAGGAAAATAATGCTGTAGAAAACATTTATAGGACGCCCAAAGGTATGTGAAGTAAGTTTTATACATTGAAAAATATAAATCACCATAGAATTTGTTCTAGATTGTCCAAAGCAAAATCTCTATCAAAATAGAAAAAGGAAAAGAAAAGAAAACCTACTGCTACAAATTCACGTATTCTGTGTCCCTCCCCCACTAAATTTTTACTCTTGCAGGTGTTGCTACCCAAGAATCTTCTATCTCATAAGTCCTTTAAAAAAAACTAAGTGGTGCAGTCAGGGAGAGAAAGTGGCCATGTTTCCCCACCCCATGGGGGCACTTATGTGTATAAAGCCAAACCTGATCTCCCAGCTGTGCTCCTGGGAATGGGTGAGGCCTACGTTCTCCCCTTTGTCCCAGGCCCATATGTTAAGTCCACCCACGTGAGGTAAGACTTCTTCACTAAAGACCTCAGATACTCTTGGGCTTGACTAAGTTTCATTTAGAAATGGAGCAAAGAGAAACCACTTCAGGGCCCTGGGCAGCCACCGTCTGTGAAGAATGGCCCAGACTCTGGACACGATTCAGTCCCTCTAATGTGGTGCTCCTTCTCCTGGCTGCAAAATGACTTCCCTGCGACTGTATTTGTTTAAAATGAGCCCTCAAATTCTAGGACATTGAGGGAAATATTGGACACTAACCTACAATAAATTTTCAGAAAACATCACTGGATTGTGAGAAAGGAAATAAAGTTTTAAGAGAAAGAGGCACAGACTATGTGTCAAATCTAAAAGCATTTGTTTAACATTCTGAGAATTTTTAGAAATAAATTGCACCACTATTTACAATAGCCAGGACATGGAAACAATCCAAATGTTCAACAACAGATGAATGGATAAAGAGAATGTGGTACATATATACAATGGAATATTAGTCATAAAAAGGGACGAAATTGGGTCATTTGTCGAGATGTGGATGGACCTAGAGTCTGTCATACAGAGTGAAGTAAGCCAGAAAGAGAAAAACAAATATCATATATTAATGGATATATGTGGAATATAGAAAAGTAGTACTGATGAACCTGTTTGTAGGGCAGGATTAGAGATGTAGACACAGAGAACGGACATGTGGACACAAGGGGGTAAGGGGGTGGGACGAATTGGGAGATTAGATTTGACATAAATACACTACCATGTGTATAACAGATAGCTAGTGGGAACCTGCTGTATAGCACAGGGAGCTCCGCTCGGTGCTCTGTGATGACCTAGATGGGTAGGATTGGGGTGGGGTGAGAAGGAGGTCAAAGAGGGAGAGAATATAGGTGTACATATAGCTGATTCACTTCATCGTACAGCAGAAACTAACACAACATTGTAAAGCAATTTTATACTCCAATAAAAAGAAAACATTTTTGGTGGGCTTAACACTGGGCAGAGATATTTGAGTGATATTTCACTCTAGCCATAGAGAAGCTTGATGAACAATGCATCATCTCAGTCAAAAACAGGGACCATGTGGGTCATGTTTGTGGCTGAACTCCCATATAAGAGGTGCTTGATGTAAATATTTATTGAATGAATAAATATGATTAAACACTTGTCAAAAAATAAAGTATGTATTTCCTATTAAAGGTAGCCATTTCCCCCCCAAAAAAATTTAAAAAATAAAATATCCCTTAAAAATAAACAAGCATGTCCATGTCTACTGGTTAAAAAAAAAATTCATTCTAGTACATTGGAAATTCCAATACTTTGACCTCAGCAGAATTCTTTTAGTTCAAAGAAAACAGAATACACTATGCAAGTATAATTATGATGCATGAAGCAATGGACTCAAATACTGTCTTACTGGCTTTGCTTTAAAATGACATTTTTGACTGCCATACTTGAACTTTGGTTTATCACTAGCAATTGCTTAGTCAATATGATGACATTCTTCATTTTCAAATCACCAACTCCAGATAGACAAATTTCTTTTAAATTGGATTGATAATCTTAAATTTTTCCCTATAAAAACTGAATTTTTACTCAACCACAAATATTTCTCGAGTATTTATTATGCACACATCACCAATATACTGTATGGGATACGCAGATGTAATTCTTTTTCTCAAAGACTTTATAATCTAGATGTGGAGATAAATAATATACAAAAATAACAGGTGCAAATTTATAGTGTCCATGGAGAGGTCCAGATAGATAGGAAGTAAGAAGAATGTCCCTGTTTAGAAGTACGAAGGGAAGTCTCATGGAGGAAATGGACTTAGCACTGTGCAAGAGGGAACCGTAACAGGTTTGACGAAAGGAGCAGCACGTGCTTTCTGGGATGTAAAGGTGATGCTAGAGGAGGGGAAAGACTGATGACCCTTCTCTTCACCAAAGGCTAGCTGTTAAATTACTCGTGGTCGTACATAATTCCAGAATGCCCTGACTTTACATAATCAGATTTTAAGTTCATTTCTCACGTAAAGACTTTCCATCCTGATACCACCTTTTAGGTATTCTACATAGCTTCTGTCTTTGCCAATATCCATAATTCTGTAATTCCTATGACTAGAACTAATCATCCTCAAGAGTTCTCTAACTCTGTAGGATCCTATAATCGTATGCTCTTCCTGAAGAGTTCCCTGGGTGATGTTTTGGTCTCCCTCTTTTTGATCTTTTACAGCCTGTTTTACTCTCAGATCCATACTGAGCAAGTCCCATTGTGTCTCTGTTAAATATATAAAAATGGCAGAAAACTGGAGCTATCAACAAAATATCCAAAGGAAGAGAGTTTGCAGATTTTTCTTGCAAATATAGATGAAGATTCAAGTTAAGATATAAAAATCCTAAACCCCAAGGCTATCACTGTGGAAACCGGAAATGATCTTTTGTATCTAAATTTTCACAAAATTGTAGCCTACTATTTTCAACCATTTTGCTGAACAGAATTCTGAAGTAGGGGACACTTGCCCTTCGTGACGCCTGTTTTCCTTTTAGTCTTCCTACTCACCTCCACTTTCCCTTTGTCCTTTAAGGATATAATCCTTTTCCCTTTATAGATTTAATTCACTCTCGCCTCTCAATTCACTCACATTCATTCTCTCTCTCTCTCTCTCGTCATACAGAAAAGAGATTCTAAATATTATTTCATAATCATATCTTAGGAACTTAATATGCTGCTCTCAGTGAATATTTCCATTTTGAAAGAAGACCACAGTAAGAGGGCAATATTCTGCCCAAGAGAATGAGGTTGCCATAAGCTGAATTAGTCACGTGAAAGGAAAGTTTTTTTTCAGGGGGAAAGTTGTTTGGGGAGTTTTCTGTGGTGAAAACAGGAACAATCTTGTCAGCACTCTGCTTGCTTTCCATTTAAGCAATGAGTTGGTCTATTCTGATGAATGAGTGATAGTAGTAGTAATAATAAAAATAATCATAGCTAATGTTTTGATGCTTATTAATATTGAGCTAACGTTCATGGCACACTGATCTAAGCATTTTGCATGTATTGTCACATAATCCCCATTATTATCCCCAATTTTAAAGATGAAGACATTGAAGCACAATGAGGTTAAGAATGCACCCAAATTGCTGGGACTCAAATCTAGAAAGTACACACAACTAGACCGTGACTGCTAAGAATTAGTGACCACAAACCCACAAGGAAGAGTAAGCAGCCATGTGCACGTGTGGTACACAGCACCAGGCCTCTGCGTGATTGTAACTTGGCCAAAACCATCAAGAGGTCTCCTGCTCTTCTCTTCAACCTCTCCTCCCACCCTGCTGGCATCTGTCTTCACACTTCTTAGTGCTCCGACTGCCCCATCCTCAACACCACTACCTTTTACCCCTTCTTCATCCTAGCTTCCTTTTCCCTCCCCTGCATCAGCTCTGCTCCTCAAAAAGGAAACAAACTAAAGTACCAGTGTTTCCATCCTGTGAGATTCCAGGTGGGAGTTGGTTAATCTAATTAACACTTACAGTGCTCTTATCACAACCACTTTAAACTTTCATACTAAAACATAACTGTGTTCCATTTCATAAATGTTCAAAATGTGAGTGCCTATGAAAATTGTAAACAGAGTTTTCAAAAAGCAATTAGTTTTGGAATCCAAGTTCATAGAATTTTAAAGCTAGGAAAGATCTTGGTGGTTACCTGGGACAGCCTCCCCACGACAAGCCCAGGTGACTCTAGTGACCTGGCTGAGGTTACACAGATAACCCAGACCTTCTAACTTCCCATCTGACTTATTCAGCAAAAAATTTAATAGGTACCTTTTTATCTGTCAGGTACTGAGGACTTGGAACATAAAATCTCATGCTCTTTCTATTTGTTTCTTACTTAGGGTCAAGTTGTAAATGTTTTTATAGTAAGGGCATCCTTAGCTGCTAAAAGAAACAGTGATGTCTCCAGAGTCACAGCAAGAAAGCTACTGAGAAGAGCAATGTTCCCCTTTCCTTTAAGATAAAATAGAGTTAGATTGTAATATGAGCTGTTGGAGTCAGCAAGGACTTTATGAAACATTTATTCATATATTCATAATATAATCCAAACCCCCTTATTTTACCAGTGGAATCAATAGGAATCAGTGAGGCCACCTGATTCTATGCTCTTTCCACCACACCTACACCTTCTAACTTCTGGTTGGAAGCAAACCAACATTTTCAAAAAGAAAGAGTTAAGATTCCAAAATGCCATGTTTTCCAACCACTGAGACTTTTTTTGCAACTCCCATCTAGGGAAGAAAGATCATTCAGAAGAGAGATAGGCATGAGGACGCTACATATCTTCCTCTTTCAACAACAAGTTTTTAAATGCTGGCTGAGAAAGAAAAGGAATGAAGACAGAACCGGTATTAACAAACTACTGCCTGAGCAAATGGCAGGCATGACACACTTTAGACGGTTTTTTCTGTCAACCATAAGACGTTCCATGAGTTTTCAACCTGGAACTGGATGTTGTTGCTGAGCTGTGGAAAGCCTAACACAACCCTGACTCCAAAATAAAGATTCAAGATGCAGACAAGCTTTGCAGCAGCCCTGTTCAATGCCAACACCCAAGGATAATAATGCCACAAGGACTATTCTCTTAGTGAATAAAAACATGCAACATGCCCAGTCCTCTTTCTACCTTCTTTTCTAAACATGCAGCTAGTCATAGATTTTGACACTGTTTTCTAGAAATCATTATCACTGATTCTTGCCTACTCCTCGAAAACTGACTATTCTTTACTATTAAGTGGTATTTGGGGACCGAATTTCAATCAATGTGGAATGTATGGCACTGACACAGACGTGACAGGCCCCTGTCTAGCAGAGATGCTCCACAGCAGAAACAAAGCTGTTGCTGAGGGTTTAAAGCCATTCTACACTCACTGCTCAGGCTTCGTGTTATGCAGGAGAGCCTAAACGAAAACATGAATAATGTTTTTTAATATACCAAAGGCTGACTGCCATAAGTTGTTTTCCTTCCTGCGCAAACCAAAGCACAATAGGGGTAAGTGTTCTATGCAATCCAAAATTCGTTTCAAGACAAGTACCAACACTAAATTGTGAATACTTTAAATAATAAAAACATGCATATAAGATATTACATTTTTATGTCCACATAAGTAGTAAATACAGGATCCAGGAAAAACAAAAAAACAAGGCCCCCTCCACACTATGAATATTCTGGAAAATTATTCAGTAGTCAGGATGGAGACAGTTACTTGGCATGGAAGTAGCTGTTAAAGTGAGAATATCAAGGACTGAGCCTACTTTTAGACAGTGAAAATGATTGCCTCCTGTGATTGTTTTATCCAAACACATCTATTGAACACTATGTGCCAGCTGCTTTCATACGAGGAGACTAGATCTATTATTTATTGAGCACACACTATGTATCAGGCATCCTATATACTGACTTCACTAAATCCCCAGAGCAATTGCTTGAGGTAGATATGGGTTTGAATCATGTGAAATTTCTGTTTCTGTGGGTCACAAAGGTGAAATATTGGAACACTCACAGAATCTGACCTGAATATTAATGTTTTCATTTTATAGGTGGCTCAGAGAAGTTAAATAACTTGAAGTTTATACAGCAACTACATGTAGAGTTGGGACTGCAACCCATACTCTGTTACCATTCCAGCACACTTCACTTTATCGTAATTATATTAAACTGGAAGGATCCCATAGCCCTCCAAACTCTAAATCTACTGCCCTCTCTCCAACCCAAGCCAAAATACCTGAATGGTTTGAGTGTCTTGTCTTGAGTTTAAGGATTTGATTCTATTAAAATCCTTATTTCTCTACATACCTATTTCCCTTCTTTCATTAGCTTCATTATGACCATAATCATTGTATTTTCTGAACCAAAATGTGGAACATGTAATCAGAGAGAAACAGTTATTTATGAGGAAAAGGATATAAAATAATTATTATGATCCCATCCTAAGAAATTTTGGAAGAATGCTCATCATAAACACATCACCTGGACACTGTAGTGTATTTGCTTTTGTATGGTTGCCATAATCCACTTGTGGCTCCCTGAGGGCAGGTTCTATGTTTTACTACTACTTGTGGAACACCTGTAATTTTGTATGACATAAAACACAAAAGTACTTCTACTGATGGGCACAGGCAATCAGAAGTACCATGGCTGCAAAGGTGCTAGAAAGTAAGATTAAGACATTCTCCTTTCCTTCAAAATCTCTACGAGAGTTTTGAACATCCATAGGGCAACTATTTATCAAGTACTTCTTATGCATTAGGTATTTTCTTAGGTGCTGTATATGTGGGACGCTTCTAAGAAAAGGAAAAAAATTAATCAGGCAGAGAGAATAGTAGAGATCCATGGTTCTCAAACTCTAGCGTGGATCAAAATCACCTGGAGGGCTTGTTAAAACACAGACCGCTGGGTCCACCCAGAGTTTTGCATTCAGTAGATGAGAGGTGAGGTCCAAGAAGCTGCAATGTTTAACGATTCCCAAATTGAGCTCGTGCTGCTGACCTAGCAACCATGCTTTGGGAACCACTGGTATGGATCTCTGAAGATTAGGAAAGGAGAATGAGCAATACCACAGAGAATGGAATCAACATAAAGAGTCTGGCCTGTCTGGAATATAAATATAATTATTAAGCTACTCTTTCTCCTCTGAAGGCGATCTACCTCAGTGCAACCTGGGGCATTCTCCTTGCTTTGATCCACCCGCCACCAAGTACAGCCTCAGCATCTGGAAGAATGAGAGACATCTGCCCATCCACCTAAGGTAGAAGCCTTAAGCAAATATCCAACAGGAGTCACTCCCTTACCTCCAATATTCCTACAACTTGTTTCTACAGAGTTGCTTATTAAGGTCAACTGAATCTACAGATCTCTCTGCAAAAAGAAATTTTCTTTAAGGTACTCAAGTGGCTCATTGCTTTATAAGACCTTTCAAGAATTCTTACATTTATAATGCAGCTATAAAAGAGAGCACAACTTTCTCTCACAACTATCTAAAATCTTGTTTCCAAAGATCTATAGAAATCAAATTTTCTAATTCTCCCCCAGCTAGTGCCAGTCTTTAGTCTATGTCACTCCCTGGTTCTCTGATGATTCTGACTTCAAATGACACAAGACATCTGTCTCACAATCTCTCACCAACACCAGACCTTCTCTGCATATCTAAGCCTTATCTTGTATTGTTGATTGTTAAAAGTGAGAAGTCAGAGGCTTAATCAATATTTTCCAGATTGATTAATGGATCTTGACCAACATGCTACAGCACAGCTCATGGTTTATAAGGCACATTCAATGAGGTAGTACCGCATTTTATCATCTTTGTCTTACCAAGTAAATAAATTTAATCAATAAAGTGAACAGAGTAGCTAATGAGCAACCCTTACCATAGAGACTATATTACCTAATTAAGTGAAAAAAAGGCCTTGAACTATCAAAAAAGAGACTCTACCTCATGTATCTTTATCTATCTCTCATCTCTCCAACCCTATCTACCATCTACTTATTACCTACTTCATGAACAATAATCTTAATTCATAGAATTCAGTTTTAAATTCAGCAGTGGTAACAGCAGGACCAAACTAAAAATATTGTCATGTGTCAAAAAAAACAAATGGAATACCAAGGACAATAAAATAAAAGAATAAAAGCAAGAAGAAAGATGACAAAAATTACCTTACTATAGAGAGCAAAGAACTGCCATAATATATTTTAAAGGTAATAATAATAATAAAGCCATTAGAAACTCAGTTGGACTTTTCACCTCGCAAAGAGGTATTAAAAGTTCTGTATAAACAGAGGAAAGAGCTTCAGAATTTCCTCTTCTACAGTTGAAAGGAGCTACTGCCCCATATGAAACCAAAGCACCATGTGTACTTTAGGGATAGCCCCTAACTGTTTATAGCTGTTCACAGTATACCACAGTGAGACAGAAAGAAGTCTGCAGTGTTCCAGGGACGCTCTGATCACTTTTATTTATTAGGATTATGTCTGCTTTTTAAAAGAATGTAATCACTGATTATATGGAACACATCTAAAATAGAAAAATTCGACATTTCTTAAAATGAGCATTCTAATTAGTAACTAGAGCTATACATTTCCCATAAAGATAGAGAAGGATTAAAAAATTTCAGGTTAGCAAAAATGCCTCTTTAGGCTAGGCACACAACAGTGTATCTAAGCATGTCATTATTTGTCCCAAGATATTTTCTCTTAATTTATTCTATTTATATGAGCTACAATAAAGTTGAGTGCAAACATAAAAGCAAATATGTGCTTTGCATTTGTGTACAATACAGTGTTGATAATTTAGAATGAACTAAACTAGACTCATAAATTGGGCAGGTTTGTACCATCTCCACAAAATAATTTACTAAGCAAATCAATAGTGCAAACATGACTATAAGACACTTTTTAAGGCCTTCATTCATTCTTTGTGTGCAAGTGATACTCCCATTGGCAAACAGGCCTTATTTACTTTTACAGTTAAGCAGGGAATAACCATCACCACAAATGGCTAGTTGTTATGCCTGTGTTTCTTTAAATTCCTCTACATTTAAAGTGATTTCTGACTCACAAATGAACCCCACACATTGTGCCTATGCCCCCTTCTGTCATAATGCACTCACGGCCAACACCAGCAACACAAGAGCTCCAGCTCCTCCTCTCATGGAGAAGAAAAGAAGAAACCAGAAGAAGCAAGGAGTCAGACCCCAAAGCAGCCTGCCCTTCAGGGATGGTCAGCCTCCAATGACACTATCCCTCCCAAAGCCTCTCTTACTAAACTCTGTGTTCATTTCCTAGGGCCACTATAACAAATGACCATAAGCCAGGTGGCTTTAACAGAAATTTATTCTCTCACAGTTCTGGATGCCAGAAGCTTCAAATCAAGGCTTTCCAGAGCCACACTCTAAAGAAGAAAGCTCTATGGGAGAATCTCCCCCTTGCCTCTTCTAGCTGTTGGTGGTTCCTAGTATTCCTTGGCTTGTGGCAGCATCAATGCAGTCTCTGCTCTTGTCTCCACATGGTCTTCTTCTCTGTGCATTAGCAGAGTTCTTTTCAGGTGTCAATGCAGTTCCACGAATGACCATCATCCCATTTGATGGTCAAACTCTGTAACTGAGGTGCTAATATTTTCACTTTACAAAAGAAAAAACTGAGCTCAGAGTGGCCCAGAGTTACTTGGCTAGGTAGAAGGAGATCAGAGTCTTAAACTCAGGACTTCTAGTTCAAATCCTATTATACTTTCACCATACCAAGCTATTCCTCTCTTCTCTCACATACACACAGACTGAAATATATTCAAAGCATTTTTCCATTATAAGTGAATTACCACCAATTAGAGATGTGTAAAATACCAAGGCTCTTCTATTATTTCAAAGAAAAAAATCAATATACTCTTGGGTGGCTTTCAGACAGGCTTCCTCACCTAACCTCAACAATGTGTCTCAACCCCAGATGCATATCAGAATTTCCTAGACGTGAGTCCCAGGTATGTGTGTGTTTAACAAGCTACCTGATGACGAGACCCAGGTACAGCCAGAATCAACAACCCTGGACTGTGGGATTTTAGACCTCAGTCTTACTATTTGATGTATTACACACACACACAGGATGACTTTTCATTGCTATGGCTTTCTAAAAGCAAAAATAAGAATCCTGGAGGTCCAGAAGATGATGGAGGAGTAAGATGTGGAGATCACCTTCCTCCCCACAAATATATCAAAAATACATCTACATGTGGAACAACTCCTACAGAACATCTACTGAACGCTGGCAGAAGACCTCAGACTTCCCAAAAGGCAAGAAACTCCCCACATACCTGGGTAGGGCAAAAGAAAAAAGAAAAAACAGAGACAAAAGGATAGGGACAGGCCCTGCACCTCTGGGAGGGAGTTGTGAAGGCGGAAAAGTTT
Source organism: Aethalodelphis obliquidens (assembly GCF_003676395.1). Classification (NCBI taxonomy): domain Eukaryota; kingdom Metazoa; phylum Chordata; class Mammalia; order Artiodactyla; family Delphinidae; genus Aethalodelphis; species Aethalodelphis obliquidens. Next base: position 14,780,682 of record NW_020837954.1, read on the forward strand.
CCACACACTAGGAAGCCCCTTCGCAGGCGGAGACAGGGGGTGGGCAGGGGGGAAGCTTCGGAGACACAGAGGACAGCACAGCAACAGGGGTGCAGAGGCAAAGTGAGAGATTCCTGCACAGAGGTTCAGTGCCGACCAGCACTCACCAGCCCGAGAGGCTTGTCTGCTCACCCGCCGGGGCAGGGAGGTGAGGCTCCGGCTTCGGAGGTCAGATCCCAGGGAGAGGACTGGGGTTGGCTGCGTGAACACAGCCTGAAGGGGGTTATTACGCCACAGCTAGCTGAGGGAACTCTGGGAAAAAGTCTGGACCTGCCTAAGAAGCAAGAGACCATTGTTTCGGGGAGTGCAAGGAGAGGGGATTCAGAGCATCCCTTAAACGAGCTCCAAAGACAGAGTGAGCCGCGGCTATCAGCATGGACAACAGAGACAGGCATAAGACGCTTAGACGCTGCTTCAGCCACCAGAAGTCCTGTGTGCGAGCACAAGTCACTATCCACACCTCTCTTCCCAGGAGCCTGTGCAGCCCGCCACTGCCAAGGTCCTGTGATCCAGGTACAACTTCCCCGGGAGAACACACAGTGCGCCTCAAGCAGTTGCAAAGTCACCCTGGCCTCTGCCGGAACAGGCTCACATCGAATTTCAATTATAATTATCATACCCCTCCCTCCCCCTCACCTGAATGAGCAGGAGCCCTTTAATCAACCGCTGCTTTAACCCGCTCTTGTCTGGGTGGGGAACAGATGCCTGAGGGTGACCTACGTGCAAAAGTGGGGCCAAAACCACAGCAGAAACCAAAGGGCTGTGCAAACAAACAAGAGAAAGGGAACTTTCTCCAAAAAGCCTCAGGAGCAGTGGATTAAAGCCCTACAACCAACTTGAGGTACCCTGCGTCTGTGAAATAACTGAATAGACAATGAATCAACCCAAAATTGAGGTGGTGGACTTTGGGAACTACTGTAGACTTGGGGTGTGCTGTCTGCGACTGACTTGTTTCCGATTTTTATATTTATCTTAGTATAGTTTTTAGCACTTATTATCACTGATGGATTTGTTTATTGGTTTGGCTGCTCTCTTCTGTTATATTTATTACTTTTTAATTCTTTTATTTTAATAATTTCAAAAAGTTTTTAATTTTAACTGTTTTAATTTTTATTGTTTTCTTTTTTCTCCCTTTTCTTCTGAGCTGTGTGGATGACAAGGGTCTTGATGCTCCAACCTGGTGTAAGGCCTGAGCCTCTGACATGGGAGAGCCGAGTTCAGGACATTGGACCACCAGAGACTTCCAGGCCCTACATAATATCAGTTGGCGAGAACTCTCCTAGAGATCTCCGTCTCAACGCTAAGAACAGCTCCACCCAATGGCAAGCAAGCTCCAATGCTGGACGCCCCATGCCAAACAACTAGCAAGACAGGAACACAACTCCACCCACTAGCAGAAAGGCTGCCTAAAATCATAATAAGGTCACAGACACCCCAAAACACACCACCAGACGTGGACCTGCACACCGAAAAGCCAAGATCCAACCTCATCCACCAGAACACAGGCACTAGTCTCCTCCACCAGGAAGCCTACACAACCCACTGAACCAACCTTAGCCGCTGGGGACAGACACCAAAAACAATGGGAACTACGAACCTGCAGCCTGCAAAAAGGAGACCCCATGCACAACAAGCTAAGGAAAATGAGAAGACAGAAAAACACATAGCAGATGAAGGAGAAAGGTAAAAACCCACCAGATCAAACAAATGAGGAGGAAATAGGCAGAATACCTGAAAAAGGATTCAGTGTAATGATAGTAAAGATGATCCAAAATCTTGGAAATAGAATGGAGAAAATACAAGAAATGTTTAACAAGGATCTAGAAAATCTAAAATGCAAACAATGATGAAAAACACAATAAATGAAATTTAAAATTCTCCAGAAGGAATCAAAGGCAGAAAACTGAGGCAGTGACTGAAAATAACAGAGGCACTTCCAGGATAAGTGACCTGGAAGATAAAATAGTGGAAAAAACTACTTCAGAGCAGAATAAAGAAAAAAGATTGAAAACAATTGAGGACAGTCTTACGAGACCTCTGGGACAACATTAAACACACCAACATTCGAATTACAGGGGTCCCAGAAGAAGAGAAAAAGAAAGGTACTGAGAAAACATTTAAAGAGATTATAGTTGAAAACTTTCCTAACATGAGAAAGGAAATAATGAATAAAGTCCAGGAAGCACAGAGAGTACCATACAGTATAAATCCAAGGGGAATATGCCAAGACACATGTTAATCAAACTATCAAAAATTAAATACAAAGAAAAAATTTTAAAAGCAGCAAGGGAAAAACAACAAATGACATACAAGGGAATGCCCATAAGGTTAACAGCTGAACTTTCAGCAGAAACTCTGCAAGCCAGATGGGAGTGGCAGGACATATTTAAAGTGATGAAAGGGAAAAAACTACAACCAAGATTACTCTACCCAGAAAGGCTTTCATTCAGATTTGATGGAGAAATTAAAACTTTTACAGACAAGCAAAAGTTAAGAGAGTTCAGCACCACCAAACCAGCTTTACAGCAAATGTTAAACAAACTTCTGTAGCCAGGAAATACAAGAGAAGGAAAAGACCTACAAAAACAAACCAAAAACATTTAAGAAAATGGTAATAAGAACAAACATATCGACAATCACCTTACATGTAAATGGATTAAAAGCTCCAACCAAAAGATACAGAATGGCTGAATGGATACAAAAACAAGACCCATATATATGCTGTCTAAAAGACACCCACTTAGATCTAGGGACACATACAGACTGAAAATGAGAGGATGGAAAAAGATATTCCATGCAAATGGAAATCAAAAGAAGGCTGGAGGAGCAATTCTCATATCAGACAAAACAGACTTTAAAATAAAGACTATTACAAGAGACGAAGAAGGACACTACATAATGATCAAGGGTCAATCCAAGAAGATATAACAATTGGAAATCTTTATACACCCAACATAGGAGCACCTCAATACATAAGGCAAATGCTAACAGCTATAAAAGGGGAAATCGACAGTAACACAATCATAGTAGGAGACTTTAACACCCCACTTTCACCAATGGACAGATCATCCAAAATGAAAATAAATGAGGAAACACAAGCTTTAAATGACACGTTAAACAAGATGGACTTAACTGATATTTATAATACGTTCCATCCAAAAACAACAGAATATACTTATTCTCAAGTGCTAATGGAATATTCTGCAGGATAGATCACACCTTGGGTAACAAGTCAAGCCTTGGTAAATTTAAGAAAATTGAAATCGTACCAAGTATCTTTATTGACCACAATGCTCTGAGACTCGATATCAACTACAGGAAAGAAAACTGTAAAAATACAAACACATGGAGGCTAAACAATACACTACTAAATAACCAAGAGATCACTGCAGAAATCAAAGAGGAAATCAAAAAATACCTAGAAACAAATGACAATAAAAACACGATGACCCCAAACCTATGGGATGCCAAAAAGGCAGTTCTAAGAGGGAAGTTTATAGCCATACAATCCTACCTAAAGAAACAAGGAAAATCTCAAATCAACAACCTAAACTTATACCTAAAGCAATTAGAGAAAGAAGAGCAAAAGAACACAAAGTTAGCAAAAGGAAAGAAATTATGTGATCAGATCAAAAATAAATGAAAAATAAATGAAGGAAACAGCAGAAAAGATCAATAAAGCTAAGAGTTGGTTCTTTGAGAACATAAACAAAATTGACAAACCATTAGCCAGACTCATCAAGAAAGAAAGGGAGAAGACTCAAATCAATAGAATTAGAAATGAAAACGGAGAAGTAACAACTGACACTGCAGAAATACAAAGGAACATGAGAGATTACTACAAGCAACTATATGCCAATAACATGGACAACCCAGAATAAATGGACAAATTCTTAGAAAACCACAACCTTCCGAGACTCAACCAGGAAGAAACAGAAAATATAAACAGACCAATCAAAAGCACTGAAATCGAAACTGTGATTAAAAATCTTCCAACAAACAAAAGCCCAGGACCTCTAGATGGCTTCACAGGTGAATTCTATCAAACATTTAGAGAAGAGCTAACACCTATCTTTCTCAGACTCTTCCAAATTATAGCAGAGGGAGGAACACTCCCAAACTCATTCTATGAGGCCACCATCACCCTGATACCAAAACGAGACAAAGATGTCACAAAGAAAGAAAAGTACAGGCCAATATCACTGATGAACATAGGTGCAAAAGTCCTCAACAAAATACTGGCAAACAGAATCCAACAGCACAAAAGGATCACACACCATGATCAAGTGGGGTTTACCCCAGGAATGCAAGGATTCTTCAAGATATGAGAATCAATCAATGTGATACACCATATTAACAAACTGAAGGAGAAAAACCATATGATCTCAATAGATGCAGAAACAGCTTTTGACAAAATTCACCGCCATTTATGATAAAAACTCTCCAGAAAATAGACAGAGGGATTTACCTAAACAACATAAAAGGCCATATATGACAAACCCACAGCCCACATCTTTCTCAATGGTAACAAACCGAAACCATTGCCTCTAACATCAGGAACAAGACAAGGATGCCCACTCACCACTATTATTCAACAGAGTTTTGGAAGTTTTAGTCACCACAATCAGAGAATCGGAAAAGAAGTAAAGCTGTCACTGTTGCAGATGACATGATACTATACATAGAGAATCCTAAAAATGCTACCAGAAAACTACTAGAGCTAATCAATGAATTTGGTAAAGCAGCAGAATAGAAAATTAATGCACAGAAATCTCTTGCATTCCTACACAATAATGATGAAAAATCTGAAAGAGAAATTAAGGACACACTCTCATTTACCATTACAACAAAAATAATAAAATACCTAGGAATAAACCTCCCTAAGGAGACAAAAGACCTGTATGCAAAAAACTGTAAGAGACTGATGAAGGAAATTAAAGATGCTACAAACAGATGGAGAGATATACCATGTTCTTTGGTTGGAAGAATCAACACTGTGAAAGTGACTATACTACCCAAAGCAATCTACAGATTCAATGCAATCCCGATCAAACTACCAATGGCATTTTTAACAAACCTAGATCAAACACTTTCACAATTTGTATGTAAACACAAATGACCCCGTATAGCCAAAGCAATCTTGAGAAAGGAAAACAGAGCAGGAGGAATCAGGCTCCCTGACTTCAGACTATACTACAAAGCTACAGTAATTAAGACAGTATGGTACTAGCACAAAAACAGAAATATAGATCAATGGAACAGGATAGAAAGCTCAGATAAACCCATGCACATATGCTCACCTTATCTTTGATAAAGGAGGCAAGAATATACAATGGAGAAAAGAGAGCCTTTTCAATTAGTGGTGCTGGGAATACTGGACAGTTATATGTAAAAGAATGAAATTAGAACACTCCCTAAAACCATACACATAAATAAAATCAAAGTGGATTAAGACCTAAATGTAAGACCGGACACTATAAAACTCTTAGATGAAAACATAGGAAGAACACTCTATGACATAAATCACAACAAGATCTTTTTTGAACCACCTCCTGGAGTAATGAAAACAAAAATAAACAAATGGGACCTAATGAAACTAAAAGGTTTTGCACAGTAAAGGAAACCATCAACAAGACAAAAAGACAACCCTCAGAATGGGAGAAAATATTTGCAAATGAAGCAACTGACAAAGGATTAATCTCCAAACTATACAAGCAGCTCATGCAGCTCAGTATCAAAAAGCAAACAACCCAATCCAAAAATGGGCAGAAGACCTAAATAGACATTTCTCCAAAGAAGATATATAGGTTGCCAATAAATACATGAAAGGATGCTCAACATCACTAATCATTAGAGAAATGCAAATCAAAACTACAATGAGGTATCACCTCACACTGGTCAGATTGGCCATCATCAAAAAATCTACAAACAATAAATCCTGGAGAGAGTGGAGAAAAGGGAACCCTCTTGTACTGTTGGTGGGAATGTAAATTGATACAGCCACTGTGGAGAACAATATGCAGGTTCCTTAAAAAACTAAAAATAGAACTCCCATAGGACACAGCAATCCCACTATTGTGCATATACCCTGAGAAAACCATAATTCAAAAAGACACATGACCACAATGTTCACTGCAGCACTATTTACAATAGCCAGGACATGGAAGCAACCTAAATGTCCATCAACAGATGAATGGATAAAGAAGATGTGGCACATATATACAATGGAATATTACTCAACCATAAAAAGAAATGAAATTGAGCTATTTGTAGTGAGGTTGATGGACCTAGAGTCTGCATAGAGAGTGAAGTAAGTCAGAAAGAGAAAAACAAATACCGTATGCTAACACATATATATATGGAATCTTAAAAAAAAAATGGTTCTGATGAAACTCAAGGCAAGACAGGAATAAAGACGCAGATGTAGAGAATGGACTTGAGGATGTGGGGAGGGGGAAGGGTATGCTGGGACGAAGTGAGAGAGTAGCATTGACATATATACACTACCAAATGTAAAATAGAGAGCTAGTGGGAAGCAGCTGCATCGCACAGGGAGATCAACTCGGTGCTTTGTGACCACCTAGAGGGGTGGGATAGGAGCGTGGGAGGGAGACACAAGAGGGAGGGGATATGGGGATATATGTACACGTATAGCTGATTCACTTTGTTATACAGCGGAAACTAACACAACATTGTAAAGCAATTTTACTGCAATAAAGATGTTAAAAATAAAAAGGTCTTATGGAAAAACCCGAACTTTTTGGCCAATCCAATACTAAGAAATTCTATGAGAACTGACAATGAAAAGATGAACAAACCGTTTTTTTAATGGACAAAACAATTGAGCAGATATTTCCTAAAAAGAAATAACTGAATAGTATATTATGCTATCACAAGAAAATGCAAATTAAATCCAAAATGAGATATCCTTTCATACCCACAAAACCAGCTAAAATCAAAAAGACTACAAGAACAAATGTTGGTATGATGTGGAGCATTTCTATAGGAGCACAGAGTGATACAAAACAGTACAACCACTTTGAAGAACTGATTGGCAGTTTCTTAAAAAGTTAAATACACTTCTACACAGCAACTTCTCGCCTAGATAGTTACCCAAGAGAAATAAAGCATATTATTCTCATAGTCAAAAACTACAAAAATACCAAATGTTTATCACAGGAAAATAATCAAATTGTGGGACACTCATACAATGGAATAAAACTCAGCAATAAAAAGCAACGCATTACTGGTACATACAACATGAAAAACACTCAAAAACATTGTGTTAAGTGAAAGAAGGCAGACACAAAGAATACTTACTGCATTATTCCAAAATATAGGCAAACTTCATCTATCACATAAGAAATCAGAGCATAGTTGTGGGGCACGGAGTGGAATACAGACTGCTATGGAGTCCAGGGAACTTTCTGGGGGAATGGCAATGTTCTATACCTTGTTTGGGATGGTAGATACACAATTGTATACAATTATCAGAACATATCACACTCAGTACTCAAGATTTATACATTCAACTGCATGTTAATTGTGTCTCAGTGAAAATATATATTTATAGACCGACACAGTTCCATAGGTAATAATGATTGTATTGACAGACAGTACTTAGTAGTCCTGAAAAAGATTTTTTAATTATTATTTTTCATGACTATAAAAATAACACAGACATAAATAATTCCAACAACATAAAATTGAACTAAGTAGAAAGGAAGTCTCTGTGCAAGTGGAAAAGTATAAGAGATTGAGTGAGAAGGATGTCTATTCTATGCACTTGGTCATTTTTTTAATGGAAGTACCAAACACATGTGCCCATGACAGTGTGAGTATGCAGGCATGTCAGGTTTACAATACCATTTCTGGATCAACTGCACTTTTTAAAATGTGCAGGTTTTTTTTTTATTGTGGAAAAGAGGCGGCAAGTAATTCTGCAGTATTATTGTCATGACTAATTAGTATTTTGCAGGTCAGTTATAATTGCAAGTATTTGTACACTTGTTCACTATCTCACTTAGTCTTCCAATACTGGGTTTCAAAAAGGTGGCACATCACTCACTTAGGGGTTAAAATAAAATTTCAGCATTAGGGTAGGTTACAGTGTGTTGGAGGGAATGGGGAGATTATGTCAAGCCCGGGAGAACTCATGTAGTTATCCATCAGGCAGGTTTTATGGAATATAAGGTCCCAGAGAAGTATTACTTGAACCAAATCATGGAGGATAGGGAAGTCCAGACTGTCTTCCCAGAGGAAGAAAATTTACACTTAGTTTTCAAGGAACAGTCATGGGTTACTAGATGGGCTGAGATCTGGGCTGACGTTTCAATCAGTGGGAGAGCATGAGTTATTCAGAAAGTCACACTGGAGAGAAGGGGAGGTAAGGGGAAGGGAGGAGAGGGGAGGAGAGAAGAAAATCTGTCCAGGACTTTCCAGCCCCACAACACTGCCTCATCATCTCTCACCTTGACGACTCCAGTACCCTTTTGACTAGTCCTTCTGTCTTAATCTCATGCCCTCAGATCCAGCCTGCACATCACACATAGGAAGATGTATGCATAGCAAGATGCTAACCCAGGAACATTACAAGAAAAATCTAGGTATGGCCCTGTGACTGGGACCTTGGCTAACGCTCCAGCCTCATCTCCCACCATTCCTCACACCACAAATCCCAGGGGAGTTTCCCAGATACACCACACCGTTTTATGCCTCCAGGTCAAAATGCTTCCTGTTCTAGGAATACCCTTCTTCCACTGACCCACTTAGCAAACTGCTCTTCATTCTTCAAAAGCTTGTTCTCCTCTGTGTCCTCCCCGTTAATCACTCTCTCCTAGGTACTTTTTCTGGACACCTGTCTCTTTCTGCCACTCTACGTTTCACACTACATTGTAATTGTCAGTTTACACATTTGTCTACTCCCTTACTAGAAGGACAGAAACTATCTAATTCATTTGAGAATGGGGATTGTTTAGGAGGGGTAATCTTACTTTAAATCACTAAAATAATTCATGCTTGTTGTCACAAATTAAATATCAAGGTGACAAAGAGTTCATTCTCCCCATATTAATCCTCCACTTCTAACTTCCCTTCCTTTGTAGTCAATTTTACAATTTCTCTCTATCGTCATACTAAAATACAGAGGGGGGGAGTTTGTTTTACAAAAATGCTATCCTACTCTGTGCATTATTCTGAGACTCATTTTTTAACATAATATCATGGACATCTTTCCAAGTTAATTCACTTCGATTTAAATATTTTCTTCAATAATGTGAGATATGAAGTTAAGAAACAAAAATACCAACTGAACAACTGTTAGAGATACCTGGAAAATTGGTCTCTGTGCTTTTGAGGAAATAATTCACAAAGGAATATATAATTAATTTCACCATGTCTGCAATTAAAATAAAATCAATCCAGTTGCTCAAAAAGCCAATTTTCTTAGTAATTCTGAAGAAAAATGTATGCTGTGCTCCTGATAAAACAACTGTTTAAGTACAGTGAGCAAAGTATTCAAAATCACCCCTAAACGAGGAGACCTTCAAGATGGCAGAGGAGTAAGATGTGGAGATCACCTTCCTCCCCACAAATATATCAGAAATACATCTACATGTGGAACAACTCCTACAGAACACCTACTGAATGCTGGCAGAAGACCTCAGACTTCCCAAAAGGCAAGAAACTCCCCATATACCTGGGTAGGGCAAAAGAAAAAACAGAGACAAAAGAATAGGGATACGACCTGCACCAGTGGGAGGGAGCTGTGAAGGAGGAAAGGTTTCCACACACTAGGAAGCCCCTTCACTGGTGGAGATGGGGGAGGGGGGTGGCGGGGGGGAAGCTTCGGAGCCTTGGAGTAGAGCACAGCAACAGGGGTGCAGAGGGCAAAGCGGAGAGATTCCTGCTTTGAGAATCAGTGCCGAACAGCACTCACCAGCCCAGGCAGGTGGGGGCTGGGAGCTGAGGGTCGGGCTTCGGAGGTCATATCCCAGGGATAGGACACGGGTTAGCTGCGTGAACACAGCCTGAAGGAGGTTAGTGCGCCACAGCTAGCTGGGACGGAGTCCGGGAAAAAATCAGGAACTGGCTGAGAGGGAAGAGACCATTGTTTTGGGGTGAGTGAGGAGAGGGGATTTAGAACACCGCCTAAATGAGCTCCAGAAATGGGTGCGAGCCGCAGCTATCAATGGGGACACCAGAGATGGGCATAAGACGCTAAGGCTGCTGCAGCCACCAAGAAGCCTCTGTGCAAGCATAGGTCACTATCCACATTTCCCCTCCCAGGAGGATGTGCAACCAGCCACTGCCACGGTCCTGGGATCCAGAGACAACTCTCAGAGAATCACACACTGTGCCTCAGGCTGTTGCAATGTCATGTCAGCCTCTGCCGCTGCAGGCTCGCACCGCACTCTGTACCCCTCCCTCCCCCCAGACTGAGAGAGCCAGAGCCCCATAATCAGCTGCTACTTTAACCTCGGCCTGTCTGGGTGGAGAACAGATGCCCTCAGGCAACCTATATGCAGAGGCGGGGCCAAATCCAAAGCTGAAACCCAGGAGCTGTGCAAACACAGAAGAGAAAGGAAAATATCTCCCAGCAGCCTCAGGAGCAGCAGATTAAATCTCCACAATCAACTTGGTGTACCGTGCATCTCTGGAATACCTGAATACACAACAAATCATCCCAAAATTGAGGCAGTGGACTTTGGGAACAACTGTAGACTTGGGGTTGGCTTCCTGCATCTAATTTGTTTCTGGTTTTATGTTTATTTTAGTTAAATATTTATAGTTTATTAGCATTGGTAGATTTGTTTATTGATTTGGTTGCTCCCTTCCTCCTTTTATTTTTTATATACAGATATATATATTTTTCCTTTTTCTCTCTTTGTGAGTGTGTATTCTTCTTTGTGTGATTTTCTCTGTATAGCTTTGCTTTTACCATTTGTCCTAGGGTTCTGTATGTCCATTTCTTTGTTTTTTTAGTATAGATTTTAGCACTTGTTATCATTGGTGGATTTGTTTTTTAGTTTGGTTGCTCTCTCCTTTTTTTTCTTACTTTTCCAATTTTTTTATATTTTTACTAATTATTTTTTATTTTAATAACTTTATTTTATTTTACTTTTCTTTCTTTCTTTCCTTTTTTTCTCACTTTTCTTCTGAGCCGTGTGGCTGACAGCGTCTTGGTCCTCTGGCTGGGTATCAGGCCTATGCCTCTGAGGTGGGAGAGCCAAGTTCAGGACATTGGTCCACCAGAGACCTCCCAGCTCCATGTGATTTCAAATGGCAACAGCTGTCCGAGACATCTCCATCTCAACACTAGACCCAGCTCCACTCAACGAACAGCAAGCTACAGTGCTGGACACCCTATGCCAAACAACAAACAAGACAGAAACACAAAACTACTCAGTAGCACAGAGGCTGCCTAAAATCATAATAAGGTCACAGACACACAAAAAGACACCACTGGATGTGGTCCTCCCACCAGAAAGACAACATCCAGCCTCATCCACCACAACAGAGGCACTAATCCCCTCCACCAGGAAGCCTACACAAACCACTGAACCAACCTCAGCCACAGGGGGCAGACACCAAAAACAACAGGAACTACGAACCTGCAGCCTGCTGAAAGGAGACTGAAAACACAGTAAGTTAAGCAAAATGAGAAGACAGAGAAAAACACAGCTGATGAAGGAGCAAGGTAAAAACCCACCAGACGGAACAAATGAGGAGTAAATTGGCAGTATACCTGAAAAAGCATTCAGAATAATGATAGTAAACATGATCCAAAGTCTTGGAAATAGAATGGAGAAAATATAAGAAATGCTTAACAAGGACCTAGAAGAACTAAAGAGCAAACAAACAATGATGAACAACACAATAAATGAAATTAAAAATTCTCTAAAAGGAATCAGTAGCAGAAAAACTGAGACAGAAAAATGGATACACGGCCTGGAAGACAAAATTGTGGAAATAACTACTGCAGAGCAGAATAAAGAAAAAAGAATGAAACGAACTGAGGAAGTCTTAGAGACCTCTGGGTCAATATTAAATGAAACAACATTCAAATTATAGGGGTCCCAGAAGAAGAAGAGAAAATGAAAGGGATTGAGAAAATATTTTAAGAGATTATAGTTGAAAATTTAAAGAGATTATAGTTGAAAATGTCCCTAATATGGGAAAGGAAAGCATTAACCAAGTCTAGGAAGGGCAGAGAGTCCCATACAGGATAAATCCAAGGAGAAACACACCAGGACACATATTAATCAAACTATCAAAAATTAAATACAAAGAAAACATATTAAAAGCAACAAGGGAAAAACAACATACAAGGGAATCCCCATAATGTTAACAGCTGATCTTTCAGCAGAAACTCTGCAAGCAAGAAGGGAGTGGTATGACATATTTAAAGTGATGAAAGGTAAAAAATTACAACCAAAATTACTCTACCCAGCAAGGATCTCATTCAGATATGACAGAGAAATCAAAACCTTTACAGATAAGCAAAAGCTAAGAAATTCAGCACCAGCAAACCAGCTTTAGAACAAATGCTAAAGGAACTTCTCTAGGCAGGAAACACAAGAGAAGGGAAAGACCTACAATTACAAACCCAAAACAATTAAGAAAATGATAAGAGGAACAAATGTATCAACAACTACCTTACACGTAAATGGACTAAAAGCTCCAAGCAAAATACACAGACTGGCTGAATGGATACAGAAACAAGATCCATATATATGCTGTCTACAAGAAAGCCACATCAGAGCTAGGGACACATACAAACTGAAAGTGAGGGGATGGAAAAAGATATTAAATGCAAACAGAAATCAAAAGAAAGCTAGAGGAGCAATTCTCATATCAGACAAAACAGACTTTAAAATAAAGACTATTGCAAGAGACAAGAAGGACACTACATAATGATCAAGGGTCAATCCAAGAAGAAGATATACCCATTTTAAATATTTATGCATTCTACGTAGGAGCACCTAAACATAAGGCAAAGGCTAACAGCTATAAAAGGGGAAATCGACAGTAACACATTCATAGTAGGGGACACTAACACCTGACTGTCACCAATGGACAGATCATCCAAATGAAAATGAATAAGGAAACACAAGCTTCAAATGATACATTCAACAAGATGGACTTAATTGATAGTTATAGGACATTCCATCGAAAAACAACAAAATACACTTCTTCTCAAGTGCTCATGGAACATTCTCCAGGATAGATCATATCCTGGGTCACAAATCAAGCCTTGGTAAATTTAAGAAAATTGAAATTGTATCAAGATCTTTTCCTACCACAATGCTATGAGACTAGATATCAATTAGAGGAAAAAATCTGTAAAAAATACAAACACATGAAGGCTAAACAATACACTACTTAATAACCAAGAGATCACTGAAGAAATCAAAGAGGAAATCAAAGAATACCTAAAAACAAATCACAATGAAAACAGGACACCCAAAACCTATGGGATGTAGCAAAAGCAGCTCTAAGATGAAAGTTTAGAGCAATATAAACCTACCTCAAGAAACAACTCAAATAAACAACCTAACCTTACACCTAAAGCAATTAGAGAAAGAAATGAAAACACCAAAGTTAGCAGAAGGAAAGAAATCATAAACATCAGATCAGAAATAAATGAAAATGAAATGAAGGAAACATGAGCAAAGTTCAATAAAATCAAAAGATGGTTCTTGATAACATAAACAAAGTTGAGAAACCACTAGTGAGACTCATCAGGAAAAAAAGGGAGAAGACTCAGATCAACAGGACTAGAAATGAAAAAGGAGAAGGAACAAGTGACACTGCAGAAATACAAAGGATCATGAGAGATTTCTACAAGCAGCTATATGCCAATAAAATGGACAACCTGGAAGAAATGGACAGATTTTTAGAAAACCACAACCTTCCGAGACGCAACCAGGAAGAAAGAGAAACTATAAACAGACAATCAAAAGCACTGAAATCGAAACTGTGATTAAAAATCTTCCAACACACAAAAGCCCAGGACGAGATGGCTTCACAGGCGAATTTTATCAAGAATTTAGAGAAGAGTTAACACCTATCTTTCTCAAACTCTTCCAAAATATAACAGAGGGAGGAACACTCCCAAACTCATTCTATGAGGCCACCATCACCCTGATACCAAAACCAGACAAAGATGCCACAAAGAAAGAAAATTACAGGCCAATATCACTGAAGAACATAGGTGCAAAAATCCTCAACAAAATACTGGCAAACAGAATCCAACAGCACATTAAAAGGATTATACACCATAATCAATGGGGGTTATCCCAGGAATGCAAGGATTCTTCAAGATATGCAAATCAATCAATGTGATACACCATATTGACAAGCTAAAGGAGAAAAACCATACGATCACCTCAATAGATGCAGAAAAAACTTGCGACAAAATTTAAAACCCATTTATGATAAAAACTCTCCAGAAAACAGGCATAGAGGGAACTTACCTAAACAACATAAAAGGCCATATATGACACACCACAGCCAACATCATTCTCAATGATAACAAACCGAAACCATTTCCTCTAACATCAGGAACAAGACAAGAATGCCCACTCACCACTATTATTCAACATAGTTTTGGAACTTTTAGTCACAGCAAGCAGACAAAAAAAGAAATAAAAGGAATCCAAATCGGAAAAGAGGAAGTAAAGCTGTCACTGTTTGCAGATGACATGATACTATACATAGAGAATCCTAAAGATGCTACCAGAAAACTACAAAAGCTAATCAATGAATCTGGTAAAGCAGATGTATACAAAATTTATGCACAGAAACCTCTTGCATTCCTATACACTAATGATGAAAAATCAGAAACAGAAATTAAGGATACACTGCCATTTACCATTACAACAAAAAGAACAAAATACCTAGGAATAAACCTTGCTAAGGAGACAAAAGACCTGTATGCAGAAAACTATAAGACACTGAGGAAAGAAATTAAAGATGCTACAAACAGATGGAGAGCTATACCATGTGCTTGAGTTGGAAGAATCAACATTGTGAAAATGACTATACTACCCAAAGCAATCTACAGATTCAATGCAATCCCTATCAAACTATGAATGGCATTTTTCACAGACCTAGATCAAACACTTTCACAGTTTCTATGGAAACACAAATGACCCCGAATAGCCAAAGCAATCTTGAGAAAGAAAAACGGAGTTGGAGGAATCAGGTTCCCAGACTTCAGACTATACTACAATCCTACTGTAAACAAGACAGTATGGTAGTGGCACAAAAACAGAAATACAGATCAGTGGAATAGGATAGAAAGCCCAGAGATAAATCCATGTACCTATGGTCACCTTATTTTTGATAAAGGGGGCAAGAATATACAATGGAGAAAAGACAGCCTCTTCAGTAAGTGGTGCTGGGAAAACTGGACAGCTACATGTAAAAGAATGAAATTAGAACACTCCCTAACACCATAAACAAAAATGAACTCAAAATGGATTACAGACCTAAATGTAAGGCCAGACACTATAAAACTCATAGAGGAAAACATAGGCAAAACACTCTATTACTGACATATATCTCAGAAAGATCCTTTATGACCCACCTCCTAGAGAAATGGAAATAAAAGTAAACAAATGCGACCTAATGAAACTTAAAAGCTTTTGCACAGCAAAGGAAGCCATAAACAAGATGAAAAGTCAACCCTCAGAATAGGAGAAAATATTTACTTTCTCTGAAGCAACTGACAAAGGATTAATCTCCAAAACTGAGATTTAAGCAACTGACAAATGATTAATCTCCAAAATTTACAAGCAGCTCATGCAGCTCAATATCAAAAACACAATGTAATCTAAAAATGGGCACAAGACCTAGACAGACATTTCTCTAAAGAAGATATACAGATTGCCAACAAACATATGAAAGGATGCTCAACATCACTAATCATTAGAGAAATGCAAATCAAAACTACATTGAGGTATCACCTCACACCAGTCAGAATGGCCATCCTTAAAAAATCTACAAACAAGAAGTGCTGGAGAGGGTGTGGAGAAAAGGGAACCCTCTTGTACTGTTGGTGGGAATGTAAACTGATACAGCCACTATGGAGAACAGTATGGAGGTTGCTTAAGAAACTAAAAATAGAACTCCCATATGACCCAGCAATCCCACTACTGGTCATATACCCTCAGAAAACCATAATTCAAAAAAAGACATGTACCACAATGTTCACTGCAGCTCTATTTACAATAGCCAGGACATGGAAGTAACCTAAGTGTCCATCAACAGATGAATAGATAAAAAAGATGTGGCACATATATACAATGGAATATTACTCAGCCATAAAAAGAAACGAAACTGTGTTACTTGTAGTGAGGCAGGTGGACCTAGAGTCTGTCATACAGAGTGAAGTAAGTCAAAAAGAGCAAAATAAATACTGTAGGCTAACACATGTATATGGAATCCAGAAAAAAAAAAAAGGTCATGAATAACCTAGGGGCAGGATGGGGATAAATATGCAGACCTACTAGAGAATGGACTTGAGGACACAGGGAGGGGGACAGGTAAGCTGGGATGAAGTGAGAGAGTGGCATGTACACACATAATCTACCAAATGTAAAACCGATAGCTAGTGGGAAGCAGCCGCACAGCAAAGGGACATGAGCTCGGTGCTCTGTGACCACCTAGAGGGGTGGGATAGGGAGGGTGGGAGAGAGGGAGACGCAAGAGGGAAGAAATTTGGGGATATGTATAGCTGGTTTACTTTGTTATACAGCAGAAACTAACGCACAATTGTAAAGCAATTATACTCAATAAAGTTGTTAAAAAAAAAAAAAAGGCCAGACCCTATAAAACTCGAGCGGAAAATATAGGAAAAACATTTTTTGACATAAACCACAGCAAACCTTTTTTGACCCACCTCCTAGAGTAACGGAAATAAAAACAAAAATAAACAAGTGGAACTTAATTAAACTTAAAAGCTTTTGCACAGCAAAGGAAACCATAAACAAGACAGAAAGACAACCATCAGAATGAGAGAAAATATTTGCAATGAAACAATGGACAAAGGATTAATCTCCAAAATATACAAACAGCTCATGGAGCTCAATATCAAAAAAACAAACAATCCAGTTAAAAATGGGAGGAAGACCTAAATACACATTTCACCAAGGAAGACATACACATGACCAAGGGGCACATGAAAAGATGCTCAACATCACTAATTATTAGAGAAATGCAAATCAAAACTACAATGAGGTATTACCTCACACCAGTCAGAATGGTCATTATCAAAAAATCTAGAAAGAATAAATGGTGGAAAGGATGTGGTGAAAAGGGAACCCTCCTGCACTGTTGGTGGGAATGTATGTTGATACAACCAGTATGGAAAACAGTATGGAGGTTCCTTAAAAAAACTAAAAATTGAACTACCATATGACCGAGCAATCTCACTACTGGGCATATACCCTGAGAAAACCATAATTCAAAAAGAGTCATGTACCACAATGTTCACTGCAGCTCTATTTACAATAGCCAGGACATGGAACCAAGCTAAATGTCCACAGACAGATGAATGGATAAAGAAGATGTGGCACATATATACAATAGAATATTACTCAGCCATAAAATGAAATGAAATTGAGTTATTTGTAGTGAGGTGGATGGACCTAGAGTCTGCCACATAGAGTGAAGTAAGTCAGAAAGAGAAAAACAAATACTGTATGCTTACGCATATATATAGAATCCAAAAAAAAAATGGCACTGATGAACCTTGTCGCAGGGGAGGAATAAAGAGGCAGACATAGAGAACGGACTTGAGGATATGGGGTGGGAGGGCGAAGCTGGGGTGAAGTGAGAGTAGCATCGACATATATACACTACTGAATGCAAAATAGCTGGCTGGTGGGAAGCAGCAGCATAGCACAGGAAGATCGGCTCAGTGCTTTGCAATGACCTAGAGAGGCGGGATAGGGAGGATGAGAGGGAGGCTCAGGAGGGAGGGGATATGGGGACATGTGTATGCATATGGCTGATTTGCTTTGTTGTGCAACAGAAACTAACAGTGTATTGTGAAGCAATTATACTCCAGTAAACATCTATTAAAAAAAAAGAAAGAAAAGCTCTCAAAAATAAAAAGAATGTAAAATTGATACATGTAATTACATGGATGAATCTCAAAGTAACCATGCTGAGTGAAGAAAATATCCAGACAAAAAAACGGTACATACTATATGATTCCACTAATGTAAAAATTCTAGAAAATGTATACTTATCTGTAGTGACGGAAAGCAGGTCAGTGGGTGCCTGGGGAAGCAATGGGGAGTGATTAGGAGAAACCATAGAGAAACTTCTGCAAGTGATGAATATGTTTGTTCATTTTCTTGATTTTTGTGATGGTTTCACCTGTGCCCAAACTTTTCATATTGTATACTTTAAATATGTGCAGTTTGTTGTATGTCAATTATACCTCAATACAGTTGATAAAAATTTATTTTTAACCACAAAAAAAAAGAAACCCTACTTGACAGCAGGTTGCAATTGTCTAAGGAATGAATAAAAAACAAAGGCCACAGAATGAAGAAGCTATGGAAAGAAAAAAAAATACTGATAGTAAGAATCAAATGCATTTAAATATAGAACCATCACTAAGTAACTGTGGAATTTATGGTTACAGGGCAGAATAGACATAGTAATACAAGATAAATGTTTAGAACTAAAATTACTGTGACAAGGGATTTTGATAGATATTGCATAATTGTCAAGCAAGGAAATGTTTTCATAACTAAAACCGTACTCTTGTATTTCATCTTGGTAAGTGAAAATATGTTCTTCATTTATATTCTATTTCATAAATTAGAGAGGTTGAAAAGCTTTTCATGTATATTAAATTTGCATGCTTCTTCTTTTTCTTAACTACTTGGATGGGGTCTTGCTATATTAAGAAACTATTTCCTCATCTACCACATAATACAGATAGCTTTTATTTAGTGTGTGTAAAAAAAAAAAAGTCATGTACCACAATGTTCATTGCAGCTCTATTTACAATAACCAGGACATGGAAGCACCCTAAGTGTCCAGCAACAGATGAATGGACAAAGATGTGGCACATATATACAATGGAATATTACCCACCATAAAAAAAATGACATTGAGTTATTTATAGTGAGGTGATGGACCTAGAGAGACTGTCACACACAGTGAGGTAAGTCAGAAAGAGAAAAACAAATAGCATATGCTAACAAATATATATGGCATCTAAAAAAAAAAAAATCGTTCTGAAAAACCTAGGGGCAAGACAGGAATAAAGACAGAGATGTAGAGAATGGACCTGAGGACATGGGGACGGGGAACGGTAAGCTGGGACAAAGTGAGAGAGTGGAATGGACATATATACGCTACCAAATGTGAAATAGCTAGCTAGTGAGAAGCAGCCACATAAAAAAAGGAGATCAGCTCGGTTCTTTGTGTCCACCTAGAGGGTTGGGAAAGGTAGGGTGGGAAGGAGATTGCAGAGGGAGGAAATAGGGGATATATGTTTATGTATACCTGATTCACTTTGTTATATAGCAGAAACTAACAACCATTGTACAGCAATTATACTCCAATAAAGGTGTTTTAAAAAAAATTACAGACAAGCAAAAGTTAAGAGAATTCAGCACCACCAAAACATCTTTACAACAAATGCTAAAGGAACTTCTCTAGGCAGGAAACACAAGAGAAAGAAAAGACCTACAAAAACAAACCCAAAACAATTAAGAAAATGGCAATAGGAACATATATACCAATAATTACCTTAATTATAAATGGATTAAATGTTCCAACCAAAAGACACAGACTGGCTGAATGGATACAAAAACAAAACCCATACATATGCTGTTTACAAGAGACCCACTTCAGACCTAGGGCCACATACAGATTGAAAATGCAGGGATGGAAATAGTTTTCCAGGCAAATGGAAATCAAAAGAAAGCTGGAGGAGCAATTTCATATCAGACAAAACAGAATTTAAAATAAAGACTATTATAAGAGACAAAGAAGGACACTACATAATAATCAAGGGTCAATCCAAGAAGATTTAACAATTGTAGATCTTTATAAACCCAACATAGGAGCACCTCAATACATAAGGCAAATGCTAAGAGCCATAAAAGGGGAAAATGACAGTAACACAATCATAGTAGGGAACTTTAACACCCCACTTTCACCAATGGACAGATCATCCAAAATGAAAATAAATAAGGAAACACAAGCTTTAAACGGTACATTAAACAAGATGGACTTAATGGATAGTTATAGGATACTCCATCCAAAAACAACAGAATAAAATTTCTTCTCAAGTACTCATGGAACATTCTCCAGGACAGATTATATCTTGGGTCACAAATCAAGCCTTGGTAAATTTAAGAAAATTGAAATCGTATCATGTATTGTTTCCAACCACAACGCTATGAAACTAGATACCAATTACATGAAAAAATCTGTAAAAAATACAAACACATGGAGGCTAAACAATACACTACTTAATAACCAAGAGATCACTGAATAAATCAAAGAGGAAACCAAAAAAATACCTAGAAACAAACGACAATGAAAACACAATGACCCAAAACCTACAGGATGCAGCAAAACCTGTTCTAAGAGGGAAGTTTATAGAAATACAATCCTACCTCAAGAAACAAGAAACATCTCAAATAAACAACCTAACCTTACACCTAAAGCAATTAGAGAAATAGGAACAAAAAATCCCAAAGTTAAAAGACGGAAAAAAATCATAAAGATCAGATCAGAAATGAAAACAAAATGAACGAAACAATAACAACGATCAATAAAACTAAAAGCTGGTTCTTGGAGAAGATAAGCAAAACTGATAAAACATTAGCCAGACTCATCAAGAAAAAAAGGAAGGGGCTTCCCTGGTGGCGCAGTGGTTGGGAGTCCACCTGCCGATACAGGGGACATGGGTCTGTGCCCCAGTTTGGGAGGATCCCGCGTGCTGCAGAGCCGCTGGGCCTGTGAGCCATGACCACTGGGCCTGCACGTCTGGAGCCTGTGGCCACAGCAGTGAGAGGCCCACGTACTTCAAAAAAGAAAAAAGAAAAGAAAAAAAGGAAGACTCAAATCAATAGAGTTAGAAATGAAAAAGGAGAAGTAACAACTGACAGTGCAAAAATACAAAGGATCATGAGAGATTATTACAAGCAACTATATGCCAATAAAATGGACAACCTGGAAGAAATGGACACATTCTTAGAAAAGCACAACCTTCTGAGACTGAACCAGGAAGAAACAGAAAATATAAACATACCAATCACAAGCACTGAAATTGACACTGTGATTAAAAATCTTCCAACACACAAAAGCCCAGTACCAACTGGCTTCACAGGCAACTTCTATCAAACATTTAGATGAAAGCTAACACCTATCCTTCTCAAAATCTTCCAAAGTATAGCAGAGGAAGGAACAGTGCCAAACTCGTTCTACGAGGCCACCATCCCCCTGTTACCAAAACCAGACAAAAATGTCACAAAGAAAGAAAACTACAGGCCAATATCACTAATGAACACAGACGCAAAAATCCTCAACAAAATACTAGCATACAGAATCCAACAGCACATTAAAAGGATCATACACCATGATCAAGTGGGGTTTATCCCAGGAATGCAAGAATTCTTCAATATACGCAAATCAATCAATGTGATAAAACATATTAACAAATTGAAGGAGAAAAACCATATGATCATCTCAATAGATGCAGAAAAAGCTTGCGACAAAATTCAACACCCATTTAAGTTAAACACCCTCCAGAAGTAGTCCTAGAGGGAACTTAACTCAACATAAAAAAGGCCATATATGACAAACCCACAGCCAACATCGTTCTCAATGGTGAAACACTGAAACCATTTCCTCTAATATCAGGAACAAGACAAGGTTGTCCACTCTCACCACTATTATTCAACATAGTTTTGGAACTTTTAGCCACAGCAATCAGAGAAGAAAAAGAAATAAAAGGAATCCAAATCAGAAAGGAAGAAGTAAAGCTGTCACTGTTTGCAATGACATGATACTATACATAAAGAATCCTAATGATGCTACCAGAAAACTACTAGAGCTAATCAATGAATTTGGTAAAGTAGCAGGATACAAAACTAATGCAGAGAAATCTCTTGCATTCCTATACACTAATGATGAAAACTCTGAAAGTGAAATTAAGAAAATACTCCCATTTACCATTGCAACAAAAAGAATAAAAATATCTAGGAATAAACCTCCCTAAGAGACAAAAGACCTGTATGCAGAAAACTATAAGACACTGATGAAATAAATTAAAGATGATACAAATAGATGGAGAGATATACCATGTCCTTCGATGGGAAGAATCAACATTGTGAAAATGACTCTACTACCCAAAGCAATCTACAGATTCAATGCAATCCCTATCAAACTACCACTGGCATTTTTCACAGAACTAGAACAAAAAATTTCACAATTTGTATGGAAACACAAAAGACCCTGAATAGCCAAAGCAATCTTGAGAAAGAAAAACGGAGCTGGAGGAATCAGGCTCTCTAACTTCAGACTACTACAAAGCTACAGTAATCAAGACAGTATGGTACTGGCACAAAAACAGAAATATAGATCAATGGAACAGGATAGAAAGCCTAGAGATAAACCCACGTACATATGGTCACCTTATCTTTGATAAAGGAGACAAGAATATATAGTGGAGAAAAAACAGCCTCTTCAATAAGTGGTGCTGGGAAAACTGGACAGCTACATGTAAAAGAATGAAATTAGAACACTCCCTAACACCATACACAAAAATAAACTCAAAATGGATTAAAGACCTAAACATAAGGCGAGACATTATCAAACTCTTATAGGAAAACATAGGCAGAACACTCTATGATATAAATCACAGTAAGATCCTTTTTGACCCACCTCCTAGAGAAATGGAAATAAAAACAAAAGTAAACAAATGCGACCTAATGAAACTTAAAAGCTTTTGCACAGCTAAGGAAACCATAAACAAGACGAAAGGACAACCCTCAGAATGGGAGAAAATATTTGCAAATGAAGCAACTTACAAAGCATTGATCTCCAAAATTTACAAGCAGCTCATGCACCTCAATATCAAAAAAACAAACAACCCAATCCAAAAATGTGCAGAAGACCTAAATAGACATTTCCCCAAAGAAGATATACAGATTGCCAACAAACATGAAACAATGCTCAACATCATTAATCATTAGAGAAATGCAAATCAAAACTACAATGAGGTATCTCCTCACACCGGTCAGAATGGCCATCCTCAAAAAATCTAGAAACAATAAATGCTGGAGAGGGTGTGGAGAAAAGGGAACCCTCTTGCACTGTTGGTGGGAATGTAAATTGATACAGCCACTATGGAGAACAGTATGGAGGTTCCTTAAAAAACTACAAATAGAACTATCATACGACCCAGCAATCCCACTACTGGGCATATACCCTGAGAAAATCATAATTCAAAAAGAGTCATGTACCACAATGTTCACTGCAGCTCTATTTACAATAGCCAGGACATGGAAGCAACCTAAGTGTCCACTGACAGATGAATGGATAAAGAAGATGTGGCACCTGTATACAATGGAATATTACTCAGCCATAAAAAGAAACAAAGTTGAGTTATTTGTATTGAGGTGAATCGACCTAGAGTGTTTCATATAGAGTGAAGTAAGTCAGTAAGAGAAAAACAAATATCGTATGCTAACACATATAAATGGAATAAAAAAAAAAAAAACAGGTCATGAATAACCCAGGGGCAAGACAGGAATAAAGACTCAGACCTACTAGACAATGGACTTGAGGATACGGGGAGGGGGAAGCATAAGCTGTGACAAAGGGAGAGAGTGGCATGGACATATATACACTACCAAACGTAAAACAGATAGCTAGTGGGAAGCAGCCCCATAGCACAGGGAGATCAGCTCGGTGCTTTGTGACCACCTAGAGGGGTGGGATAGGGAGGGTGGGAGGGAGATGCAAGAGGGAAGAGATATGGGGACATATGTATATGTATAACTGATTCACTTTGTTATGAAGCAGAAACTAACACATCACTGTAAAGCAATTATACTCTAATAAAGATGTTTTTAAAAAGTCAAAACAGAAAAAAATGAGAAAATAAAATTGCCTCTATTAAAAATAAGAATTTAAGATTAACTGAGGCAAACAAATGATTAAAGAAAGGTGAATGTCTACCTCAGGCTCTTCTTTGTCTCAGGCCCTGTGGTGGTGCCATCTTCTCTCCCTCCCTTGGCTTGGCTCCTTGTGGCCAAACTCCACTTTTGGTTCCATCTTCCTCCTTCCCTACTATACCACCTGTCTCCACTATACCTTCAAATCTTTCATACTAATTCTCTCACCAAACTTCCCCTTTTCTCTGAAACTCTTCCCACTCCCTTTTCCTCTGAACCTATCAGAATCTGTCGTTTAAAAATTAAGCCTTCCAAGGATCCAGAGGTTAAACCTTTAATTTTTCTACCCCCTGGACTAAAGTCGAACTGCAAGCCATAGTCAAAGATTTTCCCAAAGATCCTCAGAGATTTGCTGAGGAATTTAATATAGTCATTCGAACTATTCGAAAACCAGTCAGACTGGTTTTTCTGACTTATATCAGCTAATTCATATGCTTCTTGGGGAAGGCCAGGCCCAGCATTATATGAAAACCACTAACTGGGAAAGTCCAGAAAGGTCTCTAGAATTACAACTGGGAGACCAGCCCCCTAACATATTATATATTCAGGCTCAGGTAATTGCTAGGCAATTTCATCAAGCAATTCCTAGGGCTTCTCCAAAATCTGTTAATTGGAACAAAATTCAGGCTTGTACACAAAAATCTGATGATCAACTTCTCATCATTATTACAACTGACTTCAGAATGTTTTTTAATGAAAATTCAGACGATGATTCCACCCAAGGAGTTTTTATTTATTTATTTTTAAATTTTATTTATTTATTTTTCGCTGCACTGGGTCTTCATTGTTGTACACGGGCTTTCTCTAGTTGCAGCAAGTGGGGGCTACTCTTTGTTGCAGTGCACGGGCTTCTCACTGTGGTGGCTTCTCTTGTTGCGGAGCATGGGCTCTAGGCGCATGAGCTTCAGTAGTTGTGGCACGGGGGATCAGTAGTTGTGGTGCATGGGCTTAGTTGCTCCACAGCATGTGAGATCTTCCTAGACCAGGGCTCAAACCTATGTTCCCTGCATTGGCAGGCGGATTCTTAACCACTGCACCACCGGGGAAGACCTCCACCTGAGGAGTTTTTAACTCTGTTTATTAATGTGCTGAACTGGGACCTTTCACTTCTAATAAAAGGGACCATGGTGGGAAATTATGTCCACTCCAGTTAACCTGGCAAACCAGCTATCTCATACTCTAGATAAGTCACCTCCAAGGAAGCCCGTCAAATTTCTCAGTCTTCAACTCCAGAAAATGAAGGCTCCTAAATGAAATCAAAACCATCCTTTTTATTATTGTAAAAAGCTGGGGCACTGGAAAATGGATTGTTACAAATTTAAGCATTTTAGGTGCCTTCAGCCTCTAACCAGACTCTCCAACATTCTCCCAATTCTCAATGATGTGACTCTGAGGAACTACAGGGGCTCTTCCCAATCCTCTCCCTTGATTGGCTCACAGAAAGATTTCTCCAGATTGGAGGTGAACCTCTTCCCAACCTAATTGACACGGGAGCCACACTCTCGGTGTTCAAAGCCACTACTATAAAACGCCCCTGCCTCAGAGTACCAAAACAGTTCAAATAGCAGGAATGTCTAATGAACTTCAAGAAGTCCCTGTCTCCGAACCTATTCCCTTTGTTTAGACCCTTTGAGAGATACACACTCTTTTCTCCTTAGACCATCCACTCCTATCCATTTATTAGGCCAAGACTTCAAAGAGAAGGATCATGCTAGAATTTTTTTCTCCCAAAAGAGGGAAATAATTCTAGAAACTGATAGTAGTCATCAAAGTATTCCACCAGGTGAATTAAATGACCCTTTGACATCTTTTATTTTTTCCATCTCTGAACAAATAAATCTCTACTAGAGCAGATTCTGGAAACACTGATCATTTGTCCCTATTGAATCAGCTACCACTTTCCTTATGGGCAAAATCTCCAACTGATGCTGGCAAAATTCACAGCACACCTCCCATCAAAATTCAAGTAGACCAGGCTTCCCTGGTGGCGCTGTGGTTGGGAGTCCGCCTGCCGATGCGGAGGATGCGGGTTCGTGCCCCGGTCCGGGAGGATCCCGCATGCCACGGAGCGGCTGGGCCCATGAGCCATGGCCACTGAGCCTGCGCGTCCGGAGCCTGTGCTCCGCAACGGGCGAGGCCGCAGCAGTGAGAGGCCTGCATACTGCAAAAAAAAAAAAAAAAAAAAATTCAAGTAGACCCCTTAAAACCTCTTCAACGAATTAATAAATGACCTATAAGAAGCCCTTCAAGGCCTAAAGCCCATGATAGAAGATTATAAGACTCAAGGCCTCATGCGAAAACCTAAGAGGCAAGGGTGGCAGTTTGTCCAGGACCTCCAAGCAATAAACAACACTGTTATCCTTTGAAGCCTTGCTGTTCCTAACCCTCATACATTGTTAACATCCATTCCCACTGAAAGTAAATTCTTTACTGTAGTTGATTTATGCCTTAATGGGACAAAAGGTCACCAAAGAAAAACTACAGTTTGCCCAAACCCAGGTTTGATATTTAGGGCATCTGATATAAGAGCAAGGGCCACACCTAGATCAGATAGACTTCCTAGTGTCCTACATTTCCTAAAACCCAAAACTAAGAACCAACTGCAAGGGTTCCTCAAGCTAACTGATTATTGCAAAAATTGGATTCCAAATTTCTCTCTTATGCCCAAACCTCTATAAGTTTTACTCAGCAATAACAACCCTGACCCAATTTTATGGGAAGAACTGGAGGAAAGCTTCCAAGGCCTTAAAGTAGAGTTTGATGAACCCACCTGTCCTTGGGCATCCCAATATTTCAGATTCCCTTTTTCCTTTTTGTATATGAAAGGGAAACAAATGTCCTTCGGGTACTCACCCCAACACGCGGATCATTATCAACCCATACGGTACTGTAGTCAGCAACTGTTCTGTGGCACAGGGACACCCCCTTTCCTTAGAGCCATTATAGCCACTACGCTTTTGGTTAGGGTGACTAAGAAAATCATTGTGGGATCCCCTTTAACCATTTTTGTACCTCATGCAGTAGAAGTCCTCCTGAATTCTCATCTCACTCAACACTTCTCAGTCAGCTGCCTCGCCCTTTGTTAAATGATCCTCACATAACTCATTTATGTTGTAATAACCTTAACCTGGCTACTCTTCTCCCCTCTGTCACCAACAAAATACCTCAGGACTGCTTAATGCTGATGGACCACCTCCTCGTAATGATCTACAGGAAATTCCACTGTGTAACACTGACTTCTCATTGTTCACTGATGGTTCTTATTTAAAGATGACAATGGCAAATACTGTGCTGGGTATGCTATTGCAACTCCTTTTGATGTTGTCAAGTCAGCATCTTTACCTATGGCTACTCTGGCCCAACAAGCTGAATTATACACCCTTACAAAGGCTTGTACTTTGGCCAAGGACAAAATTGTCAATATTAATACTGATAGTAGATATGCTTTTGGAGTTGCTCATGATTCTGAAATGCTGTGGAAATAATGTGGCTTCCTTACTTCCAGTGGAAACACAATTAAAAATGGTCCCTGTGTTCAGAAAGTATTGAATGGCATCCTTTTACCTGTCACTTTAGCTATTATTAAGATTCCAGGGCATTCTAAACTTGACTCCCTGGAAGCTAAGGGAAATCACCTTGCTGACATTTCTGTAAGAAATGCTGACCTTAAAGGAACCAATGGAAGCCAAACTTCTGTCATGGTCCAAAGGAATATTTCCCAAAATGATAATTTAGAAAAAAACTAGCCCAATAATTGGCCTCAGAAAAGGAAAAACAAGATGGGAAAACAAAAGATAAAACAATTCAACAATTGTTTTTTTGATAAAAAGGGAAAGCTCTGTTTTGGACTAAATAACAACCCAGTCCTTGGACCCAGAAATTAAGTCCAAGAGACTTAATTTCCCACTCCTCACCACTATACATGCATTAAATCATTGATCTACTGACAAAATTATAGCCTTCATGAATCAATATTGGTGAGGAAACATTAAAAAGGCCACAGAAAGTGCCTACCTCACTTGTCCCACTTGTCCAGGGAAGCCTGTTCTTACTGCTCACAGACATCTTAAACTGCCTAATAGATAATTCAAGGTCTGGAAAATGGATTTCATACAACTCTCTCCATCTAATGGATATAAATATGTTTTTATCATGGTCTGTGTGTTTTTACACTGGACTGAAGTCTTCCTTTTCAGACAGGCTACTGCCTCCTCAGTGGCTAAAGTCCTTTTGGAAAAGATTATCCCTACTTGGGGAACTTCTCTCAAACTTCATAGTCATCTAGGAACCCATCTTACTGGCCAAGTGCTTCAAAAGCCTGTGCTTTTTCCCGGTTTTACAACACTTTCACTGTGCTTACCATCTCCAATCCTCTGGTTTGACTGAACACACTAACAGCATCATTAAGACTCAGTTGGCAAAATTTGTAGATGCACTCCCAATACCTTGGCCAAAAGCATTGCCACTGGTTCTTCTAAATCCCAGATCCACCTCTTGGGATTTCACAAACTCTCACCCTTTCAGACAGTCACAGGATGCCCAATGCACTTGGCTCTTGCTTCTTTTGACCCACAGCTGATAAAAGGAGAGATACTCCAATATTATAAAGGCCTAATTGCTTCTACTAAAAATAAACATATTTTGACAGTACACCCTCAGGAGACAAAGACCTTAAGCATCACATCCTGCAACCTAGAGATTCATCTATTGGAAGAACACCCCCAGAAGAACTCTCTTCAAACTCTTTGGAAAGGACCCTATCAAGTACTGCTAACCAAACCTTGTGCCACCAAATTCCAAGGAATAGACTCCTGGATTAATGTGACATACTAAGAGAAAGCACCGAACCCTGACTGGACCTGCATATCTTTTGGTAACCCGAAAGTAAAGATTTCCTGGAATTGAAGCGGACAACATCTGATGAGACAGCTTTCCCAAGACAGCCAGACCATGTATGTAGGAAGTCTGTCACCAAATCTTTGATGATGGAAAAACACTTTAGATGCTCTCTAATGTCAATGATAACACATGGACTTTAGATAAGAAGTGTCTGAGAGTTCTCCCTCCTAACCCTCCTTGTTCCTTAAATGTGACTTTAATTGGTTTCCAATCTGTGTACTTTCCCTCCAACATGAGACCCTACACCCAAGAAAGTTCCTCCTGACCTTGAGGGATGAAAAGTTGCTAAAACTAGAAGACCTGACTCTTGATCAGCAATGCTTTCAGAGAAAGAGCTTGATCAAGAGAGGGAAATGTAAAAAAATCAATTAACAGAAACCTCAATTAAGTAGAGTTGGGAGACCTGAATGGAGAGTTCTTGCGCCCTGTGATGACAGCAGAGCCCTACAGGAAGGCAAAAGACTTTTCTTCTTTCCTGGCAAGGACTCAGGCAATGAAAAGCCATGGACTCTGTTTACTATAGTTATCCCAACCTCCATTTCTCTCTTATAAAAGTGTTCCCCTTCTCTTGCCATGTAGAGACTTGCAATGTGGCTTACCGTGGTTGCAGACACCTAATTGCAATTCTTTATTGATCCTTAAAAAGAGAATCTTTTCTGGAGAAATAATTGGTAACCTATCTTTTCAGGTCAACACTAGTAAGGAGATTGAATCAGTAATCAAAAACCTTCCAAGAAACAAAAATCCAGAACCAGACGGCTTCACAGAAGAAGTCTACCAAACATTTAAAAAAAACTAACATCAATCCTTCTCAAACTTTTCCAAAAAAATACAAGAGGAGGAAACACTTCCAAGTACATTCTATGAGGCCAGAATTACCCTGATACCAAAGCCAGACAAGGATGCCATAAGAAGAAAAAGTACAGGCCAATATCCCCAATAAACATACATGCAAAAATCCTCAAAAAAAATTAGCAAACCAAATTCAACAATACATTAAAAGGATCGTACATCATGATCAATTGGGACTTATTCCAGGGATGCAAGGATGGTTCAATATCTGCAAAGCAATCAACATGACACACCACTTAAAAATATGAAGGATAAAAATCATATGATCATCTCAATAGATCCAGAAAAAACATGTGAAAAAATCCAGCATCCATTTATGATAAGAACTCTCAACAAAGTGAGTACAGAGGAAACATATCACAACATAATAAAGGCTATATATGACAAGCTTGTAGTCCACATTATACTCAATGATGAAAAGCTGAAAGCTTTTCCTCTAAGATCAGAAACAAGACAAGGATGTCCACTCTCACAAATTTTATTCAACATAGTATTTGATGTCCTAGCTAGAGCAATTATGCAAGACAAAGAAATAAAAGGCATTCAAAATGGAATGGAAGAAGTAAAACTGTCATTGTTTGCAGATGATGTGATATATATAGAAAATCCTAAAGATACCACCAAAAAACTATTAAAACTAATAAACAAATTCATTAAAGTTGCAGAATACAAAATCTACAAAAATCTGTTGCTTTTTTTTAGTAATAAACTATCAGAAAGATAAATGAAGAAAACAATCCCACTTACAATTTCATCAAGAAAAATAAAATACCTAGAAATAAATTTAACCAAGGAGGTGAAAGACCTATACACTGAAAGCTATAAGACATTATGAAAGAAAATGAAGAAGACACAAATAAATGGAAAAATATTCCATGCTCATGGGTTAAAGAAATAATATTTTTAAATGTCCATGCTACACAAAGCCATCTACAGATGCAATCCAATCCCTATCAAAATACCAATGGTATTTTTCACAGAAATAGAACAAACAAACCTAAAATTTGTGTTGAACCACAGAAGACCCTGAATAGCCAAAGCAATCTTGAGAAAGAACAAGGCTAGAAGTACCATGCTCCTTGATTTCAAACTATATTACAAAGCTATAGAAATAAAACAGTATGATAGTGGCATAAAGACAGACACATAGATCAATGGAATAGAACAGACAGCCCAGAAATAAACCCACACATATAAACTCACACAAAATTTATGACAAAGGAGTCAAGGATATACAATCAGAGAAGACAGTCTTTTCAATAAATGGTGCTGGGAAAACTGGACAGCCACATGCAAAAGAATGAAACTGGATCAGTATCTTACACCATAAACAAATATTAACTCAAAATGGATTAAAGACTTGGACATAGGACATGAAATCATAAAATTTCTAGAAGAAAACACAGACAATAAGCTCCTTGGCATAGGTCTTGGCAATGATTTTTTTGGATTTGACACTAAAAGCAAAGGCAACAAAAGTAGGAATAAACAAGCAGGACTATACAAAACTAAAAAGTTTTTGCACAGAAGAGAAAACCACCAACAAGTAAAAAGGCAACCTACTGAAAGGGAGAAAATATTTGGAAATCATATATCTGATTGGGGCTAATATTCAAAATACGTAAAGAACGCAACAATTCAATAGCAAAACAAACAATTTGGTTTAAAAATGGGCAGAGCATCTGAACATTTTTCCAAAGAAGACAGATAGATGGCCAACAGCTACAAGAAAAGATGTTCAACATCACTAATCATCAGGGAAGTGCAGATCAAAACCCCAATAAGATATCAACTCACACCTGTCAGAATGGCTATTATCAAAAAGACAAGAAATAACAAGTGCTGGTGAGGGTGTGGAGAAAAGGGAACCCTTATTTTTCTACCTTTTTAGTGGGAATGTAAATTGGTGCAACCACTGTGGAAACAGTATCAAGATTCCTCAGAAAACTAAAAATAGAACCATCCTATGACTCAGCAATTCCACTTCTGGGTATTTGTCCAAAGAAAATGAAAACACTAATTCAAACAGATAATGCATCCCATGTTCACTGCAGCATTATTTACAATAGCCAAGACATGGAAATAGCCTAAGTGTCCACTGACAGTTAAACGGATAAAGAAAATGTGGTATATACATACAATGGGATATTATTCAGCCATGAAAAAAGAAGGAAATCTTGTAATTTATTACAACATGGATGGACCTTAATGGCATTATGCTCAATGAAATAAGACAGAGAAAGACAAATACTACATGATATCACTTATATGTGGAATTAAAAAAAAAAAGCTACGGGCTTCCCTGGTGGCACAGTGGTTGAGAATCTGCCTGCTAATGCAGGGGACATGGGTTCGAGCCCTGGTCTGGGAGGATCACACATGCCGCGGAGCAACTAGGCCCATGAGCCACAACTACTGAGCCTGCGCGTCTGGAGCCTGTGCTCCACAACAAGAGAGGCCACGACAGTGAGAGGCCCGCGCACCGCGATGAAGAGTGGCCCCCGGTTGCCACAACTAGAGAAAGCCCTCACACAGAAACGAAGACCCAACACAGCAGAAATAAATAAATTAATAAACTCCTACCCCCAACATCTTCTTTAAAAAAAAAAGCTGGGCTCATAGAGAACAAATCAGTGGCTGCCAGGGGTGGTGGTGGGGGGGGGGCAAATGGGTGAAGGGAGTCAAAAGGTACAAGTTTCCAGTTATAAAATAAGTCATGAGGATGTCATGTACAGCATGGTGACGATAGTTAATAATACTGTATTGTATATCTGAAAGTTGCTAAGAGAATATATCTTAAAAGTTTTCATCACGAGAAAAATATTTATAACTATGTATGATGACAGATATTAACTAGAATTATTGTGATCATCTTGAAATATATACAAATATAGAATCATTATGTTGTACACTTGAGACTAACAGAATGTTATATGTCAACTATACCTCAATTTAAACATAAATAAGTAAGAGGAAAAAACTTACCTCTGAAAAAGGGCCTGTATCCAGAATATGTTTGTTTGTTTTTTAAGTATTCCAATTCAACAACAAGAATCAAACACTCTGATAAAAATTAGCAAAAGATTTTAGCAGACACTTTACCAAGCAGATATATAAGTGGAATATAAGACATCCAACATGATTATTCATTAGAGAAAGACAAATTATATCTACAATGAGATGTAAACCACACACTCACTAGAATGACTAAAATTAAAAAGACTGATCACGCCAGGTGTTGAACTAGATATGGAGAAAATGGAACTCTTCAACTTTGCTGGTGGGAATGCAAAATGGTACATCCACTTGAAAAAGAGTTTGTCAGTTTCTTATAGAGTTACATATACACTAACTATAAAACTCAGCAATCCCACTAATGTGTATTTATACAATAAAAGTTAAAATATATGTTAATGGTACACATTTTCTTGGGTTGTATTTAAAAACTTATAACCTGTCACTTCCTTTTAATATAAAAGAGAAAGGGGTCTTTAGATATACATACTGAATTGCTTTAAAATGAAATTAATTTATGTCTGAGATTTTCTTCAAAATAACTCAGGATGGGGACTTGATGAGACAAAATCACCCATGGGTTTAATATTGTTTTAACAGGATAAGATGTACATGGGGGTTCATTATACTATTCTTTCCACTTTTGTTATGTGTTTTCTGATAGAAAAATTAAAAGTCTGGGGGAAATTTCCTAATTACCTCCTCTTTAATCTGGAAACCAAAATAATGCCAATTAAGATGTCCTAACTGGCACTTGGACTAAGTGCCAAAGACTATAAATGTTGAAGGAGTATTACTATGAGTTTGTGGCAGTTGAATTCCCTGCCTCAATATCTTGAAATGGGAGTGTAGGCTCAGTAGAGGTAGCTGACGCTTAAAGATTTGAGAAATTATATCCATTTAACTTCCATTTTTTAATCTTTACTCCAAAATCATGACAGCCACATTTAGAGAAAATACTTTTGATGTTAAGGCAGGTATGATTCTTTTACAGAATAACAACACATTCTCTGTGGACAGTCTCATGGAAATTGACTCTAGTTTGTATTAACTATTTCATCAGAGAGTAGAAATCCAGTTTAGTATATTCAAGATTCAAATCCTGGAGACACTAGCTCAAAAGGACCCAGAACCCATAACTGTAATCCTACCAAAATGGGTAGGAGCAGTTACTAACAAAGTTCATTCAGTGCAGTTCTTTTCATTCAACATGGAGTTTCAAATCCCCTATGTCAAGAACACACAATCATTAAGTTGGTGCCCTATTCTATATTCTGAGTACCAGGAACCCCAGAAGTCACTTCCTTCCAGCAGAATCTCAACTAAAATTGACAAAACTCAAATGAAGGTGGTAGCAGATATGTTCTCATGATCTGGAAAATAAGGATGAGATATTGAAGGACCTTAAAGGTCATGATGAAGAGTCTAGAACCAACTTTGAAGTAATACTAATAATTGATAATAATCCTTATTATTTAAATTCCACAAAGATTTAGACATAATAATCACTCCTTCCTTTTTTATTGTTAAATGCAAAACCCACACAGGGTCTGGCAGGTTCTCTTCTGCAGGTCCATCATGGTAGACATTCAAATTCGTTAACTCTTCTGTAATGCATTAGTACACAGAAAATGCCTCAATAAATATTGTTTTGCACCAATGAATGGGGAAAGTGGCACTAGATTTTTTCCTTTAGCAATCTAAAATTAATCTCTACTTTCATGAAATGTATTATATGATTTGAGACAATAGCCTCTCCTTGGGTAAAACTAAGAGTTTGTATTGTCCAAGTACAAAGTTGCTCTAGAAAACAAAGACTGGGTTAGGATCTAAAACTACCTTATAATTTATAAAATGAATAGTCAGTATTTAAAATGCAGTATTTCACTGCAGAATGAATCATCAAATTTTAAGGAATGGTTATCCAGTTAACTGATTAATTATCTAGCCCTCTGTCCCTATTCTTCTGGCTATTTTATTATCCACCACTATCTCTAACAGGGAATGAACAAAGAAGTAAAAAAGAAATGAGACACAGCTATCAGCAGCTCAGAGTCACATGTTTATGCTGGAGGATACAGGATCATGAGCTCCATTAAGAACTGAGAATTTCCTGTCTTTGGATTTGTTTC
This sequence comes from Aethalodelphis obliquidens, assembly GCF_003676395.1. Classification (NCBI taxonomy): domain Eukaryota; kingdom Metazoa; phylum Chordata; class Mammalia; order Artiodactyla; family Delphinidae; genus Aethalodelphis; species Aethalodelphis obliquidens. Next base: position 14,815,840 of record NW_020837954.1, read on the forward strand.
CCATGTTTCCCCTGACCCCATTATCATACACAATTGAGAGTTACTTATATAAAAAAGAAAAATTAACCAAAAATGTATCTGAGCCAACATAAGATACAATCTTTTAAAATTATACTTTTTTTTAAATCCCTGGGCAAGTATCTCTGCTAATGATAAATCTTTAATCTCCTGTGATTTTGTTTGTTTGAGAACTCATAACTTGCCATTCTCTTGTTTTTAGTTCTAAGAAAACAACAGAGGATGCATGACAGCATCAGTTGTGAGCACTGAATCATCCTCTCCCTCCATGGTTGACCACAGCCCAGTAACAGAAGCTTTCCTTCCAGTCCTACTATCCTCAACAAGCAGAGAGAAGTCTACACTTCTGGCAAAACATTCAAGACATCATATATTATTTTGTCTTTTGCCTTAATATTTTCTACTGTCTGCCATCCTTGTAGAGGATTTAAAGGTAAAACATGGACAACTTCATGCACCTCTACACCCTGCTTCATACAGGAGCTGACCTTTTCTATACAGCTCTTCAGGAAGCCAGATGACCTTTAATATTCAGTAAATTTTCCCCTATTTTGAAAGCTTATGTTGGATTCTTTTCTGGCACCATCACTTTCACATAGCTAATGTATAAATGCGTAAGTTTTGGGTGAATGCCCTTGAAACTCAGTTGGTAGAAAGTATCAACCAAGAACTAAATAAAATAAAATGTCATACTCATTTTCATTTTCCTTAAAGTGAAATCTCCTCTAAGAGGAAATAGTGAGTCTTGCTGAGTAAAAACCCAAGAACAAAATGTACACAGTTCTCTGTTCTAATAAAAGTATTTTAACTGGGTAATAAGGCATGAGGAGAGAAAAAAAATTATAACACAGGTCGCTGAACCAAATGATCAACTAAGGAGTTCTTTCTAAAGGAACAGTCAATACCCAGCATGCATTTATGGGGTTGTCAAGCAACAGGGATTTCAGCAGGATCCTTTCTGCTTAAACAAGTTCAGTGAAGCTGATATAAACTCAAAGCAGTATCAGCAGCATTCTACCATGAAGCAAATAACATTTTACAGGACTGAAGTTCTTGTTCAGCTGAGCTGTAGTCATGGTCTCAAATTCTTGGTTGCCTTAATAAAATAACCTAAATAAAAACAGAAGCTATAATTGAAATTTTTAAAGGAATGTATTTTAAACATACTAGATCTGAAATTATATCTCTCTTAAACCCTGTTGAGCGTGCCTGGAATTTACAGATGAATTTATCCTTGATTTCATAGCCTACAACTGTACAATAAGTCAGAGATTATCTTATCCCATCATGTGGATTGTTATTCTTTTTCTTCATTAGAGACTCCCAATTAGCCTTTAAGTATTTACTTATTGATTCTAGGATAGCAAGATGTTAGAGACCAGACATCCTACCTGGTGGTTGCACTGACCATTTGAGGCCAACAGAGTAAAGCCCTTTGAATGTGAATGGCCTATAATTTTCCAGTAACTTCTGACTGCCTCAAAGGAACAAAGTAAAATTTCACCAAAATAGACCATCCCAAAGCACTCAGATATATCTGGGTTTCTAAATTTATCAGCCACGATACAATCAAGTTTCTCATCACACGACCTCCTTCTTTCACTGTGGTCACCCAACTAGACCATCACCTAGACCATCTACTCTAGTATCATCTATACTTCCATCATTCCTTGATATTCCTGTCACTCATATTACCAATATCCTGGGCACCTAACTTGGTTTAGGTGCTCTCCCTAACCAGCCCTCCCAAGGCATCTCCATCACTACTCACAATAGGCTGCATGTTGCTCACCCATTGTTGACCAGGTGCATGTGCCATCATTCTCCAGAACAGAGAGAACAAAAAGCCCAAAGTGACTAGGAATCCAACTCAAGAGGCCTCATCTGGGTTGGTCCTCTCACTCTGATTGTCCATTTAAGAAATATCTCCTGCCCCAACTGATAAGCAGACTAATCCCTTCCTCCTAAGGAGTGTAATAAACATAATTTCTAATCCTCTTTTTTTGAGCTACAGAAACTGGGTTCAGAATATTTACCTGAAACTAAGTCTGATCCTGATTCTAAGCCAGGTATTGGCAAATTTTTTCTGTAAAGGGTCAAAGAGTAAATATTTTAGGCTTTGTGGGCCCCATATAGTGTGTCACATATTCTCTGAGTTTTTGTTTGTTTATAATTATTTAGGAATATAAGAAAACATTGTTTGCTCATGGGCCATACAAAAATGGGCCACCGGCTGGATTTGGCTCATGGGCTACAGTTTGCTTACCTCTGCTGTAAGCATTGTTGCCCAACTGCTTACCAACTGTTATGGATTGAATTGTATCTCTCCAACATTCATATGTCAAAGCCCTAACCTCCAGTGTGACTATATTTGGAGATAGGACTGTATTTAGGAGATAATTAAGGTTAAATGATATCATAAGGGTGGGGCTCTAATTCAATAGACCTGGTAGCCTTAAAAGAAGAGGAAGGGAGGGATCCCTCATTCCCATTCATATTCTTTCTTTCTCTCTCTCTCTCTTTCCCCTTCCCTTCCCTTCCCTTCCCTCCCCTGCCTCTCTCTCTCCCCCCTCCTCCATGCACCATGCACATGTTTTGAGGAAAGACCACTTCAGCACACAGCAAGATAACACAGCTACATATAGGCCAACAGAAGAAGCCTCAGAATGAAAACTATCTCTCCAGCATCTTGTTATTGGACTTCTCAACCTCTAGAATTCTAATAAGTTTCTGTTGTTTAAGGCAATCTATGGTATTTTGTTACAGAAGCCGAGCAGACTAAAACAGCCACTAATCCCACTAGACTGACCACATGCTGTTACATACCCACAACAATCAGGATTCTTCATTCAGTATGAACAGCCACCCACTCCCAACATATGTGTCAAGAGATTAAAGTAATAGGTTATTATTGGCTACAGTTATACAACAGGCATAGTAAGGCCCACATTTCTCAAGGTCACTTCCTACCTCAGATTTGAAACTTACACAAAACTCTAATGTTCTACTATTTCTTATAAATAGTCCAGAGAATTCTTTATCATATTTTTATAGGGACAGAGATGTATTACCCACATCCCCTTTTTTTTTAACATCTTTATTGGAGTATAATTGCTTTACAATGGTGTGTTAGTTTCTGCTTTATAACAAAGTGAATCAGTTATGCATATACATATGTTCCCATATCTCTTCCCTCTTGCATCTCCCTCCCTCCCACTCTCCCTATCCCACCCCTCTAGGTGGTCACAAACCACCTAGGTGATCTCCTTGTGTTATGCGGCTATTTCCCACTAGCTATCTATTTTACGTTTGGTAGTGTATATATGTCCATGCCACTCTCTCACTTTGTCACAGCTTACCCTTCCCCCTCCCCATATCCTCAAGTCCATGCTCTAGTAGGTCTGTGTCTTTATTCCCGTCTTACTCCTAGGTTCTTCATGACCTTTTTTTTTTTTCTTAGATTCCATATATATGTGTTAGCATACGGTATTTGTTTTTCTTTTTCTGACTTACTTCACTCTGTATGACAGACTCTAGGTCCATCCACCTCACTACAAATAACTCAATTTCGTTTCTTTTTATGGTTGAGTAATATTCCATTGTATATATGTGCCACATCCCCTTTTAAGGAAAGACTTTATGCCCAGTTGTGGGAAACACAGTCAGCAGACAGCCTCCAGGCGTCAGCTCCTTCAGGATCGGCCTCAGCTGGAGAGAGTTGCTTCTCCCCAGACCACACCCTTCCCAGGGCAGTTTGCATCCAGCAGAGCAAGGCATATGCATAACTATCAGGCCATTTTGTCCCAACACAAACAGTCCTTCCTACTAATTGTGATCTTATTCTTGTGTTTGAGATTTCTTACTCCTTCAGAAGTCCTGTTTGAGTTTCAAGTTTGTGGCAAAGCCCCCAATCATTCTTTGATTCCTCTAAATTATTTTAAAGATGCTTCAGTACAAAAGAGAATTATTTTAAAGATTTTTCGTTGTGTCAGTGTTCCTCCATTAATCAATTCAGTTCACTCTCCACTTATGGGCTCTTTTAGGACATAAAGGCTTTTAATAAATTGTGCTGTAATGCAAGGCCACAGACTCACATTGAGAGAGCACTATAATAAGCAGTTCTATGAAACTTATCAGTGTGTCTGCTATAAGGATATTGTTGAGGATGTTCATCATTAAATTGAGAAGTGTCACTTTCATGAGGCCACTCAGAAGGAATGTATTTCTTGTCTTAGCATCAAGAATTGTTGTGCCTATCCTAAGAAATTCATTTGCTTTTATCTTACATGACTCATGTAGAGCTCATCCTGTAAGAAGGTAGTCTAGTACAATGGTTAGACTGATCTAGACTGCTTCATAGCCCAGCTCTGCTGCTTATTAGCTCTATAACCTTGAATGCATAACTTAAACTTTCTATACCTCAGTTTCCTCACCCGTAAAATTATAAGAATAGTACCTTCCAAAAAAAAAAAAAAAAAGAATAGTACCTTCCTCGTGGGTGATATCAAGAACTAAATGAATTCCACCTACATAGTACTTAAAGCAGTCTTAGCATGGAGAAAGAACTCAATGAATGTTATATTATGGTATTCTTTTAATTGGACTAGTTAAAGCTACTACTTCATGGGATGTATTTTGTGTACTCTGCTCATTTCCCAATGCTTCTTGTACTTGATTTTTACTTTGCCTCAACTTTCTGAACTTCCACTTTTTAAATATATATAATAGTCATCATCTGTTCCTGATTATGAAATTAATAAATCTGCAATGTCTAAATGCGACAACATGGATGGGTTTTGAGAGCATTATGCTTAGTGAGATGTCAGACAGAAAAAGACAAATACTGTATGATCTCACTTACGTGTGGAAAAAGCCAAACACATAGAAACAGAGTAGGATAGTGGTTACCAGGGGCTAGGAGATGGGGGTATTGGGGAGATGGTGGTCAAAGGGTACAAACTTGCAGTTAGAAAATGAGTAAGTTCTGGAGATTTAATGCACAGCATTGCGATTATAGTCAACAATACTGTATTATATACTTCAAAGTTGCTAGGAAACTGTATCTTAAATGTTCTCACCGCAAAATGAAATGATAATTAGGTGACGTGATGGAGGTATTAGCTAATGCTACAGTGGTAATCATATTGCAATATATAAATGTACCAAATCAATACACTGTACAACATGTTAAACTTATACAACATTATATGTCAATTATATCTCAATTCAAAAAATAATAACATAGGATGTGACATCACCAAGACTGCAACATGAGGTGTTCCTGACTTCACTCCCCTTCACAAAAAGAACTAACATCTATTCAAGAACAAGACACTACTGAGAGACTCTTCAAACACGGGGGTTAAGCTGAAGCACCCCCTGCACTTCATAGACGAGGACAGATTGCACTAGAAGGGTAAGAGAATTGGCTACATGTTGGCTGCACTGTTACTCCTCCCCCAAGACAGCACAGGACCAACTGAGTCTCTGGTTCTTCCAGTAGACAAACAGAACCCAAGGGGAAAAATAACCTTCCCCTAGCATTGTGGGTCACTTTCTGGAAGCCCCTACTCTGGTCTCACCCCATGGGGGGTTTCAGGGGAATCTGCAGGGCTCAGACACTGTGAGTCTGATTGTGACAGAGAAGGGAAGAGGGGCTTGCAACAACCAACACACAGAACTTGGCAGATCGAGTTCACACCTGCAGTACCCAAATAGTAATCCCAATCAGTGGCTTTGCTCATCTGCAGAACCAAGTTGGGGGTGCAGTCTGACCAGGGAACTCAGTGGGGTGCAGATCTGCCTGATTCAGATCCTTAAATGAGTTTTGTTGACCCTAGAGCCTGGTTTGCCCACATCGAAGCAAAGTACTGAGTCACAGCTCTATCCACTATGACAGTGCCTTCCAGCCCCATCTGACCAGAGGACTGGTGACAACTCCTGGGAGCTGTGTGCTCCAGCAGCACTCAAACCAAGAGGCAGGCGGGGAGAGGTGACTCCCCCCAGAGCAAAGCCAGTACCAGGTACGGAGGTTTCCTGCACTACACACAAGCAGGGGGATTCATTCATAGCCAAGCTGAGGGTAGCTCCTGGCCCTTTCTAACCAGAGAGACTGTTTGGGAAATTGAGAATCTCCTGGAGTGGCCCCTCTCCCCTGCCTCTGACCCAGGCAAGGAGGCTGAGACAAAGCCCCATCTGCTGTGGAGAGTGTCTTCAGGCCCCATCTGACCAAAAGGACTGGCAACAACTCCTAGAAGCTGTGTGGCCCAGTGGCACTCAGGCCAAGAGAATGACAGACAGAGCCAACAGTCTGCAGAGCAAAACCAGTGGCCCTATTCAGCCAGATGACCTGGGGTGCATGTCAGCTTGACTTAAGACAACAAACAAAAGTTTTACCAGTTTTAGAGCTGCTTCTCCTACTATGCCAGGGAGAGAATCTAATTTGTAGTCCTGCTCATTGCTAAATACAGCCTTCAGCCTGCCCAAGCAGCAAACCTAACCAGAGCACACAGGAAATTGTGTAGCCCATCCAATAGCCATGCTTACAGTGGGAACTGAACAGAGAACACAGCCCATGGCTTCCCTCATCTGCAGAGCAAAACTTACCTGATCAGGGAATTCAGTGCACACTCAGGCCTAATTTGGGCCCCCAAACAGTGAGCTATAGAGGCCATAGGTTTGGCCTGCTGCCCTGCCAGTGGGGTTAATTCATAACCCCATCTATTACTGAATATAGTACCCAGTCCTGACCATCTAGTAAGTCTGACCAGAGAATTTAGGGAACCGTGGAACCCGTTCTATGGCCTCACTTGGGTAGGAAACCAAGTCAGCAGTCTTATCCAACTGTTCACAGCCAGTGACACACACCTCCCCAAAACAGACCATAATAGCAGACCCCATCAGCCCAAAGACATTACCAGCAGACACACCCAGAAACCCAAAATGAGCTGACTGGTAAAGAACTGTATCTGCCAAAGCAAACCTATACAGTCTGGAAGAGGAGTCCCATTGCCCAAAAGTGCAGATACCAATAAAAGAATCAAAGATCAAAAAAATAAGGTAAATATGACACCACCAAAGAAAACTAATAAAGCCCCAATAACTGACGTTAAAGAAATGGAGATCTATAAACTGTCAAACAAAGAATTCAGAATAATTCTATTAAGGGAGTTTAGTGAATTACAAGACAACATAGACAGACAACTAAACAAAATTAGAAAAACAATGCACGAACAAATGAGAAATGTGACAAGAAAAGAGCAACCATCAAAAAAAAAAACAAATCAGAAAGTCAAGGGTTGAAAAATATAATAACTGAACTGAAGAATTCAATAGAGTTTCAAAAGCAGACTCGATCATGCAAAAGAAAGAATCAGCAACCTGGATGATAGGACATTGGAAATTAGCCAGTCAGAGGAGGAAAAAGAAGAAAAATGAAAAGTTGAAAACAGAATGAAAAACAGTGAAACTGAACAGGGAGGACTACACCAAGACATATTATGATTAAATTGTCTAAAGTCAAAGACAAAGAAAGAATTTTAACAACAGCAAGAGAAAAAAGAGAAGTTACATACAAGGGAACTCCCATAAGATAACTGGCAGATTTCTTAACAGAAACTATTCGGTCCAGGAGAGAATGGGGTGACATATTCAAAATATTAAAAGAAAATAACTGTCAACCAAGAATTCTATGCTCACTGAAACTGTCCTTCAGAAATGAGGAAGGGCTAAAGACAATCCTGAACAAACAAAAGCTGAGGCATTCATTACCACCAGATGTCCTTTACAAGAAATGCTAAAGGGAGTTCTATGAGTCAAAGTAAAAGGACACTAATTAACATCATAAAAACACCTCACTGGTAATGGTAAATATACAGTCATAATTAGATTCTGCAATACGATAATAGTGGTGCATAACTCACAACTCTACTTTAAAAGTTTAAAAAATGAATGTAGTAAAAATGCCATAACTACAATAATTCATTAGCCACAATATTAAAAACATGTACATTGTAACAACAATAACCTAAAATTAGGAGGAGGAAAAGAAGTAAAGTCCACAAGTTATATTGAAATTCAATTGTTATTAGTTTAAAATAGGGTATTAGGGCTTCCCTGGTGGCACAGTGGTTGAGAGTCCGCCTGCCAATGCAGGGGACACAGGTTCGTGCCCTGGTCCGGGAAGATCCTACAAGCCGCGGAGCGGCTGGGCCCATGAGCCATGGCTACTGAGCCTGCACGTCCGGAGTCTGTGCTCCACAAAAGGAGAGGTCACAACAGTGAGAGGCCCACATACCGCAAAAAAAAAAAAAAAAAAAAAAAAAAAAATAGGAAAAAAAAAAAAAATAAAAAAAAAAAAAAAAAAAAAACATAATAAAAAAAAAAAAAACCCAAAAAAAAATTTAAAAAAAAAAAAAAAAAAAAAAAAAAGATATTTTATATAAGCCTCATAGTAACCACAAAGGAAACTCTTGTAGTAATACACAAAAAAATGTGATAAAGAAGTTGAAGTGTACTGATACCGAATGACATCAAAATACCACAAAAGACAACAGAATAAGAAAGAACAATTAATGTACAAAACAACACGAAAACAATTAACAAAACTGCAATAGTAATTTAAATATCAATAATTGCTTTAAATGTAAATAGATTAAATTCTCCAATCAAATGACATAGAATGGCTGAATGGATAAAAATAAATAAGATTCAACAATGTGCTGTCTAACTCACTATAGTCTTAAAGATACACAGACCAAGAGTGAAAGAATGGAAAAAGACATTTCAAGCAACTAGTAACCAGAAAAAGCAAGAACAGACATACTTATATCAAAGTAAACTTTAAACAAAAATAGTAAAAAGAAACAAAGAAGGTCATATTATACTATATATTATATAAAAGGGTCAATACATCAAGAAGACATAACATTGTAAACATTTACACACTCAACATTGGAGCACCTAAATATATAAAGCAAAAACCAATAGAACTCAAAGGAGAAATAAACAATAATACAATAATAGTTGGAGACTTTAATACCACACTCTCAACAACGGATAGATCATCTAGACAGAGAATCAATAAGGAAACAGTGGATTTGAACACCACAATAGACCAAATGAACCTAACAGACATATACAAAATATTCTATCCAACAACAGCAGAATACATATGCTTCTAAAGTGCACATGGAACATTTTCTAGGATAGACGACATGTTAGGCCACAAAACAAGTGTTAGCAAATCAAGAAGACTAAAATCATACCAAGTATCTTCTGTGACCACAATGGAATGAAACTAGTGATCAGTAACAAGAGGAAAACTGGAAAATTCACAAACACATAGAAATTAAACAACACTCTCCTGAACAACTAACGGATCAAAGAAGAAATTAAAGGGGATATAAAAAAGTCTCTTGAATCAAACAAAAATGGATGGGATGCAGCAAAGGTGGTTGTAAGAGGGAAGTTCATAGCAATGAACACCTACATTAATAAGCAAGAAAGATCCCAAATAAGCAATATAACTGTATGCTTTAAGGAATTAGAAAAAGAAAAATAAACTGAGGCCAAAGATAGCAGAAGAAAGGAAATAATAAAGATAAAAACAGAAAAAAACGAAATTGAGAACAGGAAAACAATAGAAAAGATTAACCAAACTAAGAGTTGGTTTTTTAAAAGATAAACAAAATTGATAAACCCTTAACTAGACAAACCAAGGCAAAAAGAGAAAGGACCCAAATGAACACAATTATAAATGAAAAAGGAGACATTACAATTGATACCACAGAAATTCAAAGGATCATAAGAGGCTACTATAAACAAGTATATGCCAACAAACTAGACAACCTAGAAGAAATGGAAAAAATTCTTAGAAACATTCTTTCTTCTTACCAAGATTGAAGCAAGAATAAATAGAATATTTGAATAAATCACTTACTAGTAAGGAGATTGAACCAGTAATCAAAGATCTCCCAAAGAAAATCCCAGGACCATATGGCTTCACTGGTAATTTTTACAGAACACTTAAATAAAATTTTAACACCACTCTTTCTCAAAATGAAGTGGGTTTTTTTTGGGGGGGGCGGGCTGTGCACTCCCAAAATCATTTTACGAGGGTAGTATTGTCAAGATACCAAAACCAGAAAAGGATAATACTAAAAAAGAAAACTACAGGCCAATATCCCTGATGAATATAGATGCAAAAATTCTCAATAAAATACTAGCAAACCAAATTCAACAGCCTATTAAAAGGATCATTCACATGATCAAGTGGGATTTATCCCTGGGAAGTAAAGATGGTTCAACATATGAAAATCAAGCAATGTGATACATTACATCAAAAGTATAAAAGAAAAGAATTATATGATCATCTCAATAGATGCAGATAAAGCATGTGACAAAATTCAACATTCATTCATGATAAAAACTATTAACAAATTAGGCAGAGAAGGAACATATCTCAACATAACAAAGGCCATATATGACAAGACTACAGCTAACATAATCAGTGGTGAAAGGGTGAAATCTCTTTTTATAAGAGCAGGAACAAGACAAGGGTGCCCACACAGGCCTTAAAGTAAGAGAGGAGGTATTCTGGGGAATTCAGCTGGTGAAAATTATTTTAGTTGTTAATTTATCTTAAGACTTAATCCTCCATCAATTTGCATTATAAAGTTTTATAATAGCCTGTTATTATTTATTCAAAAGATATATACAAACAAAACTTGGAAACTTTAATGAGCTTCTGATGCTTGGAGGCATCTTTGGAAGAGGTGGTATTTTAACATGTTCAGGAATTAAAGTCTCTTATTTTTGCATTTTCAAGTCTCTCTAAGTCATTAGTATGCCAACCACTGTCTTGCAGTAATACCTCTTCAGTCACTTCTGAAAAGTTGGCAGTACCTAATTTTTAAAGGATAGACTTGAAAAATCAGTCTCTGCAACATCAACTCAATCAAGGAATAAGAAGAAAACCATGGCTACATGCCAGTATTACATAGCCATTTTGATAATTTTGAAAGAGCCATGTATCAAATTAACCTTTTTATTTTTCAATTAACAAACAAAATACATATAATGTCACACACACAAAAAAAAGCCAAGGGTGCCCACTCCCACCACGCTTATTCAACATACTACTGGAAGTCCTAGCTAGAGCAGTCAGGCAAGAAAAAAGATATACCAGAATTGGAAAGGAAAAAGTAAAATTGTTTCTATTTACAGACAACATGATTTTATATATAGAAAATATAACAACTCTACCAAAAAACTGTTAGAGCTTCTGCCCATTTTTGGATTGGGTTGTTTGGTTTTTTTTGATATTGAGCTGCATAAGTTGCTTGTATATTTTGGACATTAATCCTTTGTCAATTGATTCATTTGTAAATATTTTCTCCCACTCTGAGGGCTGTCTTTTCGTCTTTTTTATGGTTTCCTTTACTGTGCAAAAGATTTTAAGTTTCATTATGTCCCATTTGTTTATTTTTGTTTTTATTTCCATTTCTCTGGGAGGTGGGTCAAAAAGGAGCTTGCTGTGATTTATGTCATAGAGTGTTCTGCCTATGTTTTCCTCTAAGAGTTTGATAGTGTCTGGCCTTACATTTAGGTCTTTAATCCATTTTGAGTTTATTTTTCTGTATGGTGTTAGGAAGTGTTCTAATTTCATTCTTTTACATGTAGCTGTCCAGTTTTCCCAGCACCACTTATTGAAAAGGCTGTCTTTTCTCCATTGTACAATGTTCATTGCAGCACTATTTACAATAGCCAGGACATGGAAGCAACCTAAGTGTCCATCAACAGGTGAATGGATAAAGAAGATGTGGCACATATATACAATGGAATATTACTCAGCCATAAAAAGAAACAAAACTGAGTTATTTGTAGTGAGTTGGATGGACCTAGAGTCTGTAATACAGAGTGAAGTAAGTCAAAAAGAGAAAAACAAATACCCTATGCTAACACATATATGGAATCTAAAAAAAAAAAAAAAAAATGGTTCTGAAGAACCTAGGGGCAGGACAGGAATAAAGACGCACACCTACTAGAGAATGGACTTTAGGACACAGTGAGGGGGAAGGGTAAGCTGGGACAAAGTGAGAGAGTGGCATGGACATATATACTCTACCAAATGTAAAACAGATAGCTAGTGGGAAGCAGCCACATAGCACAGGAAGATCAGCTTGGTGCTTTGCAACCACCTAGAGGAGTGGGATAAGGAGGGTGGGAGGGAGACGCAAGAGGGAGGGGATATGGGGATATACGTATGCATATAGCTGATTCACTTTGTTATACAGCAGAAATTAACACAACATTGTAAAGCAATTATACTCCAATAAAGATGTTTAAAAAAAACTGTTAATCAATAAATTCAGTAAAGTTGCAAGATACAAAATTAACATACAGAAATCAGTAGCATTTCTATGTACTAACAACAAAATTCCTGAAAAACAAAGAAAATTTATCTCATTTGCAATAGCACCAAAAACAATAAAATACCTAGGAATAAATATAATTTAGGAGGTTAAAGATCTCTACACTGAAAATTACAAAACACTGATGAAAGAAATCAAAGACACAAATAAATAGAAAGGTATCCCATGTTCATGGATTGAAAAAATTAATATTGTTAATATGTCAGTACTCCCAAAAGCCATCTTATTGAAAAAATTAGTACAGTATTGTTAAAATGTCAAAACTACTGAAAGCCATCTATAGATTCAATGTAATCCCATCAAGATTTTAATGGCATTTTTGACAGAAGTAGAAAAAACACTTCTAAAATTTATATGGAACCAAAAAAGACCTTAAATAGCCACAGAAACCCTGTGAAAGCACAAAAGCAGGAGTTATCACATGTCCTGATTTCAAACTATACTGTAAAGCTATAGTCATCAAAACAGTATGGTACTGGCATAAAAAGACAAATAGACCAATGGACAGAATCAGGAGCCCAGAAAAAACCCAAGCATATACAGTCAACTAATATTTGACAAGGGAGGCAGGGATACTCAACGCAGAAAACACAGTCTCTTCAATAAATGGGGAGAATTGGATATTAACATGAAAAAGAAATGAAGCTGGACCCATATCTTATACCACTCACAAAAATTAACTCAAAATGGATTAAAGACTTAAATGTAAGATCTGAAACTATGACACTCCTGGAAGAAAACATGGGAAAAAAGCTCCTTGACATGGGTCATATTTTTTGGATATGACACCTAAAGCACAAGCAACAAAATAAAAATAAATAAGTGGACTATATCAAACTAAAAAGCTTCTGCACAGCAAAACAAATCATCAGCAAAGTGAAAAGACAACCTACAGAATGGGAAAAAATATTTTCAAACCATATGTCTGATAAGGAGTTAATATCCAAAACATATAAATAACTCATACAAGTTGATGGCAAAATAATAATAATAACCCAATTAAATAATGGGCAAAGGACCTGAATAGACATTTTTCTAGAGAAGATATATGAAAGGTCAACAGGAACATGAAAACATGCTCAACATCACTAGTCATTAGAGGAATGCAAATTAAAACCACAATGAGTTACCACCTCACACCTTTATAATGGTCATTATCAAAAAGATAAGAGATAAATACTGGCATGGATGTGGAGAAAAGGGAACCCTTGTGCACTGTTGGTGGGACTGTAAACTGGTACAGCCACTATGAAAAACAGTATGAAGGATCTTCAAAAAATTAAGACTACTATATGATCCAGCAATTCTATTTCTGAGAAATATATCAAAAGGAAATGAAATAGCCAGGACATGGGAGGAACCTAAGTGTCCATCGACAGATGAATGGATAAAGAAGATGTGGCACATATGTACAACGGAATATTACTCAGCCATAAACAGAAACGAAACTGAGTTATTTGTATTGAGGTGGATGGACCTAGAGTCTGTCATACACAGTGAAATAAGTCAGAAAGAGAAAAACAAATACTGTATGCTAACACATATATATGGAATCTAAAAAAAAAAAATGGTTCTTAAGAACCTAGGGGCAGGACAGGAATAAAGACACAGACATAGAGAATGGACTTGAGGACACGGAGAGGGGGAAAGGTAAGCTGGGACTAAGTGAGAGATTGGCATGGACATATATACACTACCAAATGTAAAATAGATAGCTACCGGGAAGCAGCTGCATAGCACAGGGAGATCAGCTTGGTGCTTTGTGACCACCTAGAGGGGTGGGATGGGGGGGTGGGAGGGAGACACAAGAGGGAGGGGATATGGGGATATATGTGTATGTATTGCTGATTCACACTAACACACCATTGTAAAGCAATTATACTCCAATAAAGATGTTAAAAAAGAAAAAAAACAAATCCTGCACTCCCATGTTCATAGCAGCACTATTTACAATAGCCAAGACGTGGAAATAACCTAAGTGTCCATCAGTAAATGAATGGATAAAGAAGTGTTATACATATACAATGAAATATTATTCAGCCATAAAAGTCAAAGAAATTCTCTCATCTGCAACAACATGGGTGGACTCTGAAGGCATTATGCTAAGTGAAATAAGTCAGACAGAGAAAGACAAATACAGTATGATCTCACTTATATGTGGAATCTAATAAAACAAAAACAAAGTCATAGAAAAAGAGATTAGACTTGTGGTTACCACAGGTGAGGGTTGGGGTGAGGGGGAAGTGAAGGAAGATGGTCAAAAGGTACAAGTTTCCAGTTATAAGATAAATTTAGATAAATAAGTACTAGGGATGTAATGTACAATATGATGACTATAGCTAACAGTGCTGTATGATATCATACATAGGAAAGTTGTTAAAACAGTAAATCCTAAGAGTTCTCATCACAAGGAAAATTTTTTTCCTTTATTCTTTTCTTCTTTCTTTTTTATTGTACCTATACAAGAATATGAATGTTAGTTAAATGTATTATGATTATCATTTCACAATATATGTAAATCAAATCATCATGCTCTATGCCTTAAACTTATACAGTGATGTATGTCAATTTTCTCTCAATAAAACTGGAAAAAATAACAAAATGAATTTTAAAAATATAAAAATCTATAATATTAATTATTGATGATAAATACCAGTTATTGAGCACTTGTTATATACTTGTTATATGCAAAGCATATATTAGCTAATTTAACCTTCACAAAAACCTTATTGCCATTTACTTCATTTCACACATGAGGAAATTAAGCCCTGAAGTAACAGTGCCATTTAACCCAGGACCTCACAGCTGGAAAGTGAAATTTAAACCCACATCTGATTTACGACTTCACCAACCTGACATAACTACTAGATACACTTCCATATATTTTCTTCACCTACAGATGTTCTTTGCATGTTTGTGTGTATGTGTGTATGTATTTTAATGGAGTACTTTATGTAATTGTACATTTAATTTTCCATGTCATTAATTAGTATTCAAAATATAAGTTTTAATAGCTATATACCCTGTTGTTTTTGCCAATTTTTTAAATAAAACATTAACAAATCATCTCACACATGGAGTTTAATGATCATCTCCAATTACTTATCTAGTAAAATCTTAGTAGTGAAATTACTGAGTTAAGATATATGAGCATTTTAAGGCCAGTATTCATATTTCCAAAATGTCTTCAAGAAAGATTGATCACTTTATTCTTGAACTAAAGGACAAAGAGGCTATTATCATGTCCAAAGTCAAATTAAAAAGAAATATTTTAAATTCTACTGGATTTTTATTGGAATTGCATTATACTGATAGACTCAGAGGAAAGAAATACCTTTTCCACCAAGAATATGGTATGCCCCACCACTTATTCAAGTCTTCTTTTGAAGTTCAGTAAAGTTTTATAGTTTTCCTTCATATAGATCTTATGCATTTGAGGTAAAATTTATTTCTAGATATTTTAAAGTTTTTGTTGTTACTATGAAAGTGATGGTTTCTTGCTATATTTTATACCTGATTTTCTACTGTATAGAGGAAAGCTTTTTAGTTATGATTTTATTCTTTTTATTAACATTTACTTGTAACAAAAAAAATCTCACTTCTTATATTAGTACCGTTCACTTTCAGTTGATTTTCTTGGATGTTCTAGATCCCAGTCTGAAGACCAGTAGAGAAGCAAACGTTAGTATCTAGGTGAAAATTCTTACCCCTCTCTCCCTCTTCCCTGCCCTTGGGTTTGGTTTGTTCACAGTTCCCTAGAGCAGTGGTTTAACAAGGTGGAGGGGGATGGTGCAGTCAGCTCCAGCAGGGAGAAGTATTTTATTACTGACATTGTTTATGATTGCAGGCTCACAGCAATAATAAAAGGCAGATACACTTATTCCCTGCACCCTGCACATCCCCACAGTACACCACAGCTCTAGTGGGGCCTGAGTGTGCTTCACACAGCAGCACACCAGTAGATCATCCTGGGTTCTCATAGGAAAGAGGGGAGATCTTCGTGGTTGAGAATGGATAAGGGCATAATAAATTCATGAACTGACCCTAATATTTTTCAAATGAAAAATCTATTCATAAAGTGTTTGAGTCTTTGAAAAGATTGGTTACATCAAAAAGAAGGACTATAAGTGTCACCTTATCAAGATGTTTTATTATTTTTAACAATAGTAGGATATTGTTCATATATTATTCCAATATCATATTTCTATCAACTATCTTTGCTTCATAAACCACATATATATACCATAAGTTTTGGATTTTCTGTTTTCTCTGGATATGTGTTTTCCTTAAACATTGGATATTGTATTTCTGATTTCATTCACTCTGTCTCACACACATGCCTGACCCCAAATGCAGACAGCACCACCTGAGAGTCAGGAGAGCTAGGCACCAAGTCTTGCTCTGCTGCTACCACCTTGATATATGACCTTGTTAAATTCACTTGATGTGTCAGCTTTGTTTTCCATCCTTAAAGGGGAAAATTCAAGTGAGTCTATAATAATCAAAACTCCAAATGGGCAACTTAAAGCTTCTTGAAGACGTATTACTCAGCTTGTGGTTTACTCATGTTTTTCCTTCTCTTTCTGCCTACTATGAACCATGACATTTGTTAAAACCCAGTCACAAAAGACAAAGCCCTGAAAAGCACAGACCATGAAACTTAAGACCTCCTTATCTATTCCTTTCTGAGTTTCTCATCAGACACTCTCACTGCTTGGAGACTTCTGGATTGCTCGGTGTGATACGGAGCAGCCCTGTGCCTGCTGTGCTCTCTTCCACAGCATTGTCACTTGCAGAACTATGACCGTAATAACATATCCAAAGGCTTGGTTTCTACATTGGGAAATGTATGTGGCATAAGTAGGTAATTAAATCAAAATTTTTTAATATATTTGTTTATAGTCATTCATTATTTAAAGCTTAAAAATAAATTCACAGCGAAACTAATCTACTCTGAATGACCAAAAAAAATCATACAAAATTCCATTTCTTCACAACCTGCTGTGATATCTAAACTCTTGATGCACAGTTTTCCTGCCTTAGAAAATACTAAGGAGCTAGGTCTCCTCATTGGGTTGCACCAGTTACACATCCCTCATGAATTATAGAAAGGGCATATTAATATCATGGTTCAGAAAATGAAGACCGTGAAAATAGTTTATGGTTATTTTCTTCCATGTGTAACCCCTCATGGAAAATCTTTGCAAATGGCAATATGGCTATGCATTTTGAAAGTTTACTTACAGGACTACATTGTCTTATGATACAGTATTATTTTATTTCACCATTATTTCTGTCTAATTCAGTTAACCTCCTGTTCTTTCACATAGTGATTAAAACTTTGAAGCCGCATGTTATTATAAAGAGAGAAGGGAAGATCAAGCTGCCAACCTGTGTGACCTGTCTGGGCCCTGCCCTCTTCCCCCTGTAGGAGGGCAATGCAGGGCAGTGATGAAGACCTTCTGTGTTCAAACCCTCTACCCGTGAAAACACTGGGCAACTTGCTTACCCTCTCTGTGCCCTGATCTATGAAATGAAGACAGTAATGGTATTGATCTCACACGGTGGTAGTAAAGACTTAATTAAGGTCAGTAAAACTCTTGGCACTGGGTCTAGTATGTTGAGAGCATTATATAAGCATTTAAGATGTCACCCTCATTGGTTCCACACCCCAGGGGCACATGGCTTCTTTAATTCCTCAAGGTGACGAGCACCCTCTTGCCCCTAGGACTCTACACAGAGACTCCACTTCATAGCACTTAACCGTAGTGAGCAATCATACATGGATTTCTTTGGCTATTTGCTTTATACGTCTGCCTTCCCCCCAGGGGTAACTTCCATGAGGTCAGGAACTCTGTTTTGTCCCTCACTGCATACCTGGAGTCCATGTCAGTGCTGACAGTGGATGCTCAATAGATGTGTGTTAAACACTGAGTGAATAAATAATAAACCCAAGAGAATAAAAGGTATCTAAAAAAAATTTTAAACCTTCATAGGAACCTGGGTTTAAGTCTCCATGGTTCAAGTCCATTCTTATCTGCTGTATCACATTACAACATTAAATCTCAATTTAGCTAAACCTTAGAGGTAAAGGAAATATGCTTTACATATTTCCTTCCAAAGTGCGTCTTCAGAAACCATATTGCGGAAGTGAACCACACCTTTTAGAGAACTACATAAATGTCTGATAGGATCTCTGAGATTACTTCATTTATTTCTTCTTTGGAGTTGTAAATACTATGAATGAAAATCTAATCAAATTGCATCAGTCAGTAGTAAATACAATGTTCCCAGAATGAAACTTCTTAGCAGATGATGCAGGACTTTGAAATTCAATGTTTGTCCCTTTAGGAAATAGAGACAAAACTGTAATAGGCTCAATGTACACTAATGATACTGTTATTTCAGCTTAGGAAATGCAGTTTGTAATGAGAATGTACCTGCAGAGAAAGAAAATGATGTTCTGTGGGGAGCATTAGATTTTTCACATTACAAGTATATTATTACTATTTTCCTATAAGGAAAGAAGTGCCCCCAGAAAGCAATGCCCAGATGGTCAAGATCATAAAAAGCACTTTGAACATCTCTGGGAGAAGGTTTTATACATCAGCATTATTCAAATCATCATTCAAAATACACTCAGAAAGTTTTATAAACTTTCAGGCCACAAAGAAAAAGCAAGTAAGTTTGACAAAGGCTCTATGAGTTAGCAACTTCAAGGTGCATCACCACACCTGTATTTTATTCAATTCATTCAAACATACAACCTAGTTATTCCTTTTCATTTCGATTCTTACCTTAGGACCAAGCTACTCAAAGTGTGGTCTGCAGACCAGCAGCATCGGCATCACCTGGGAACTTGTTAGAAATGCAGACTAGAAGACCACACCTGATGTAATGAATCAAAATCTGTAGTTTAAC
Source organism: Aethalodelphis obliquidens (assembly GCF_003676395.1). Taxonomy (NCBI): domain Eukaryota; kingdom Metazoa; phylum Chordata; class Mammalia; order Artiodactyla; family Delphinidae; genus Aethalodelphis; species Aethalodelphis obliquidens. The sequence continues at coordinate 14,835,213 of NW_020837954.1, forward strand.
AAGATCCCCAGGTGATTTGTATGCACATTAGATTTTGAGAAGCACTGCTATAAGTATTTTTACTAAAAGCAATGAGAATTAAATAGAGAACTTCAGTGCAAAGAAAAAGTAAAATAGTTACCAAAAAAAGTTAGTTGTTAAAGTTCAAGAGATGGTGATCCAGAAGCTGGGGGCAGTGGAGTCAGAAAGAAAACTTTCAGCTCTGCCAATCACTGCTGTGCCCATCAATACTTCTCCCCAACTCACATCCTCTGGACCCCCTTTAACTCCAGTCATTGCTGTGGTAAGCAGCATTGCACATACCTGACAACACCTCACCTCAGCTGCTCCAGGTAGCTATTACTTTCCAAGCTGGGCTTCTCGGCTACCCCCAAGAGAGATGCCTTTGAGAACCTAGTCAGTCATTCCGAAACATCTATGCCCCTTGAAGTGAGAATTCTCCCTGCATAGGGCAACCCCTGACCAACCCTAAAAGACAGCTGCAATAAATTCTGAGGTGAATTCTACAAGGCCCCTCAGAGTGTTCCCAGCGGGACAGCCCCAGAAGCCAACAATAATGACTAGCTGCTTATAGGAGCTGTGGCTTTCTTCTAAACAATAGACTATACAAAGGGGATGGGATATCACTCCTGTGATTGCATTACATCATATGCAACTCCATCTTGCTAACAGACTCACTCTAGGGATTCTCCCTCCTTAGCTGGCTCTGGAGAAGTAAGTAGCCTTGTTGGGAGGCCCACGTGGCAAGGAGCTGAGGGTAGCCTCTAAGAATTGAGTATGGTCTCACGTCCAACAGCCAGCAAGAAGACAGAGTTCTCTATAATACAGTGCAAGGAAATAAATTCTATCAACAACCAAGTGAGCTTGAAAGCAAATTGTAGCCCAGTTGAGCCTCTAGATGAGAATGCAGCCAAACCTTCACCTTGATTGCAGCCACGTGAGACCCTGAGCAGAGGACCCACCATCCTAACCACAGAAACTGAGATAATAAATGTGGGCTGTTTTATGCCTACAAGTGTACCATAATTCCTTACGCAGCCACAGAAAACTAATGCAGGCATACCCCATTTATTGCATTTTGCTTTATTGTCCTTCACAGATATTGCAGTTTTTACAGCAAGGTTTATGGCAACCCTGCATTGTCAGATGATGGTTAGCATTTTTTAGCTGTATTATATATGTATGTGTATATATATATATATATATATATGTATAGCCACAGTGTAGTGTAAACGTAACTCTGTTATGTACTGGGAAACCAAAAAAATTTGTGTGACTTGCTTTGTTGAAATATTCATTTATTGCAATGGTCTGAAACCTAACTCACAATATCTTCAAGGTCTGCCTGTACACCTCCATTAGATTGCAAGCTCCACGAAGTTAGGGACTGTGTCTGATATATTCAATGCCTAATAAGAGTATGTGACACGTAACATTTGTTCAATAAATATGTTAGATGTATAAACATATATCTTTGGGTTTCCTGAAACAGAATTTATAGTATTTATATCTAAAAGTATATCCTGTCATCATTAGTATAGTACTGGAGGCAATAACCATACATTAAATCTCTATTATCAGGCTATATGCGTACAAATTATAATGCAAACAATACGCAATCAAAAATTAAATCCAGAAGTAATTTTTACCTTCAACAGAAGTGTCTGACAAATATTTTGTCTTTGAGATTTAATGCTCCAAGGTCCAATCACACTGTTGGGCTGCATTCCTCATGCCTGCAAGCCTTGTAACTGCCCAGCCACAAGACCAAAGAAAGTGCCTGGAGAAAGCAACAGAGACATCCACGATTTATCGGATAGGGAATCTTATAAGTCCTAAGCAAAGTCTTGGAGCAACACCCCACTGTGGAGAGCAGAAAGCAGCAATCTTCACTAAGGGGAGGGGGAAAAGGGAGGAGGTTACCAATCATAGGGTGAATTGGGGAATTGATGTCAGGTTGGCTTATCAGTTACCAGGGAAACCAGAAGCTGGGGCAGGGGGCAAGCACATAGCCAGTCACTGAGTAAGCCCTATAATTAAGAGGACTGGAAAGCCATGTGAGTAGGGTGTAGGTGAAGCAGAGACGTTGAGCAGGGGATGTACAGAGAGCAAGAGAACAGTCATCTTGAGTGGTCTGACCACACACACACAAAGACAAACACTGTTAACATACAGTTCCTTCTAGCCTTTTTTCCTATACCTTAAAAAAAAAAAAAAAAACAGTTGAGAGCATACTATACATAAAATTGTTAACTGGGTTACTTCACTTAACATGCTATCATAAGCGTGTTTTTCGTCATTATAAAACTAGCCAATTGCAAAGATACATTTGAAACACTTGGCTTTGCATGGTTTCAACAACGTTCTCCCGGCATTCTTTGCCTAATATTATCTCATCTAAATAGCCATCACTCCAAACAGGTGTGGTGCAGCTGACTGCTCTCATACAGCCAACTAGACCCAGATTTGCTCACTTTAGTCATGTCTCTTCCCCTCATCAGTAGGGCTGATTCAGTGTTCCAGATGAAACTCCAACAAATTGAACAACACATCATAACACTCTGATTTATAATAAATGGAAATCCTCTTCTAACCTAAAACTCCTTGCCAAGGCCTGTTATAACTACTGCAACAAACTCATTGATGCTAAATTGTTATATATATACGTAAGTATTGGTAATTTTGGCCATGGACACTCACCTCCTGGATGATTTTTTTCATTTTCTCACTTTATTGCCTTAATCTCGCTCACTATGGATTTCCCATACAGATGCCATATAAAACATGTGCTAATAACTAGCTGGAGCTGGGCTCAAATACCCCATTCTTATATTACTGCGTGACACAGTAAAAGGCCACTAACAAAAAGTGATTAAGTATGCTGGGAGGGGCAGGAATAAAAGAGTAACTAAGACACAAAAGGCTATTAGTTACTTTTAACACAATCAGAATCATCAGATATTTGGATTACTTATTTCTTTATTTCTTTACTTAAGGGTCTATAACCCTTTCTGACCAGAGAGAATCTACTCTTTTATTGAAGATCAGCAGGAAGAGAAACCACCCAACCTTCTTGAGGAATAAAATTTCATGGCTATTGTTCTTGTTGTTACTGTTTCTTTTGGTCCTAAATGGTCAGGAATGTCTTCTTTCAAATATCTAGGTGGAGGGCAGCGTTGGTTTGTTAGCCTTCATTAAAACCCACTCCTCTTATTTGAATTCCCACATTGAGAATAGCTAATGCACTTTTAAATGGTAATCAAGTCATCACTTCCAAGTCTAATTGAATCCAACTCTTCATCTACTCCACACCTACACATAGCTGAATGTGTCTGGAGAAAAACATACAACTGTGCTGACTGATCTCACTTTAAATTCATGACCACCACTTTCCTAACAAGGCTGACCCCTCCATTTGAGCACTAGATCTAATTCCATCTCTCCTGCTCAAGAAGAGCACTCTCACAATCCCTCCTCCCACCCACATCATTAATCTGCCCATCTGTACTTGTCATGCAGTATTTCTATCGTCTTTTAAAAAAAAAAGCACTCATGATTCCACTTCCCTCTCCTGCTATGGCCCCATTTCAACACCTTGAAAAAGATGAATATACTTGCTCTATCCAATTTCTCTCTTCCTGTTCTCACTTAAACTCACTCCAGATTATGCTCCTGCCAAAGTGCTCTTGCCAAGCTCTCCAATGATATCCACAATGTAAATCCATGTTCCTCTTCTTACCTGACTTAACAACCTTTGACATGGTTGAACATTATTTCCTCTTTGAAACATTTTCTTCACTTGACTTCCAGGACACCACATCTTCCCAAAATCTTCTTCTCAGTCTTTTGCCTGCTTCCTCCTAATTGCCCAACCTTTTAATATTGGAATACTTCCAGGCTTTCTAGCTCTGGAACTTCTCTTTCCTAAATTTGTCTATATGTATATCTACCTACATCTACCTATCTATCTATTTATCATGACAGACAGTCAAGTCATGCCATGGTAACCAAACGCCCCCAAATCTCAGTAGCTTAATAGAAGGTTCTCATTCATGTTACCTGTCAACTGTAGGTTGCCTAAGGGCTCTACCCCACATTGTCCCCTCTCTGGGACACGAGTTGATAGAGCAGCTACCATTTGGAACATAGCCAGTTGCCATGGCAAATTATGCATTGATTGCTAGAGCTTCCACCCAGGAGTAACACATACCACTTCCATTCTAATTAGAGCACGTAATATGACCACCATGAGCAGAAAAGTACAATTATTAAGATGAAACCATATTAGAAGGGAAAATGGAAATTTGTGGTGAATAGCACTAATGTTTACCAAAACTCCCAAGTTTTTATCTTCTGCCTAGGCTTCCCTCTAAACTCTAAATTCATATACCCAATCCCCTGCTCAACACAGACATCTAATTGAAACTTCAAACTAAGCATCTTTAAACTGAGCTCCTAATCTTCTCCCCACTCCAAACCAAAACTTCTCTTCCTACAGTTCTTCCATCTGGTTCATGGAAACTCCATATAAAAAGCTCAATAGGGGTTTATTACTAATTCCCAATCAGCCCAAAAAATGTGTGAGAAAAAGATGAACAAATGAATTAATGAATAAATTTGTGCTTTTGTCTCAGCTCACTCTCTGATTTCTTTATATCTTTTAAAAGTGGTAAAATAAAGTGAATTCCTCTCTCAAAAAAAAAAAAAGAATCTGATTAATTGAATATTATGCCTCTTGAACACTACTGTAGCTCTTGAATGTCCAGGAACTGTTACTATGAATATGTGATGCTTTGTTCCCTGCCTCTGCCACCCCACAATTAGCCTACGTTAGGGACAAGTGCTATGCTCATAGTTTTCTGACATTCTGGTAGCCAAATAACTGAGCTTTAGTCTACTTGCATTCTCTCCCTCTTCATTCTTTGTGTCCATTCTCTTTCTACATATGCATACAAACCTTTCAGGGAGCCACAGAATAAGTCACACTTCTTTTTAACAAGTTGCCCTCATTAAGGGGCAACCTTTGATCCTCACTAGAAATTTCCAAGGTTACTTACCACAAAGTGAATTCTTCCTATTTCAGAGTGTGTACTTTTGCACTTAACTCATTTTTTTTCTCATCAAGCCTCTCAAGTCCTCTTCTGCTTACTCAACAGACAAATGCCATTCCAGGTGTGGAAGTTTGCTTCCTAAAGCCTGATTTTTTAATGAACTGTTTGAAAAATTTGTTATTTTCTGGATCTGACAGACCAGGTGAGACAGTTGTCAGCTGTAAACTGACAGCTGCAAATCCAGGGGACCTTAAGCTGAGACTCTAAATAAGGACATACAACAGCCCAAACTAAAGGTGCTATTCCCAAATATATTTAGGTATTTGCTTCTCTTTTTTAAAATAAGACTCTAGTATAATAAGACTCTATTATATCTAAATTCTATCCTTCCACGGTATCGTCTTCATATGTTTGTTGTGGTGATTAAATCAGTAAATAAATATAAAGTGCTTAGAACAGTGCCTGGCATGTAGTTAATTCAATTTTAGTATGTGTTTCTGTTATTTTCTTTTCTTTAGTATTAATAATTATTTAATAGTCTACGTAGACATACGCTCTTGAATTATAATCTTTAGTACAATATTCACATGCTGTTGTTATTAAAGTTTTAAATCTTTGATCAAAAAATAAGATTTAAGTAAATTAAATTCAGAGTGAACTATGATTAAACATGTTTGGAAACCTGGATTTATCAATGCAGCATGTGAGACAGGAAAATAATTAGATGCCAAGGAACACACAGACTCAATAACTCTGTTCTGTGTTGGAGCTCATAACAGAAAAAAAGCACAGAAAAGGCAATGCTGAGTCACCTAATAAAAACAACCAAAAAGAAGCTGCCCCACCTGAGTGGGCAGAGAGTCAGAAGCAGCAGTTTGGGCCCTGAAACTGATTGGCTGAACAACCTGAAGCCAGTCATGGATTACTCAAATGTGGATAGAGATGACTGCCCAAAATTCCTTCGTTACTATTGTGTGAAAGCATTCATTTTTCAATGTCAGCCAATCAGAAAATATGAATTTTCTCTTACATGTGTCTGCAGACACAATCCCAGCCACGACTGAAGAAAGTTGTGATTCAATTCATTTACCCACACTGCACTCTGGACATCCGAACACGGGCTTCCAGAAGGAAACCTCTCTTTATTTTAGTGAATCCACAATTTCTGCCTATTCCTCAATATTCATATCTTCCCTCTTCATTCTCCCTGGAAACCTTCCCAGTCCAAGAAAAATGATTCTATAACTATTGCCCACCCACTAGCCCATCCATCATAGAACAATGCATTATGACTTTGATAGGTAGAGTGATTTGGTTCAAAGGTCACACCCAGGCCCTTGCTTTCCGGAAATCTAGAAAATAATGGAGCATAATTCTGAGAGTGAAAGGGCAGAAACAAAAAAGCAGCAGTTGAAAGAAGATCTGAGTCTAAAACAGCTTTAAAAAATTCTTGGTCCTCTTATACATGTAAAGCCACATATGCTGCAATGCACACAATGGCCAAAGTTCCTATTCAGACCACCAGTGAACCTTTCATCAATTTTCCCAACTTAATGTGCTTTTGATGGTCATTTTCCCTTGATTCTGCCTTCATCCAAGCCCTCTGATATGACACTATTGCCACCATCAAAAACCCTAGAACAGTGAGAATAACCTTTATTTGGATCATGGGTTTCTTTCAGATTCTTATGAAAGGTATGGACTTCCAAATATGTATATCTGCTTAACCTGCATATATATGTTTAGGCTTTGCTGACAATATCAAGGATTTCATAGACTTCTCCCAGCAAAGTCTTCTAGGTAAAAAGAACCCCCTCAAAGCTCTTCCGCCAAAAGAGCTAGGTCGATCAGGTTAGTCTGATCATCAGGTGGATTTTTGCAAACCAGTGACTATATTTAAAGCCAAATATCAACAACTTGGGAAATTTTATTTCCCTTCTTCACATAGAAATACTCTACATAGAGGTAACTTTTACTTACCACACATGACTGATGTTTCAATATGAGGCTGATCAACAAACAGCTCCTTCATTCAAGCATTTCACTGATTTTACTATCATTACATTGCTTTACATAAAAATATTCAACAGTTGCTGTCATCAGGACACTCTGCACACTTTAACCAACTCTCCCTTATGACACTCCCAAGAGGAAGATAAGCTTATTATCTCTTTATGGGGAATCAAGCCAGACTAGAACAGTTAAATAGCTTTCCCAGTTTGGTAGTAAAAACTGATATCAATACTAAATTGATGACTCCCTATCTTAGAATCATCAAACTACACCTTTCTCCTTTATGAAAGTTAGCAGTATTTCCAAATTTACTGATTTCAGAAATTATTTAGTAATGTCAACTAATAAAAAGTATTTGGATAACATCTGAAAAAAATCATTTTTGAAGAAAAATCCTCATCAAGCCTGAAACTTGATGTCCCAAATTTAGGATATTAAAGTCACACAAACTACCTCTATCTTAACCATAAATAAATTTTCTATTGATACCACTTTCATTGTCATTGTTGCAACTGTCATTAGTTGGTTTATGCTTTAAGATCAGAGTGGCCCCTAGTGGTACACTTTTCCCCTCAGCTTCAAATTTTAAATAGGTGCAAGTTGAAAACTCACCGATTATTCATTATGATTAATGAATGAAAAAGCTGACTACCATCACCTTCCTAAACCTATGTGTAAGAAATCAATTCTTTTGGAATTTAAAATTTCATATCTTGAAAGTATATAACACAAAAATATTGTTGACAGAAGCTTATTGCTAATATTTACTGACAATGGAAGTTCTAAAATCGGGTGTAAAAGTAAGATGCTTCTTCCTAATGAATCAAGAAATATAAAAGACATGCTAATGATATGATAATGGCCATCCCAAGACAATAACTCAAGAATTAACTGTCTGCAAATAATCATCTGTGTAAGCAGTACCTTGACTTTAAGGTTCTTAAAAATGCAAGCATGGAGATGAGGGAGCTAATCATACTAATTAACTCACTGTGCCTTGTAACAAATTAATTTTAAGTAAAGGAACAGGCAACTAGAGAAAAAGACCAAAATCTCAATTAGTTAATCTGAATAGAACATAAATACTCTCCGAACTCACTTGTCCTTTAGAATGAAAGAGCAGAACCAGGATGGTGGGAGCAGTGATCACTCCACACTGACAGTCTGAAACTGTCATTTATGGCACCATTTCTAAGTTATGCTTTCCAGTGGGTGTGTTTACTATATTTGGGCAGCAGAATGTGACAAGCTGATGTAGACTATCCATAACCAGCCGAGAACTAATCTAACCTAGGACTTTGACAAGTTTTTCCTATTAGCTTAGATTCTGCTTAAAAAGGGTTTCTGGCCAGAAAGCTCTGTAAGATAGATCATACTCAGGACTGTCAGCATTAATTTCTAGTCATAAGTTGTGGACAAGAGTGCTCTGCACACCTGGTATCACTTTACAAAGCCTACATCACTATTCTGGTAAATGCTACTATTTTCAATGTTTAGGAAGTAAAAGTATAAAATAAGATTCATTCCTTACTCCTAGAGGATCTAGTTCTTACATCTATCCATTCTCTTAGCAGAATCTGCAACCTCTTTTTCCACAGGTCTGAATCTCCAAAGATATTCATGTGTTACTGGCTTAAAGGCTGTTTCTTTCATGCTTCCACTGATCTTTCCAGCTACCAGCCTCAACGCAGCCTTCCTCTCACAAAGTTCTTTAAAGGATATTCATACAGTGCACCTGTTCTCACTCACACACCTTAAAATTCCCATCATAACCACCCTACATCCACTTGAAAAAAAAATTCAGGCTTCCCAAACCACTTTTCTTATGAAATCTTTCAAGGATCACCAAATGACCTCACTAAATCTAGTACCATTTTCTTAACCCTTACTTTCCAGGCCTGTCTGATCCATTTGTCATTGGTAACTACCATCTCCTTCTCAGAATACAGTCGGCCTTCAGTATCCATGGGTACAGAACCCACGGATACAGAGGGCCGACAGTACTACGCCATTTTATACAAGGGACTTGAGCATCTGCAGAGTGGGAGGGATCCAGGAACCAATTCCTTGCTGATACTGAGAGATGACTGTACTTTCTCCTCTTGGATGCCAAGTCTCTGCATTTCTCTGATTTTCCTCCTCCCTCTGTAATTCCAGGGGCACATATAGCTGAATATTATCTATTTCTATTACATGAATAAATACACTAGTACTGACCATGGTGAAATATTTTTTTCTTTATAAAAAGAAATGAAATATCACAAGAGCTATGAGATACCCACAGAGAGGGGCAACGATAAACCTTTTGGCCAATTACGTCTTTCTCTGCATGATCTCTATGAGGCACATTGCCTTCTGAGTAGCTGGATGTGTGGTCTGAATGGAAACATGGAGATGTGGAGCACATAAGAGACATCTAGCCTTCTGAGACCTTATGGGTATATCCTACATCCCTCCTGAGCCCTTAGCAGACCTACTAACAAGTATGGCCTTGGAGAGTCTACATTGATTCATAGCTCCTTTCAATAACTTAAATTATTTACTTTTAACGTTCTTATCTATTGCATCTAAAATTTCTGCTTAACAGGCTGTTTATTTTTTGTCTTAAGCTGTGATGCCATAAGGAAATGCTCTGATGGTTTTTGAAATTATCAAGCAACAGTTTAACCAAACTGCACAGTCTAAACAAGTATATTCTTAATATTATCACAATCATCAATGACCTGAAAAGTTAAATACCTTTATTTAGATATTCAAGTAATCCAGGAAGCCTCTTTTTTAAAGCAATAAGAAGCTTGTTGAAAACATCAGTTTGATTTTGCTTTACCCCAATAGACAGAACTCAAACTCAGAAGGACTTTAAATTAAATGAGTGAGCTGGTTATGAAAATATGACCCTCTGCATAGCACACTGAAGGCTTCTGTTTAGGGTTGTTTTGTTGTATTTTGTTTTTTAGTAATGGGGGTTAAGCCTTAAAGTTACAGTCCTAAAGAATCCCCCATGAAAGATTCAAGGGAGATCCAGAAGAGGTGATATTCAAAACTGAAAGGGAAGAGCTCTACTGGCATCTAGAATGAGGGAAAAAGGAAAGCAGTGAATATCCTAAACCCACCTCACCATTTGCCTGCATCCCTCTCCTCTTCTGGTCCTCTTTCAAGATGGTTACTTAATAACCACTAACTTCCCATCTTTTTGTCTATGAGTTTATTTCCCCTGTAATAATTTGTATTATCATTTGACTTAAAATTTTACAGTCTCATTCAGAGAATAGGGTATGAGTAGATAATAAAGTTGAAATTCTTCCTCTTCCACAAATGTGTTATATAGTTATAATAGCTGCTATCACTTCTGAACATTTGCTCCATATAAGGCACTGTGTGAAGCACTCTGCAGACATTATCTCATGTAAGTCTCACAACCATTCTCTGGTATTATTATCCTCAATTGATTGATAAGAAAACTAAGACTTGGAGAGGTGAAGAAACTTGCCTCGGAAGTAACAGAATCAACATTACAATCCACATCTTTTTTACTCTAAAAGAACATGCTTTCACAACTAAATTTATTTAGTTTTCACCAAATCTTTGATGTATGAACACTAGACATCAAGGCAAATACTTATTCTTAACACACTAATCCAGATAGGAAACTTTTAATTCTCACCAGTGCAGGCTGTGTATCCCAGCATGTAAAGAACTCAGGAGGGGAAGTTAAGATCACCAAAAAAAGACAACTGAGGACAAACCTACAGCTTAATTCTCCCTTTCCATGGAGAGTGGTGACCATCACTTATTATAAGATGTGAGTTGCCATGGTAGTCAGAAAAGGTTAAATTGCAAGAGAATGGGAAGAGATGTTATATTGTGGAGAGACATTTTATCTATATAACTTTCCATGAAAACCTATCCCTGTAAGTGGAACTTGAAATGTGTTGTCTACTCCCATTATGCTGATAACACCATGAGATAAATACATCTTTTATAATTCTGCAGACCAGATTGGGCTCCATCTTCAATCCTAGGCAACCTCACTAATGCCAGGAAAAAGAAGGAAATTAATTCATATCTTGTTTAGTCTCTTCATATATATATATATATATATATATATATATATATATATATATGTGTGTATATATATATATAAAAAGCATAAAGAGGTCATCTTTTTCAAATGTGCACATTTCTGTCTCAAGCAAGTCTACCAGAAGCCTCTCGAGAATCTAGCTTAGTAGCTTTTACAATTATTAAAGGTTGACCTTTTCTGTGGAGTTTAATGAACCAAAAACTGCATTTTTAACCTTGCCTGGTGTGCTATCAGATGTCAGTCATCATTTATCTAACCTGTCTCAACTAGACTATAAATTGAGTGGGTCCAAAATCTAACTTATGAGGCCAGAAGAGGGAAGAAAATAGCCAGTGGTTATGGAGGAAGACTTAAAGGAAGACCCACTCTGAAGTCATCTTAAGAAGATAGCTGAAAAAAAAAAAAATTGAGGAGGGAAAACAAACAAAGACAGGCGAGTAGTCTTTCCCCAGGGGTGGTGTGAGGAGAGCGGCATGGGAACATTGGGATGAGGTGGGTGGGAACAGACGACTAGTAGGTAGTCCGAGTGGGATTTTGTTTCTATCTTTATTTTTTATCTATCTCAGAATAAACAGAATGGTGGCTGATTTCAAAAAAAAAAAAGAAGAAGAAGATGGCTGTGACAATAAGAATGACAACTGATTTACAAATAGTCTTGAGAACTACTGGGAGAGAGGAATTCCTATTGTGGGGCTTGACATTGACGTAACTTGAGCACAGTATAAACAGGCACTCAAAACTTAGTGAAGACACACCAGGCATGATGCCAGTGCTGTGAAATGCATATTTTCAAGCCAAATTATACCTATAACAAGTCCATTGTTAGGCTTAAAACTTACTTTTTACAATTTATTGTTATTCCATTTTATAATTTGCAATGTAAAGAAATTTATATATCTCCTTTAATCAACTATTTCTATTTTGAACAGAATCTATTTGCTGCACAGAATTTCATGTGCTAGAAAAAGTAAACAACCCCAACAATTTTATGTAAATAAGCATCTCTATAATGCCTCTTTGTTTCATTCACATTTTTTTCTTCTTATTTTCCTAATTAAGGACATTATTCAGCTTATTAAAGATTTTCTAGTGTATAAACTTCTGACCTCTGCATTTCTGACAAGCTTCCTAAGACATTTCAGGTAAGATATTTGTATGGGCTGAAGCTACTTGCATGCACTGTCAGAATAATGAATAAGTTCAATCAATTCTGCAAAATAGCTGGTCAGTTCTGAGAGGAGGAAAATAATCAATTTAACAGATTGGACACATGTTCTGCTCCGAACACTGTACAAGGGGTTCCACTGACTCAAGAACAGACAGAAGTCAGCCTCTGACCTTAAGAAGCTTAGAGCCCTGGGGCAGGAACAAAACGTGTGCAAATGACTCGAAGCGGTGCCCTTTTGGTGTCAAGCCAAGAAGGTAAACTAACCCCTTTTTGTCAAAAACCTTATGAAACATGTTCATTCAGAGTCATCATTTTTATTGGGTGATTTTAAAGGAAGGTAAAAAGTTTACATATATTTATATCTATTTATGTATGAATGAAAAAGAGATAGATGAGAGAGACATTTTACAGTTTGTCAAGATGTAATTTTTTTTTTTTTAAAAAAAGCACCTTTGTGACCGCCTGGAGGGGTGGGATAGGGAGGGTGGGAGGGAGGGAGATGCAAGAGGGAAGAGATATGCGAACATATGTATATGTATAACTGATTCACTTTGTTATAAAGCAGAAACTAACACACCATTGTAAAGCAATTATACCCCAATAAAGATGTTTAAAAAAAAAAAAAGCACCTTAGGGCTTCCCTGGTGGCGCAGTGGTTGAGAGTCCGCCTGCCAATGCAGGGGACACGGGTTCATGCCCCGGTCTGGGAGGATCCCACATGCCGCGGAGCGGCTGGGCCCGTGAGCCATGGCCGCTGGGCCTGTGCTCCACAACGGGAGAGGCCACAACAGTGAGAGGCCCGTGTACCGCCAAAAAAAAAAGCACCTTATTTTTTACACACACACAAAGGTGATGACCCTGCCTTCTTTCCCCCTTCCTGTAAAGAAGACAACCCCGTGACATCCAGGGTCAACACAAAGGAGACAGTCCGAGCAGTGTTACAGCCCAGTAAGTCAGGAGACTGGGGAATTGAGTAAATATGTAAATACATGGAAGATAATGGGAGCCAGGCTTTTTACTCTCAAAGAAGGAAGTACAAATATGAAAAGGAGGAAGCAGGAATGAACCCTGAAGTGATAGATTGGAACTTAAGATACCTGGTGAAAGCAGGGGTAGATTTTTTAAGGTATATATAAAAAGAGAAATATGTAGAGATGTAAATGTGTATATATACATATGAATTATATATATATATCTGCAGTATATATGTATTGTATATGTATATACTTATATAGATATATTTGCTCTGCCACTAAGAGGGCCTAAGAGCAGCAATGTCTGAGTAGCAGTAAAGCATACCTAACATAGTTCTTGACTTTTAAATGCCACTCCTCCACCAAAACAAACAAACAAAATAGGACTTGGACAAGTGGCTGATTCCAGAGTAGCTAGGGCAAAGAAAGAAGATGCATCTGTAGTCTTTTGCTGTACCAGCTTTAGGAAACTGCCACTGGGCAAATCTGGAACATTCTGAGCATCAAAATAAATAATGATTGTAATTAATTATTATAACTCATTGAATAAAATGTAAGTTTCTGAGTATACACTGATATAAATACATACATACACACACACACGTACATACATACTACAGAATACCAATTAGTAAATAGTGAATTAGAAAATTTGCCATTTGGCAACTATTAAGAGTAATAACTAATTCAGGCAAGAAACATCAATGGATACTAAAATGAGTAGATCAGTGTGGGATGCATAACTAGATTTTACATAGTCTCCAAGTGTCTCTTGACAAAATATCTATTAGTACAAAGGGGAAGAAAGGTAACTTTGCAATGGAGAAACCCAGAATAATATATCACGTTAAGTAAGGATGAAAGTTAAGGCAGCCAGCAATGAGACAAGGTGATAAAGCAACTGTCCGCAGACAGGATGACACGAGAACACAGCATCACTCCTGTGACAATCTGGCCCAAAATTCTGGGTCTTATTATGAGGAAACATCAAACAAACCCAAACTGGCCTGTAATCTTCTGAACTCTTTAAGGTCATGGAAAGTTAAAGAAAGACCGAGGAATTGTTCTGGATTGGAGAGCTGAGCAAAATGAAGACTAGGTGTAAAATAATAGTCTTAGATCGTATCCTGTTGCTATGACAGCAACTAAAACAGAGTCTTTGGGTGAAGGACACATGTAAGCCATTTGTACTATTTAACTTTACTATAAATTTGAAATTGTTTCAAAATAAAATGATAAAAACAGGCAATAAGTAAAAGCACTTGCTGTAAGGGCAATGTAAGCAAAGTAAGATAGGGTTCCAAAGATGGAGAACCACATCTCTGTGGTAAGAGAGACCAGGTCTCTCTTCCTTACTGCTGTATCATGAAGGCTCAACCTAGTCTTTCACACAATAAGCATTCAGTTAGCATGTGTTGAATGAATTCATTGGTTAATTAAGCAGGGAGAATACAAGGCATCATAAGAGACTACTACAAGCAACCCTATGCCAATAAAATGAACAACCTGGAAGAAATGGACAAATTCTTAGAAAGGTATAAACTTCCAAGACTGAACCAGGAAGAAACAGAATATATGAACAGATCAATCGCAAGTAATAAATTGAAACTGTGATTAAAAATCTTCCAACAAAAGTCCAGGCCCAGATGGCTTCATAGGTGAATTCTATCAAACCTTTAGAGAAGAGCTAATACCCATCCTTCTCAAACTCTTGCAAAAAATTGCAGAGGAAGGAACACTTCCAAACTCATTCTATGAGGCCACCATCACCCTGATACCAAAACCAGACAAAGATACTACAAAAAAAGAAAATTACAGACCAATATCACTGATGAATATAGACGCAAAAATCCTCAACAAAATACTAGCAAACAGAATCCAACAACACATTAAAAAGATCATACACCATGATAAGTGGGACTTACCCCAGGGAGGCAAGGATTCTTCAACATACGCAAATCAAGCAATGTGATACACCATATTAACAAACTGAAAAAGAAAAATCATATGATCATTTCAACAGATGCAGAAAAAGCTTTTGATAAAAGCTTTTTTATCCATTTATGATAAAACTCTCCAGAAAGTGGGCATAGATGGAACCTACCTCAACATAATAAAGGCCATATATGACAAACCCACAGAAAACATCATTCTCAATGGTGAAAAACTGAAAGCATTTCCTCTAAGATCAGGAACAAGACAAGGACGTCTACTCTCGCCACTATTATTCAACATAGTTTTGGAAGTCCAAGCCACGACAATCAGAGAAGAAAAAGAAATAAAAGGAATATAAATTGTAAAAGAAGAAGTAAAATTGTCACTGTTGGCAGATGACATGATACTATATATAGAGAATCCTGAAGATGCCACCAGGAAACTACTAAAGCTGATCAATGAATTTGGTAAAGTTACAGGATACAAAATTCATGCACAGAAATCTCTTGCATTCCTATGCAAGAGAAATTAAGGAAACAATTCCATTCACCACTGCAACAAAAAGAATAAAATACTTAGGAATAAACCTACCTCAGGAGGTAAAAGACCCGTACTGAGAAAACTATAAGACACTGATGAAAGAAAACAAAGATGACACAAACAGATGGAGAGATATACCATGTTCTTAAATTGGAAGAATCAATATTGTGAAAATGGCTATACTACCCCAAACAATCTAAAGATTCAATGCAATCTCTATCAAATTACCAGTGGCATTTTTTACAGAACTAGAACAAAAAAATCTTAAAATTTTTATGGAGACACAAAGACCCCAAATAGCCAAAGTAGTCTTGAGGGAAAAAAATGGAGCTGAAGGAATCAGACTCCCTGACTTCAGACTATACTACAAAGCTACAGTAATCAAGACAATATGGTACTGGCACAAAAACAGAAATATAGATCAATGGAATAGGATAGAAAGCCGAGAGATAAACCCACACACCTATGGTCAACTAATCTATGACAAAGGAGGAAAGGATATACAATGAAGAAAAGACAGTCTCTTCAATAAGTGGTGCTGGGAAAACTGGACAGCTACATGTAAAAGAATGAAATTAGAACACTCCCTAACACCAGACACAAAAATAAACTCAAAATGGATTAGAGACCTGAATGTAAGACTGGGCACTATAAAACTCTTAGAGGAAAACACAGGAAGAACACTCTGACATAAATCACAGCAAGATCTTTTTTGACCCACCTCCTAGAGTAATAGAAATAAAAAGAAAAATAAACAAATGGGACCTAATGAAACTTAAAAGCTTTTGCAAAGCAAAGGAAACTACAAGCAAGATGAAAAGACAACTCTTAGAATGGGAGAAAATATTTGCAAACGAATCAATGGACAAAGGATTAATCTCCAAAATATATAAGCAGCTCATGCAGCTCAATATTAAAAAAACAAAGAACCCAATCAAAAAATGGGCAGAAGACCTAAACAGACATTTCTCCAAAGAAGACATACAGATGGCCAAGAAGCACATGAAAAGCTGCTCAACATCACTAATTATTAGAGAAATGCAAATCAATTAGAGAAATACAAATCAAAACTATTAGAGAAATGCAAAACTATTAGAGAAATGCAAATCAATTAGAGAAATGCAAATCAAAACTACAATGAGGTATCACCTCACACCAGTTAGCCAGTGGTTATGGAGGAAGACTTAAAGACTTAAAGGCATCATCAGAAAATCTACAAACAACAAATGTTGGAGAGGATGTGGAGAAAAGGGAACCCTCTTGCACTGTTGGTGGGAATGTAAATTGATAGAGCCTCTATGGAGAATAGTATGGAGGTTCCTTAAAAAACTAAAAATAGAATTACCATATGACCCAGCAATTCCACTACTGGGCATATACCCAGAGAAAACCATAATTCAAAAAGACACATGCACCCCAATATTCATTGCAGCACTATTTACAACAGCCAGGTCATGGAAGCAACCTAAATGCCCATCGACAGATGAATGGATAAGGAAGATGTGGTACAGATAAACAATGGAATATTACTCAGCCATAAAAAGAAACGAAATTGGGTCATTTGTAGAGTCGTGGATGGATCTAGAGACTGCCATACAGAGTGAAGGAAGTCAGAAAGAGAAAAACAAATATTGTATACTAACGCATATATGTGGAACCTAGATAAATGGTACAGATGAACTGGTTTGCAGGGCAGAAATTGAGACACAGATGTAGAGAACAAACATATGGACACAAGGGGGGAAAGTGGCGGGGGGGGGCTGGTGTGATGAATTGGGAGATTGGGATTGACATGTATACACTTGTATGTATAAAATCGATAACTAATAAGAACCTGCTGTATAAAAAATAATAATAAAATTCAAAAAAATAAAAAATAAATTAAGCAGGGAGAAGAGGAGGTGTCAATCAGGAAAGGCTTCATAAAAGAGAGAGTTGAAAATAAGGAGCATTCTAAGCAGGGGGAACAGGATGAGGAAAGTCATAAAGTTGAGAAAGCATGCAGCACACGAAGCAGCAGGTAGCCAGAGCAGAGAGAATGTTCAGGAACACAGGAGGGGTGATGGTTGGAAAGGTAGTTAGTACAACACGAGACATGGCCTACAATGTCAGGGTGAGATAAAAAATGCATCCTGAAATCCGAAGGAAATTGAAAAAGCTGTTAGCCCTTCCTAACAAAGGGACCTGTCTTCCATGCTTCCTCTAACACAGGAGCAAATGCCCAGTAGTGGATCCAAAGAGGGAAGAATAGGAGTAAAAATTATGGTTAATCTACCAGTTAAATGACAAACTCCTTGGTTCTTCAGCTACATTTCCCAGAGAATTCTACAGATGGTTACTGTGTTACTAAGCATTTGATGATAGAATAACTGTGGGCTGGGACTTCCCTGGTGGTCCAGTGGTTAAGACTCTGCACTCCCAACACAGGGGGCCCAGGTTCAATCCCTGGTCAGGGAACTAGATCCCACATGCTGGAACTAAGAAAAGAAAAAGAACAGAAAAAAAAGAATAATTGTGGGCTAAGCTAAATTAACCACATTCCTCTCTTAAATGATTCCTCACTGGGATACTCCAAAGGAAGAAAATATGCAATGTGTCCCAGTTCCTCAGTATCCTTCCCCATACAGCCCCCTTCCACCAGGACAGCCTAAAGGCGCTGTGAGAACATATTCTGGATCATGCTTTTATGTTGCTGAGCAGATAGAAAAAGACTAACACTCCAGTGTTTGTGAACAGCCAGCTCAACCCTGCAAGGCATGAGGATTTTGAGTGAAACCAAACATGATGTGATTAAACCCAAACAATGGCAGAGGAGTAGGGCTCTGTCCATCATAACTTGCCTACTTCTCTCTTTCTGGCTCTGACAGTTTCTATGTAAACAGCCATGCACAGAGATTATAAGACTATAGAAACTCAAGTCCTTCCAAGGGACCTCTTTGTGGCACTTGTTCCAGGGGAAGCATGAAAGAAAGAAGTTATTCATGGATGAGTAAGGGTATGGCTTATGGGGGCTGCGGAGTCAAAGAAAGTGAAAGAAATTAAATGAGTAGAGAAAGACTGAGAAGCCAGTCTGAACAAGGCTCAAAGTGCTGCAGATCTGTACCCTATCTAGCAACACTGACGGGAATACCATCTTCCTTGAGTGTTCACATTCAAGGTCTGATGACTCTCACTGACAGAGATGCAAGCATCCAGCCCAGAAGGGGGAATGACTGATGATTTCTGTGGAATTGAAATTCAGCAGCCTGTGAAGTATGCACAGCACCTCTTCAACGACCATACTGGACAATTACCAAGTTGAAAGATATAGAAGTGCTATGTAAACTTTGCACATATGCAGGGAGCAAACAGCTCTTTCCTGCATAACTGTGGTTCTTCCTAACCACAAGAGGCAGAAATGAGGCAGCAAGAAATGATAGCAGAAAAAGAGCAAGAGATAAATGGAGAGAAGGGGAGGAGGCCCTTAAGGTTTCCATTCCAGGTAGAAAAGAGGGAAGATGTGAAATGGAGAAGGAAGGGATCATGCACCATGCATGCAACTAATTTTTTTAAAAGACATAAGATGCCCTTTGGGGATTCTTAAGCTTCAGTGTGCTCAGAAGTCCCCTGGGCAGTTTGCTAAGAATACAGATTCCAGGGTTCCACCTTCCCAAAGGTTATGACTCATTAGGTTGAAGTGTAGTCCTCAGAAACCTGAATGATAAAAAGATCCTCAGATGACTATAAAATAGGTGTCCATTGACCACATAGTTAGAAACTCTGGGCTATGATGATCTAGTAAAAGTTACTTGGCCTGAGGATTTCTTGAGACTATAATGAGTCCACCTTTGAGTGAGCCAAACTGATGAGAAGGCTAATAGAAAGTTTCTAGTTCAGGTGACTGGGAGAGGAATAAACTATCATATCATCTATGTATGGGTCCATGTCAAGGTCTTGCATATCACTGGTATATATGTAAAGATCTGGGGTCTGGGGAGGAGGCCCACCTTAGGAGAAATATTGGAAGTGAAAGGAGGGAATATAATATGGTCCAGGTCTTAATGATGTATAGTGAAATCCACGTGAATTCATGCATAATCCACCCTGACTGTAAATAAATCAAGCTCAAATGAACTCCCAAAATGAAGGCCTCTTTGTTGAAGAGTCAGCCACAGTGCCTCCTCAGAGCCATGCCCCGGAGACGGTGAAGCACTGTGAGTAAAAGCCCTGGATGGCAGTCAGTCTGCCAGGCTTCAGTATGGTTCTGAAACTTCTTTGCTGTGTAACTCTGGGCAAATCCAGACACACAACTATCAGAACTGCAACTTCTATGAAATGGACATATTATACCAGCCCCTTCTCAGGGCTCTTGAAATGATTAACTCAGGAACGCATGAGAAGTGCTTAGCACAGGGTAGGACTAAAGTGAGCACGCAATTAACATTAAAGGAACAGGAAATTAGGACTGATATTTTCATTCCTCAGGCTTTTGACGAAAAGGTAAAATTACTTCTTCAGGAGAAAAGAAATTAAATGAAGACTGATCCTGAAACCAGGAATTGACTCCTTAATGAACCATCAACGTGCCATCACTACTTCTGAAGTTTTTCACAGCAGTGGTGACTGGTTTGTGGCTTTATTCATGCCACTTTCATTCTTTATTGAGAATTTTAAGATCCGGAGATAATTTAGCTCAACTCCTAATATAACAGATGGGGAAATCCATGTCCACAGAGCTTGTGATTTCCCCCTAATCATGCAGGAGATTCCAGTCCAGGGGTCTTTATACTGCTCACTTCTGCACTTTCTCCTTTAGACAGGCCTCCTGTCTATTAACCCAAACACCTGTTAATATTAACAATCACACTGGACTGGAAGCCAGAAAACTCAGGTTCAAGAACATCCCTTCCACTTACAAGCTAATGACCTTGAACAAGTCATCTTACCTCTTTGAGCATCCCTTTTACTGCTATAAAAGAGATAACACTGCCCCTCTCAAAGACAGTTATGCAGATCTTATGAGAACACAGATATCCAAGTCTTCTATAGACTGTAGTAATATGGACATTTAAGATGCTATCTTTATTACTGCCAGTGCTATTACAATTATTAAGAGTAGTTCCAATTCTAGTGGAAATGGGCTTTTGAAAGTTGACCAGGAGAATATATTCACACTCGAAGCTGTACTCAATATCAGCGTGGAAACAACTCATTTGTTCAAATTAATTTAGGAAGACTTACTTTCTGTCACGCAAAAAAAAAGTCCATCAATATATTTGTCCAGCTAAACAATTTTCTAATCCTGTGAACAAAACAGGGACTCTGAATAGAGTAAAGCCAGAGCCCATTCAGCCCTTTTGCTCTGCTTACAACACAGCACATATCTGCCTGCTGTAGAGGCAATCACCTTTCAGAGCTTTGTGCCATCACTTGAATGGAACATGTGGGCAGAAACAAAGGCATCAGACCAGAGGGCAGGAGGTTAGGGTGCTCTTCCAGAAACAAGCTGCCCACAGCCTTGGCCAACCAGCAGACAGTGCAGCCAACGACAAATCATGCAATCCTCCCAAATTGCTGGGTCTGAAGGAAGCTGGCAGCTGGGGCAACAGGCAGCAATCAAAGCTGGAGGCTGTTGCTGGCTGGCTGCTACCCACCAAAGCAGAGAGCTGCCTGGAGTCAGAGGGCTGGGGGAAAGGAGCCAAATCCTCTTATGGCAAGGGCATGACCTTTGCAAATCACTCTCTTTTCTGCACTATTGAGACTTATCAACTAGAGCATTCATGGGGAAACACAGGCAAAGCACTGGAAATTGTGTGGGAAATGGGCACAGAGGCACTATCAAAGTAGAAAGTATCAGTTGTTGTGGTGCCCAAGAACAAACTCTGTAGTCCTTCTTTTCTAACTGATATTTTTAATAATCCCTTTACCCACAAGCAACTTGAAGAGGATATTAGGTTTTCTGTATTTCCAGGGTTGCTAGGCAACGTTTCTAGGCAGCTGGAGATACTTCCATAGTAAGCAAGTCATGTTCTACCACAAAATACATTTTTCTTCTATCATCTGTAAGCCCAGTGTTTTAATCCTAGGGGCCTCTTATCAGTTCTAAAACGAGATTCAGCATTTGATAACAGTAACTACAGAGTGCTTTAGTGTCAGGCTCTGATACAATTCTGCTCTGGGAATACACAGACACCAAAGCATGTCAATTTTTACAGGTACCATAAGTCAAGCGTGGTCAACAAAATAAATCAAAGAAAATTCAGCTAGGCAGATTTCTTTTTAATTACATAGAAGGGTATTTTTGTAAGAGCTTTGAGAGGTTGGTGTTTTGGTTTTTGTTTTTAATTTCAAACTAAAGAGAGTAGTTTGATTTTCCCTGATTTCCTTTGTTATCATTTCAAAAAAATGCAGAGTAACTTGTGATACCATGGAGTTTACTTGAGGATCTCCATTCTTTATACTTAAAATTTTTAAATATTCCGGTAATCTGCATATTTTTGCTAAGTTCCAATTTTGGTTCTCTTTAGTTCAATGCTTATAAATATCCTCAGTGTGTGGGATGCTTTAAAAAATTTAAATGTTGACTGCCTGGAGGTGCATATATATATATATATATATATTCAGAAACTCTCAGCTGTATCTTTGCTGTAACAGAAAATCAGCTTTAACAATAAACATGTTAATCATTAGCAGATGAAATTTTTTCTCATTCTGGCTCATTTCCAGAACCAAAACTATTTCCTGAGAGCCAGGCAGCTATTCCTAATGCAGAGCCTTCTTCCCCTTTGAAGGGTGTGCAATGCCAAACTTCTAATGCCAAGGTTTTTAAAGAGTTATATATCCTGGGTTCCAAGTACTTTTGTAGAATTGGTGTCCACACAGGAACTCTTTCAGAGCTTTGTTAAGCACAAATTCACCCACTCTCTTTCACCAGCAAAAAAGAAAAAAAAATTCTAAGCCAGCAATACTGGTTAATGACTCCTCCAGTGCTAGAAATACCAATTAAATTTACCATATGAAGACCAAACTTTTTGGACTCATTTTTCTAATGTGTCCCCATTTATGTAGTTTCAAAAGGTAAATTGATCATCTCCAAAATGGTACATTTTGAATTTTTTTTAACTGGTTTTACATAGACCAAAAATAAAGAGGAAGGAAGGAAGGAAGGAAGGAAGGAAAGAAGGGAGGGATGGAGGGAGGATAAAATATAATAAAATACTATTTCACATTGAAATCCTGTCTGTTTTGAATTTTTTTTTCCAGCCATGGGTACTTCACAGAACAAAGAGTTCTGAGGTTGAGAAATTTACCAACAGAAGTAGGCAAAGTGGAATACTTATACTCCAAGAATTGGAGTACAGAAGACTGGACAATTTTCAAAGCCAGATCTACAGAACTGAAGTAACTTTAATATTTTTATCCAATGTTATTAAGCTAACCATCAGAATTAGGAAAATGTTATTCTCTTCTGCTAAGCAATAGGCTCTCATTCATCCAACAAATCTTAAGACCCTACAGCCAGGTACTCTGTCAGTCTCTGGTGTTACAAGTGAAGGGAATGTTTTCCCTGCCAGCAAGGAACTTAGGGCAGGAAGAGGTTGGGGGTAGGGGTACATGCCACAAGGAGAAACAAACAAGTAACCAGACAGTTACAGCAGTCTGATAGGTGCTGGATGGCAGTAAATGCAGGGACTAGGGCTAGGAGAGCACAGCAAGACTCAAGAGGAAGTTGACACCTGAAGGATCCCAAAGTTAGCCAAGAGAAGGTGTGGCGGAAGGGGGGAGCAGGAGTGTGTCAGACCGAAGGAGCCATGAGTACCCAGGAAGCAGTGCAAGATGGCCAGAGCACTAAGATGGATGGCATGCGGTGAGACGTGGCAAATCAGGGCTCAAGTCAGGAATGCCAAGTGAGCTACTACAAGAATACAAGTATTGATCTGTAGCTTAGTACAGGACACTTAAGAGTTTTGAACTGGGGTGTGACACAATCAGATTCACTGTCTGGAAGATCGCTGCATTAGTCTGCTAAGGCTGTCATAACAGAATACCACAGACTGGGGGGCTTAAACAAAAGAAATGTTTCTCACAGTTTTGGACACTAGAAGTCCAAGAACAAGATGTCAGCAGGGTTGCTATCTTCTGAGGTCTCTGCTTGGCTTGTGGAGAGCCGCCTTCCCCTTATATCTTTGCCTGGTCTTCCCTCCGTGCTTGTGTCCTAATCTCCTCTTCTTAAAAGGACAACAGTCAGACTGGATTAGGGTGCACCCATATGACCTCATTTTAATTTAACTACTTTTTTTAAAGGCCCTATCTCCAAACACAGTCACATCCTGAGCCACTGGGGGTTAGGATTTGAATATATGAATTTTGGTGGAACGCGATTCATCACATACAAGTCACTTGGACTGTAAAGCTAGAGAAGATCCTAGAGAAGGTAAGACAGGAAGGAGAGTGACAGGAAAACCCAGAGTGTGTATCTCCAGGAGGAGGGGGCAGTTAACAGCACCCAAGTGCCTCCAAAGTCAATAAGAAGGTAAGGACTGAAAGTGTCTGTTGCAAGTGGGAGTTAGGAAGTCATGCTGACCTAGGTAAGTGAGGCTTAGAGAAGTGGTGGGCACCAAAGTTCAGTCACAGTGGTTTGTGGACCATCTGAGAGTTCAGAGATGCAGGTAACCCCTCAGGAAGTTTATTTGTGAAAGGCAGGAGAGAGCTAAAGGTAACCAAGGAAGACAGAGTCAACAGAGGACTTATTTTGTCAACAAATAATATTAGATTCCCACTGTACACAAGGGGTTGAGGAAGTATATTAGATGGAACCTTTGCCATTGGCAAAGATCAATATTTTGAGCTAATGGAGAAATTATAATTATGTTTGTTAATAAATTTTGTATATATTCAAAGACTGGAATACACTAAAATGGTATCAATTGCTGAGTTTGGGAGCTAGCTTTAGGAGTAATTCATTTCTAAGAATTTCTTCGATGTTATTATTAATAACAATAATAAAAGCTATCACTGAGTGTCTGTCATATATTAGGCAATTTGCTAGATGCTTTACATTATCTCCTCTATCCTCACAAAAACTCTGTAAGGTAACTATCATTATTTTCTTCAATTTACAAATAAGAAAGCTGAGGTTTAATGAAGTTAAGTAATTCAGCCAAGGTTCAGGAGTTAGTGAAAGACAGAAACTGGACTCAAAACCATCTATGCCCATACACCCAAAAATCATGCCACACTCTTTTCAAAAGGTGTATTTGTGAGAAGGGATGTGGTTAGGAGATGTATTTTGTTTAAATTGGGGAAAAAACAAGACAGTATTTTATGCACTAAGAGCAAAAGAAAAAAAAATGTTTCTAGATTCTTTTAGTGCTGTCACCTGCATTACAGAGAATAGAGCTTGATTAACTCTATCCTGAATCAAAGAATCCTAGGAGTTCCACACTGTATGTACATCTTGCCTGCCAATCCAATTGACTATAAACTTCTCAAGGGTAGGGCTTCCCTGGTGGTGCAGTGGTTGAGAGTCCGCCTGCCGATGCAGGGGACACGGGTTCATGCCCCGGTCCGGGAAGATCCCACATACCGCGGAGCAGCTAGGCCCGTGAGCCATGGCCGCTGGCCGCTGAGCCTGCACGTCCGGAGCCTGTGCTCCGCAACGGGAGAGGCCCCCGTACCGCAAAAAAAAAAAAAAAAAAACTTCTCAAGGGTAGATATGTGTTCCACACCCTTGTCCCCACAAAACCTAGCTCAGTGGTTTCACCGTCAGAGTCGAATGCTTAATAAATGTTTGCTTGTTGAATTCCTGAATGTTAAAAATATATACATTGAAACAGAACAAAACAGGGCTATAACCCTGTATATAAACAGGGCTGTGTTACCTTTTTGGAAAACACATTTCCTTTTGAGATACCATTTCCACTCCTTGCTTAAGCATTCTGGACCTTTGGCAATAGTGAAAATTATTTCCTAGAACTGCTGCATGCCCTGGGAGGGAAGGGGGGTTCTCTTCTCCCCTGCCCTTCCTTGCAATGATAAAAGGAGGCTACTTCTATCACTTTTGGAAACTTCACTTCCAGCTGCTTATTAGACATATTCACTCAACACCAACAATCAATTACACATCTTAGCTTTGCTGCTAAGATCGCTAATGGAATGCAGTTGACTCATACTATTAGCAGTCAAGGGGCATGCATAAATGTAATAGAAAGCTGTAACTGCTTAATTCTCAAATCAATTCTTTAAACAGACATTAGAAGGAAGCTACCGTAACCCTTCATGCACCAAACCGATTGGTCCTACTTTAATTAGTTCCTCAATCAATTTAATGGCATTTTTTTACTTTAATTAATTAATTTATTTATAGGCCGTGCCACTCGTCTTGCGGGATCTTTGTTCCCCGACCAAGGATCGAACCCTGGCCCTGGCACTGAAAGCACCGTGTCCCAACCACTGGACTGCCAGGGAATTCCCTTAATGGCATTTCTTCAATCCACTAGTGGACTCCTATTTTCACGTGCAGTAATTGGGGTGATCATGGTGATATGATACAATGGCATTTTTTTAAGTAAAAGTTCTCATGTATGAGACAAATTTTCTCTAGACAACTGCAAGATTAATCAAAGGTCAACTTCCTTTTCATTTACATAGTTTCAGCCACCAAAAGTGCCATCTTGGAAGGAAATGGTGAACAGGGGTTATGTGTGCAGTCTGTGGAGTTACAGTACTTCAGGTCAAATCCTGCATTTATTATTTATAAGACCTTAGGAAAGTTAACCTCTTTTGCCTCAATTTCCTCAACTCTAAAAAGAGGATGATAGAAGGCATTTCAAATAATAATATAGGTATGAAACATACATAAGTTAAAGGATAATGTAGGTGACTTTCTAACCAGAGAGCCATCTAATTTTTTTATTAGATGAGGTAAAATTCACACAACATAAAACTCACTGTTTTAGCCATTTTAAATTGTATAATTCAGTAGTATATTCACAATGTGCACAACCATCACACTACCCACTTTCAGAACATTTTCATCATCTCAAAGAGAAACCCCATACCCACTAAGCAATCAGTCAGTCACTCTCCATTGTCCCCTACCCCAGCCCCTGGCAATCACTAATCTGCTCTTCCCCCCTATTGCTTTGCCAGTTCTGGATATTTCATATAAATGGAATAATACAATACAGAGCCCACTAAATTTATTAAGCAGAAGAATTAGCATAGGTCTGAAGTTTTGAAAATAAATACTCAAGTAATTAGAAACCATTAAAAGAGGTTGCTTCTGGGGAGAGGGAGTGGAATTTGGAGTAGAGAGAAACAGTGTGCAAAATTGCTGTTCATTTTAAGTTCTTTACTGTTCAACATAGGTTTTAACTGCTTTGATTACTTTTCCTTTTAAGAAGGAATTTTTCAAAACTTAATATTAGTATTTATCTCACCAGGTTATTTGCAGATTAACTGAAATAATACTCTTAAAATATTTGGCCCAGGGCCTGGGATGAAGGACGTATTTGATAAATGGAAGTTATCATTATTATTATTACTAATAATTATTAACCAGATTAATGAACTGCATGTTTGTGTCCCCTCCATATCACATGTTGAAATGCTAACCCCCAGTGGGATGGTTTTAGGAGATGGGACCTTTGGGAGGTAATTAGGTCATGAGGGTGGAGTCCTCATGATGGGATTAGTGCCCTGATAAGCAGAGACACAAGAGAACTTGCTTCCTCTCCCTCTGTTCTCCATCATGTGAGGATACAAGAAGACCAACTGCAAACCAGAAAGCAGATTCTCACCAGATACTGGATCTGCTGGCACCTTGATCTTAGACTTCCCAGCCTCCAGAACTACAAACTGCTGTTATTTAAGCCACCCAGTCTATGGTGTTTTGTTACAATATCTGAACTAATACACCAAGTTATCAGTGATATACAGCAATGGAATCAGTTGTTTTGGGGACAGATACCAGGGTACTTCAATTGAGATGAACAGTGAGGTACCATGTATTTTATGGACATACCACTAATTATTATCAAAACAGTTATTTAAATATCTTTCAAATTCCCTCCATTCTTTTATATGATTAAATTTTGATTGATAAAAAGAAAACCTTTTCAAATAAAACTGTAAGTTGTAACTGAATTCTGCTCTTTAAGTGTTATGCTGTTTAATGAGTCATTGTTAGACAGAGTAGAGAGAAAGGTACTTTGGGGAGCCAACAAAACATGGCAGGAGTATGACACTGAGCTACTGACCAAACCAAGGTCATAAGCAGTGGTGACTCTTATTTCATTGTGACAGAGAAGCATGGACCTTCTACAGAAGTAACACATCAACACACTTGATTTTTTAACATGCCTTATTAATGCCACCTATTAACTGTTAAACATCAAAGTGACAGGTCAGGGGCATCACACTGAGAAGAGTCTAAGTGCTGGCACTAAAATACTAATCATAACCCACATGTATGCTATGAGTTGCAAGTGAGTTGAAGATATTCCTGACTAGAGTGGACCTTGGAGCCAACCCCCAATTCCTAAATGCCTTCTACAACAAAACTGCCAAATACCTGCCTAGAAAGTTAAGAAGCTACCAAGGTGTGTGCTGCAGGCAACAGGAGTAATTAACCAGCAGGGAAGACAAAGGAAAACTTTCAGGATTTTCTGAAACTCCCAGGTCTCTTCTGAGAGGCATGGAGCTGTAAGTACTGCTTAGCAGACCCAAGCCTCTGTAACCTTAGATATAGCATCAGGAACAGCAATGAGCACTTTGAGCCTGCCCTAGCTTTAAATTCCAGCTCCACCTCTTACCTTAGTTGGGTAGCCTAAACTCCTAAGCTCTAGTTTCTTAATCTATTATATGAGGCAGTCCAATACCATGGTGTTTTTTATGAGGATTAACTATAATATACTAATAATTCTTGTAAAACATTTAACCCAATGCCTGTCAAGTAGAAGTGTTCAGTTCATGTTAGTTATTATCATTATGTTCAATAGTAGAAATATTTCTCATCAAAGCCACGTACTCATTGAAGAAAAGATTCTTGTGACACAAACTGGACTCTTCATTGCCACAAATGCAGAAAAATTTTACTCTGTCAAATTGTTTTACCTTTAGTACAATTGAAACCACTGAATAAGGAAATCTGAAAGCAACATCCCTTCTGCCTATTGAGCTCAACAGAGTGTTCCAGGCTCTCAGATGGCATGAGATGAGAATCTCTCCTCTCTCCTTCTCAGGATTTCCACAGTACCTGTGTAGAAGTAACAGCTCCAGGAAAGAACAAAACAATCATCTACTTATCTGAGAAGGATATCCACATAGTAGGCCAAAAAGGCAGGCTGCATGACTTGGGAAACATAAAATCATCCCTGGTATATTTGTTTATATGTTGTTTTCATTTGGAAATATTGATTTAGTGAAACATATTTGCTTTTACCCTGCTTTTTCCCCCATTCCAGATCTGTTACTGGGCATGAATCTACACAGTATGATAAAATCTCAAATCTGGAAAGGATCTTAGAGAATTTCTAGTTCAGCTTCTTTATATTACAGATGATGAAACAGATATGTAAAGAGATTAAATGAGCTTCCCATTTCATTTATTACAGATGGAGGAAATTGAAGCGCATGAAGATAGATTTTAGCCAATGTACAAAAGGACTAAATGCTTTGCTATTTATTAGTATCCAGAATTACTGACTCTCAGTTAGTGCTCTAACTACAGAATAAAACCATATCTCCCAGCACCAAGAGCAATGACAAACTATGCCAAAATGGTTATGGTCATTTTGTTTACCCTCAACTACCACAGGATGCCAGGTAATACCAGCATGCTAAGTAATCCTGTCCATCTGGCTAATGCAGGCTTCATAACTTATAATCCATTCCTCTGGGCGCAAAGAACTATTAACATGCTAATACACCTTCTCACTATTCTAGCTGCTTTTCAATTAGTAATTATCTATAGACTGAGCCAATGAGAGGCAATTTTTCCAAGTGATTAGCACCTTGGAAATCATAGTCAGGCTGGTTGCTGATTAACATTGTTTGGTTTTGGCAGTTAGCATTTCTCATTCCAGCAAATTACTCTAGTGGGTTCAGTGGTGGCTTGGGACCATGGAAACTCAAGCGTATTCAATGGCCAATGACTATTTTAATAAAATATAATTATGACATGGATATGAGAATTTGATTCACTTGGCAAAATATTATATCAAAACATTTGTTTCAGCTCTTAAAAACATACTGGGGACAATTGCAGAAATTTGAATGTAAAAGTACATTAACTGATACTACTGAATTACCATTGATCATCTTAGGGGTGACAATGGCATTATGGTATGTAACATGGATTCTAAAGTATTTTGAGATGAACTGTCATGATGTCTGCAACTTATATCCAAATGGTTCAGCAACAAATAATAGATAGATGATAGACATATAATAACAATTTTGGCAAAATATTAAAAATGCTTTTTGTTTCAAATAGATCTATTACTTTACCATCATGTAAGAAGATTAATACTATGACTATTCATTTCCAGAAAACTATCTATATACTTGAAATGCCATATTAATAACCAGTATTTGAATTGTGTCTCTCCTTCCATTTTCCAATCTTTTTCTCTTTTCTTTTTTTTTTTTTTTTTTTTTTTGCGGTACGCGGGACTCTCACCGCCGTGGCCTTTCCCGTCCCGGAGCACAGGCTCCGGACGCGCAGGCCCAGCGGCCATGGCTCACGGGCCCTGCCACTCCGCGGCACGTGGGATCCTCCCAGGCCGGGACACGAACCCGCGTCCCCTGCATCGGCAGGCGGACTCCCAACCACTGCGCCACCAGGGAAGCCTTCTCTCTTTTCTTTTAAATTTTATTTTTATTTATTTTAACATCTTTATTAGAGTATAATTGCTTTACAACGGTGTGTTAGTTTCTGCTTTATAACAAAGTGAATCAGTTATACATATACATTTGTTCCCATATCTCTTCCCTCTTGCATCTCCCTCCCACCCTCCCTAACCCACCCCTCTATGTGGTCACAAAGCACCGAGCTGATTTCCCTATGCTATATGGCTGCTTCCCACTAGCTATCTATTTTACGTTTGGTAATGTATATATGTCCATGCCACTCTCTCACTTTGTCACAGCTCTTTCTCCCTAAATATTTAAGAATTGGGGTTAAAATGAAAAAGTTTTAAAAAATTCTAATTCATATTTTAATGCCTTCTAAATCTTGGGAAAGTATCTGTTGGACTGTAGAGATATTTAAAAGTGACTATAAGGATCATGTTACCACAACCAAGGTGCACCTATTCTGGTCCTGTAGGCCCAGCCTTCAGCTGCCTCAAAAAATACCCACTGATGTAGATATAAATGCTTTTGAGACATCCATGAGTAGCCAGCTTTACCATCCATATCACCTGTTATGCTTTTACTTCAGAATCACCCTCACCTTTATTTGGTGTTAGTAACTCAAGGTCAAACAACAACATGCTAGAAAATGTGGTTTCATGTTGCTATAAACATAGTTAACTTTATAGTCTCTTTTAAAATGTATCTTTAAATCAACGTAATTAACTGGTTTGAATATAGTAGTCAAACTAAATTACAGCAGTAAATCTATCTGCCATAAAAATAAAAAATGTTGACCATTAGATAAGTATGCAAATAAATCAAGCCCCACACTTGCAAAAGAACCATAAGGAGTTACTATCAGATTTGTCAAGTTTTGTCTAAATTTTTCTGGTGATATTAAAGATGTAATCCTAAACTGAAAGCAACTATTGAATAATGATTAGGGTAGTAAACATTCATTGAGACATCGGAACACCATAGCTGACATTTCCATATGCAGTATAAATCCTCCTAATATCTTGCTCTTGATAAGAAAAGCATGAAGCTGTATCAGTGAAATACAGTGTTGTAGCTGTTTTGGAAACAAACCATTTTCATTTATTAACAAATTAATCAGGCTTTTCAGAGGACTAAATGTCAATAACTAAAATGTAAAATGTTGCATTATATATTCGTCCACATATTTGATGATACACTTTTTTATTTTTTCTGAAAGAAAATGAATTAGAAGTACATAGTAAGAGACTGAGAAATACATGGTTTTATATTAAATATTAGATTTAACAATAATGCAAAGCATTCTGCAGTTGCCTCCATTTTAAAGTCAGAAATTTTATGTTTCATCAAGGATGAACTCCAAAACCTCCATTATACCAAGATGTTGGTGTATATAATGCTGAAAGCAGTTATACGTGTATATACACAAACTCACACATGCACACACACACTAGCCATTTGAACCAGATTCACATGTTCCTTTCATTTTAAATAGAAACAAGGCCTCCAAGCACCCCAAAATAGACTCTGGTTGGTGGGAAAGCCAAAATCTGGAATTCCAATAATAAATGTCAACATGATAATTTAAAGAATATTTAAAACAAAAAAACTCAGGCTGTGAAGGTCCTAACCCAAACCAGCCTGACCTAATAAAATAATCATTGAATCAAATGAGAAAAATGTGATAAATATGTTTTTTCTTTGACAGTCATGCAAATCTGCATTTCTGAGAGAATTCTGACTCTATATAGAACTTTATATTTATGGATTCTCTTAGCGTGGGAAATGAGCTAGAAGAACAAGGCTAACCAGGATGGAGAAAGAACTATGTGAAAAAAAAAACAAAAACTGGAAACAGAAGAGTACAAAACTGAAGTCAAGAGAATTTTGACTCAGTGATTTTTGACATCTAATTCCCCCCCACACTTTTTTTAACCATGAATGATATTGTGACAAACCAAACGATTACAAAAATCCAAGATTCACTTGCTTGGATAGGGTTTTTATCTCCTGAATTTTCTGAATGGTTTCTTTTGCACCTCCTTGCAAAAATCTTCTTTAAAACAAAAGCAACCTTCTAGTTTAAGATGACATCTCTCAGTATTAAATGCTGATTTATTACACGGTGATAAAATTGCAATACCATCAACCCTAGCAATAATGAATCCCCATGGTCTCTGATTTCACGAGGAACCTGGCATATCAACTGAAAAAAATGAAGAAACATAATCAAATGTCATTGTTAATGATATTCAATTATTCCACTTGTGACCTGAGCTATTATAACTATTACCTTATAATTGCAACTTATCCATTGGGAAAGCCAACTTCAAACATTATCATAGCTTAAAGGTCACTTGGAAAGTATGCAATTATAACAAAATTTTGTGATAGTTATGGAAATTAATTCATTTTTTTATACCTGGCCCCAGATGATATTTGTTCTTTAAAGAATAAATCATAGAATATGAGTTAAATATATTATATTTACAGTGCTTTTTCTACCCCTCACACATTTTTGAAAAGAAAACAAAGAAAAAAATTTCCTTATATAATTCTCTTTCCCAGCAACGTTTTTTCTTCTCAAGATAGCAGCTGCCATCAGTCATGGACCTGCTCTTTGTCATGGGCCTGCTGTATATCTGTAGAGGTGACATCAGCTTCCTTCCTTGCTTTTTGCCCTGCCTCTAGTGTTGCAGTGCTCTCAGGCCTCCCGTTTATCTCCAACAATAAGGCGGAAAAGAGCAGCGACTCAGAAAGCAGTACCCTGTTCTTTCTTAGCCTAAACAGCAAAAAAAATACACATTTTCCTGGTTTTATAAAAATGAACAAAACTTGAAAATAAACTCTACCATTTCGTTATATTTAGATCTCCACAATAACCACCACTTCTTAACAGCTTTCCATGTGCCAAGCACTGTTTTAGGTGCCTTACACACACCTAATTGAAGTCATCTGCTTCTTTCTTTCTCTTGGTTTGACTTTCACAAGCAAAAGTGTTCATTTAAAGTAGATATGGGAACATATGTATATGTATAACTGATTCACTTTGTTATAAAGCAGAAACTAACACACCATTGTAAAGTAATTATACTCCAATAAAGATGTAAAAAAAAAAGTAGAATACATTGAGGAATTGATAGAAAAGACAGAAATATTAGGCTACCCTTATCCAAACTACTTCACCAGCAATGACTGCATGACTCTAGGTGACCGATACTTACAACTGGGGTAAGAATTCAAAAGCAGGGAAAGGGTGGGAATAGCAGACTCAGAGGATGCCTGGGAGTCTTAACCTCCCCTGGGTCCCGAACTATTCCTATTCCTATTCTGAGTCCCAGAATAGAAAGAAGAATAACTCTTGCCTTGGTGATGAGGCTAAAGTTAGTCTAAACCAAAATGCCCATCAAGGAAGGAAGGAGAGGAACAGATGAGGATATAGCAGGTGGTGAGTTATGGAGACCAAAGAGGAGGTTAGAAGAAGAAGCAAACTCAACAGCCTGGAGAAGTGGGAATAGGCAGGAGCCGTTAGACTTGCCCTGAGTACAGAATGCCAAACTCTGCTGCAGCCTTTTATCTACTTTTTCCAACAACTTTGACTGTTTTCCCCAATGAGTTAAATGAACTTAGCAATTGTTTTACTGCACAGACAATAAGAAAATGACTGCCTGAATGATATAGAGGAATTTGGGCACATCAGTTTCTGGAAAAAAGCACTGACTCTTCTTTTTTTTAACTCTTTCTTTGAAAAAGAGTAAAAGTAATATATAACAACAAGGATAAATCTTAAAAACATAAAATTGATGAAAAAAGTAAATACGTATACCTTTTTTCTACATTCAAAATAGGCAAAACAATTCTATTTATAAACACATATATGTGTTTATAAAAGTATTAAAATAGACTGGAGTCACATTTTTTCCCCTCCAACATTAACTTTCTTATAGAAAATGTCTGTG
Organism: Aethalodelphis obliquidens; assembly: GCF_003676395.1. Lineage (NCBI taxonomy): Eukaryota > Metazoa > Chordata > Mammalia > Artiodactyla > Delphinidae > Aethalodelphis > Aethalodelphis obliquidens. Next base: position 14,869,772 of record NW_020837954.1, read on the forward strand.
TAGCAAAACAATTGTTCAAGTTTAGCCAACTAAGTTGCTGGGACTGGGGCTGGGGGGTGGGGGAAGGGTAATTAACCAGTCAAGTTGGTCATCAGACATTATTTAGAAAAAGAATCCATAGATAAACACTCTTCCTCTTATATTTTCTTATAGATATAGTACATAATTATCCTTTTCTTTTTCCAGCCTTATATTCTTACTTTATATCCCCAACTATGAATAATCATAGAATGAGGCTCATCACAGGATTAGGGAAAAATCAACCCAGCTTGTAGGAAAAAGTGATGGCCTTTATTTTTTTAACCCCCTTCTCACAGTTCAGCTAAATCAGACAAATGAACATTGTCCTGTTTCAGGTTATTTTAATTTTACAATGAGAAGTAACAGGTATCTTTGGGACACAAATCAATTTTGACACTTTTTACCTATTATCTATAACTAAAATTCTTAATTTAAGCCTAATTAAAAGTAGCATTACTGAATAGTTGTTGAGTCAAATTTTAACTCATTTATAAAATAAAATACGCATAGAACATTCTTATGCATAGATTGCTATAAAGAAATGAGAACAGTGTTTGATATCCTTGACAGGCCAAGGCTCTGTCTAAACACACAAAGAAAGCAATCTTTCTGGATTATTTCAAAAGGGGTGTTTTTTGTCTTAACACGTTGGGATAGGGTGAATTTCCAATTTCTCTGGACAAGTTAATCTAAACATGCAGATTGGTCTGGTCTGAGTATGTGGACATAGCCTGATCCTGCACCAATTCCGTGACGGAGCAGAAGTTTCTACATTTGTTAAATCGCTCTGCCATAATGTCCTCATCCTTCTCAGAGTGTCTCTCAGTGTCATCATGATTCATCAAAAAAAGTACAGTGACTACATAAATAAGGGCAGCCATTAAAGTGAACTATTTCAGAGAACTATGCCTTGAGGAAAAAACTGTTTACATTAGACACGGCCTTACACTCAGTTCTCTCCCTCAACCACAAAAGGAAGATGGATAGTCTTTGGTCAGATGAACAGTTTATGAGGTTTTGTACTACATAAAGTGACATCTTCAGGGCCATGTGTATGTACATTGTAAACCCTTGAGATATTTTATATTGCAACATACATATTTAATGTGATCATAAAAAAGCTTATTTGTCTCAAAGTCTCTTTTACCCTTACTTATATGACCAAACAGCTTGATGCTGCTGGCTAACTTTTCAAAACTTTCATTGTTCATGGCTGCAATGGGAACATGCCCAACTTCCACAGATATATAAATCAGATTCGAGCAGCAAATGACACATTCAGAATGAGTAATATGACATCCATATGGAAGCCTAGTGACAGAAATTGAAGAAATGAGGTGTTTTTAAATCCCAGCAGGTTTATTTAGCTCCAAATTGTTTCTACAGTGACATATTATTACTTTTTTAATTCCAAAAATGGTTAAGCTAACAAGCCAAAAATTATTTAGTACATTGTACACAACATAAAAGAGCATGAGACCCTTTTAATAAAAGACAGAAATAGTCTTTAACTAGTAAGGTGAATTAATAGAAAGTTTAAAAATCATATCTCCAAATGGAAATTCACTTGAATGACACCGAATAGCATTTTACTACACAAGCAATACAGGCTACATAAAGGCTTGCAAGTTCATCTTCATGGTATCTGTTACTGACAGCAGAGTTATTAGCCAGCAGAAACTACTGCTGTAAATAATACTCTAGGATCAGTATGAGGAAGTTCTTGAGAAATGAAAGCCACTGATGAATCTTACTGGATCCTGAAAATTGAAATATAAATAGTGGGTTGAATATCATGTGCACATTATTTGACAACCAAAGCATAACAATGAAGTGATCTTATCTATCAGTCTTGCTTAGTTTTATCCTAAAGGGACCTCAAAATGACATCTAAAAACAAGTGTTCCTGGGTTATAATGTTAGGTGGATCACTTAAAGACATATTAAACTATCAGAAAAGATAAGAGTCTCAAGTGTTGTTTATACTATTGGGTAAAAATTGCTCCAGATATCATTGAGAAACTGGCTTACTCAAAATTTTACCCACATTGATCTTGGGCTGTCTCCATAACCCAAAAAAGAGGACTTGAATCAAGTTCGGTCATTACTAGTCTAATTCACACAGCAATCAAAATTTATATCTCAGGGCTTCCCTGGTGGCGCAGTGGTTGAGAGTCCGCCTGCCGATGCAGGGGACACGGGTTCATGCTCCGGTCCGGGAAGATCCCACATGCCGCGGAGAGGCTGGGCCCCTGAGCCATGGCCGCTGAGCCTGCACGTCCGGAGCCTGTGCTCCGCAATGGGAGAGGCCACAACAGTGAGAGGCCCGCGTACCGCAAAAAAATAAAAATAAAAAAAGGCAACGGCAAAGAAGAGGACAGAGAGAGGGAGAGAAAGAAATTCTAGGCATAGGAAAAATAATTTGTGGAGGTATAGAGACAAGAAGAAAATAAGGCAGCAGCTTCCTGCAAGAAGTTTGGTGTTCAATGGGGCAGAAAGAACATGTAAGGGAATGGCAGGTCTTCACTGTACCCAAAAATTTGGAAAGAGGGCAGAATAGATATGCCTACCTGGTTCATTTTTCTGAGATATAATGGAAACCACTGAGGAGAAACAAGTAAAACCAGGAAAGGTAGAAATGGTGCTAACGCTTGTGCAGAAGTGAAGGCTCCAGAGCTACTTATTAAATTGTAAAAGTGACCCCAAACCTCTAGAATGGCACACCCTCTGCCAGATAAGGGAAAGGAACTCTGTTTCATGGCATTTAACACTCTTTTAGGAGAAAGAGCAGTGCCTGAATATTCTCAGAATGCTGAGTTTTCTCTCCCTTGCCATTTCCTTCTGTGACAGGAAAGTGGAGTGAATGAAATATCATCCCCAGCTTGAGGAAGAAAAAAGAAAGAATTGCTTTCAAAGTATTCTAGGAAGAGGATCAAGTTACCTGTATCATATTGGAGTAAAGAAGACTGGTCAGAGCCAGCCAAGCTTGAGCAAGGTAGAAAGAAATGGCACGGACATTACATAAACATATTACAGCAAAGAATATGCATGCAAAAGCCAAAAAAGAAACCAAGCTATAAGAAAAACATAACTTAAAGAATAGAATAAAACCAATACAATTAATTGCTTCATGCCATAAAAACAACTTAAGAAACTCAAAATTTTAAAAAAGAGTCCAAAGACTAGTTGATAAAACAGAATGAAATGAGATAATTTAATTGAAACAAGGAACAGAATAGACAATGCTGAAAGTCATATTAGTTAAGACAGAAAAGAGATAAGATCATCACAGTGCCTTCAAAAATAAAAACCAGTGTAAAACTATTAGGCAAAAGCTAATAGAAATGAAATACAAAAATTATACAGTACAAGGGTAATGTGTTGAAATAGAATTCAGAGAATGAAACAGAAGATGCATCCAAAGGTAAAATTATAAGAAAATTTTCTGGACATGGATAAACAACTGTATATGTAGATCAAAAAGAGCACACTGTGTTCTAGGAAATTTTGAAACAAAACACTCAACTCTAAAACAAATCCAGTTATACTTTTAAACTTAAAAAAAAAAAAAAAACCCTTTAGAATCATGCAAACCAAAACCAGAGTAGGGAATGGGGGGTATAGATCATCTTCACAGGGAAAAAGATGGCAGGTTGCTTCTGGAACATTAAATGCCAGAAAATAAAGAAGCACTGTGTGTAAGTTCAGGAGGAAAGTGTAACCCCAAAATATAACTCAACTAACACAGGAGCCATGGGCATTTCTCAGAAAGTTTGCCTGATGGTGAAATTCAACCTATTGGAGATGGATAGATACAAAGATCTTTAGAATAAAGTATCTGTAATAAAGAGACTGGCAGTGAGATTGAATCAATTTAAATATAAAATCAATCCTAAACAACTGTGGGAATTATAATTATTATATCTGTTCAATGCAAAAACAACAATATAACAAAACTCAGGAGGGAGGTGAAAAAGTGGTACAAATTATTGTACTAATTTTTTTATATTTCAAGGCAGGAAATCAAAACAGTTTTTTTAATGACTCCAACCACTTAGTGTTTTGAAAATTCTCTTTTTCCATCCTTAAAGAGATTACTTAAGAAATAAAATCCCTATGTTAAAAAAATATTTATTTGAGTTTCAACAATTAATTTTACTCATTTATTTTTCTACTTTTAAATTCAAGCACAATTAACAAAATACCATTCATTTGGAAAATATCATTAATAATATAACTTTATTTTTATTCAAGTTCTATTTTTCTATCTTCTATTGCATGGAAGATATCTAGGATAATATTTACTTAATGAGAAGTTCTAGGAGATGTGATGGGAAGGAGAAGGTTGTACTATCCAGCATTGACTTGATAATGCATGTTTATCAATTTTAAAAAATAAAAACCAATATGCCAGGATACTATCAGTGGCTAGTTCTGGATGTTGGGAATATGGATTTATTCATTCATTTATTGAAAAATCTTTATCGGGCACTCATTATGTAGTAAGTACTGTCCAGGGTGCTGAAAATGCAACAGCAAAAAAAAACAAAGCCCTTTCTTCAAGGAGCTTGTGAGAAGGGGAGAACAGAAAAAAAAAACACATAGAAAGTAAATATGTACTATGTTAGAAAGTAGTAAGATGAGCTATGAAGAAAAATATCTATCTAAGAGCAAGATGACCATATGTTCCAGTTTGCTAGAGCCAGTCCCAGTTTATGACTCTTGTTTCCTAACTGACTGGGGTTCCTTTTCAATCTCAAAATTATCCTGTTTTGGATGACAATTTATATGTTTACCCACATAAGGGTGATATGAAGTGTTCTAGGGTGGGATTCAGAGACAGTGGCCAGAAAAGTCCACATGATAAGGTAATATTTGAGCAGAGACTTGAAGAAGGGAAGGAACAAACCATGGAGGTATATATAAGGGAAGGAGTACTCCAGGCAAAAGGAGCATCAAAGACAAAGACCTTAGATCAGGATATGCTTGTCATCTTCCAAGACCACAAAGAAGGTTCAGAGGGATGGAGGCAGCAGGTGAGCTCAGAGGGGTTGGACAAAGAGAGGATAGACAGTGGGACAGTCATAAAGGGCCCTTTAGGCTCTCTTGTAAGCAGACTGGCTTTTACTTTGAATGAGACAAGATGCTAAGAGAGGATTTCAAGCAAGGAATTATTTGACCTGACTTATATTTTTAAATAACCTGGCTGCTGTGTAGAGACCAGATCATGGGAAGCAAGGATAGAAACAGAATAAGGAGGCTATGGGAAAAATCCAGGTGAAGAACTGAAGGGTGGTAGCAGTGAAGGTGGTAAGAATGGGAACAAGATAGGATGGAAGATTGTTATTGTTCTTCCTTGCACTTTCCTGTATCTTTTAAATTTAATAAAATTAACATTTTAGAGGAGGAACCAAGATGGCAGAGTAGAAGGACGTGCTCTCGCTCCCTCTTGCGAGAACACCAGAATCACAACTAGCTGCTGGACAATCAACGACAGGAAGACACTGGAACTCACCACAAAAGATACCCCACATCCAAAGACAAAGGAGAAGCCACAATGAGATGGTAGAAGGGGTGCAATCACAGTAAAATCAAATCCCGTAACTGCTGGGTGGGTGACTCACAGACTGGCGAACACTTATACCACAGAAGTCCACCCACTGGAGTGAAGGTTCTGAGCCCCATGTCAGGCTTCCAAACCTGGGGGTCCAGCAATGGGAAGAGGAATCCCTAGAGAATCAGATTTTGAAGCCTAGTGGGAATTGATTGCAGGACTTCGACAGGACTGGGGGAAACAGAGACTCCACTCCTGGAGGGCACACACAAAGTAGTGTGCACATTGGGATGCAGGGGAAGGAGCAGGGACCCCAGGGGAGACTGAACCACACCTACCTGCTAGTGTTGGAGGGTCTCCTGCAGAGGCGGGGGGTGGCTCTGTTTCACCATGGGGACAAGGACACTGGCAGCAGAACTCTGGGAAGTACTCCATGGCCTGAGCCCTCCCAGAGTCTCTCATTAGCCCCACAGAAGAGCCCAAGTAGGCTCCAGTGTTGGGATGCCTCAGGCCAAACAACCAGCAGGGAGGGAACCCAGCCCCACCCATCAACAGTCAAGTGGATTAAAGTTTAACTGAGCTCTCCCCACCAGAGGAACAGTCAGCTCTACCTACCACCAGTCCCTCCCGTCAAGACATTAGATACCCTCATTCACAAGAGGGCAGAGAGCACAGGCAAGAAGAAATACAGTCCTGCAGCCTGTGGAACAAAAAACACATTCACAGAAAGAGAGACAAGATGAAAAGGCAGAGGGCTATGTACCAGATAAAGAAACAAGATAAAACCCCAGAAAAACAACTAAAGGAAGTGAAAAGAGGCAACCTTCCAGAAAAAGAATTCAGAATGATAGTGAAGATGATCCAGGACCTCGGAAAAAGAATGGAGGCAAAGATTGAGAAAATGCAACAAATGTTTAACAAAGACCTAGAAGAATTAAAGAACAAACAGAGATGAACAATACAGTAACTGAAATGAAAACTACACTAGAAGGAATCAACAGCAGAATAACTGAGGCAGAAAAACGGATAAGTGACCTGGAAGACAGAATGGTGGAATTCACTGCTACGGAACAGAATAAAGAAAAAAGAATGAAAAGAAATGAAGACAGCCTAAGAGACCTCTGGGACAACATTAAATGCAACAACATTCGCATTATAGCAGTCCCAGAAGGAGAAGAGAGAAAGGACCCGAGAAAATATCTGAAGAGATAACAGTCAAAAACTTCCCTAACATGGGAAAAAAATAGCCACCCAAGTCCAGGAAGCACAAGCGAGTCCCATACAGGATAAACCCAAGGAAAAACATGCCAAGAACATACTAATCAAATTGGCAAAAATTAAAGACAAAGAAAAATTATTGAAAGCAGCAAGGGAAAAACGAAAAATAACATACGAGGGAACTCCCATAAGGTTAACAGCAGATTACTCAGCAGAAACTCTACAAGGCAGAAGGGAGTGGCATAATATACTTAAGGTGACGAAAAGGAAGAACCAACAACCAAGATTACTCAGCCCGGCAAGATTCTCATTTAGATTCCATGGAGAAGTCAAAAGCTTTACAGACAAGCAAAAGCTAAGAGAATTCAGCACCACCAAACCAGCTCTACAACAAATGCTAAAGGAACTTCTCTAGGCAGGAAACACAAGAGAAGAAAAGGACCTACAAAAACAAACCCAAAACAATTAAGAAAATGGTCATAGGAACATACATATCGATAATTACCTTAAACGTGAATGGATTAAATGCTCCAACCAAAACACACAGGCTTGCTGAATGGATACAAAAACAAGACCCATATATATGCTGTCTACGAGAGACCCACTTCAGACCTAGGGACACACACAGATTGAAAGTGAGGGGATGGAAAAAGATATTCCATGCAAATGGAAATCAAAATAAAGCTGGAGTAGCTATATTCATATCAGATAAAATAGACTTTAAAATAAAGAATGTTACAAGACACAAGGAAGGACACTACATAACGATCAAGGGATCAATCCAAGAACACGATATAACAATTAAAAATATATATGCACCCAACTTAGGAGCACCTCAATACGTAAGGCAACTGCTAACAGCTATAAAAGAAAAAAATTGACAGTAACACAATAATAGTGGGGACTTTAACACCTCACTTATCCCAAGGGACAAATCATCCAAAATGAAAATAAATAACGAAACAGAAGCTTTAAATGACACAATAGACCAGACAGATTTAATTGTTATTTATAGGACATTCCATCCCAAAACAGCAGATTACACTTTCTTCTCAAGTGCACACGGAACATTCTCCAGGATAGATCACATTTTGGGCCACAAATCAAGCCTCAGTAAATATACGAAAATTGAAATAATATCAAGCATCTTTTCTGACCACAATGCTATGAGATTAGAAATCAATTACGGGAAAAAAACGTAAAAAACACAAACACATGGTGGCTAAACAATACACTACTAAATAACCAAGAGATCACTGAAGAAATCAAAGAGAAAATAAAAAAATACCTAGACACAAATGACAATGAAAACAAGACTATCCAAAACCTATGGGATGCAGCAAAAGCAGTTCTAACAGGCAAGTTTATAGCTATACAAGCCTACCTCAAGAAACAAGAAAAATCTCAAATAACAATCTAACCTTACACCTAAAGGAACTAGAGAAAGAAGAAAAAACAAAACCCAAAGCTAGCAGAAGGAAAGAAATCATAAAGATCAGAGCAGAAATAAATGAAATACAAACAAAGAAAACAATAGCAAAGATCAATAAAACTAAATCAATAAAACTAAAAGCTGGTTCTTTGAGAAAATATAAAAAATTGACAAACCATTAGCCAGACTCATCAAGAAAAAGAGGGAGAGAACTCAAATCAATAAAATTAGAAATGAAAAAGGAGAAGTTACAACAGACACCGCAGAAATACAAAGCATCCTAAGAGACTACTAAAAGCAACTCTTTGCCAATAAAATGGACAACCTGGAAGAAATGGACAAATTCTTAGAAAGGTACAACCTTTCTGAACCAGGAAGAAACAGAAAATATGAACAGACCAATCACAAGTAATGAAATTGAAACTCTGATTAAAAATCTTCCAACAAACAAAAAGTCCAGGACCAGATGGCTTCACAGGTGAATTCTATCAAACATTTAGAAAAGAGCTAACACCCATCCTTCTCAAACTCTTGCAAAAAATTGCAGAGGAAGGAACACTTCCAAACTCATTCTATGAGGCCACCATCACCCTGATACCAAAACCAGACAAAGATACTACAAAAAAAGAAAATTACAGACCAATACCACTGATGAATATAGATGCAAAAATCCTCAACAAAATACTAGCAAACAGAATCCAACAACACATTAAAAGGATCACACACCACGATCAAGTGGGATTTATCCCAGGAATACAAGGATTCTTCAATATATGCAAATCAATCAATGTGACACACCATATTAACAAACTGAAAAACAAAAACCATATGATCTTCTCAATAGCTGCAGAAAAAGCTTTTGACAAAATTCAACACCAATTTATGATAAAAACTCTCCAGAAAATGGGCACAGAGGGAACCTACATCAACATAATAAAGGCCATATACGACAAACCCACAGCAAACATCATTCTCAATGGTGAAAAACTGAAAGCATTTCCTCTAAGATCAGGAATGAGACAAGGATGTTCACACTCGCCAGTGTTATTCAACATAGTTTTGGAAGTCCTAGCCATGGCAATCAGAGAAGAAAAAGAAATAAAAGGAATACAAATTGGAAAAGAAGAAGTAACACTGTCACTGTCTGCAGATGACATGATAGTATACATAGAGAATCCTAAAAACGCCACCAGAAAACTACTAGACCTAATCAATGAATGTAGTAAAGTTGCAGGATACAAAATTAATGCACAGAAATCTCTTGCATTCGTATACACTAATAATGAAAAATCTGAAAGAGAAATTATGGAAACACTCCCATTTACCACTGCAACAAAAAGAAAAAAATACCTAGGAATAAACCTACCTAGGGAGACAAAGACCTGTATGCAGAAAACTATAAGACACTGATAAAAGAAATTAAAGATGATACCAACAGATGGAGAGATATACCATGTTCTTGGATTGGAAGAATCAATATTGTGAAAATGACTATACTACCCGAAGCAATCTACAGATTCAATGCAATCCCTATCAAACTACCAATGGCATTTTTTACGGACCTGAACAAATCATCTTAAAATTTGTATGGAGAAACAAAAGACCCCGAATAGCCAAAGCAGCCTTGAGGGAAAAAACAGAGGTGGAGTAATCAGACTCCCTGACTTCAGACTATACTACAAAGCTACAGTAATCAAGACAATATGGTACTGGCACAAAAACAGAAGCACAGATCAACTGAACAAGATAGAAAGCCCAGAGATAAACCCACGCTCATATGGCAACTAAACGATTATAAAGGAAGCAAAGATATACAATGGAGAAAAGACAGTCTCTTCAATAAGTGGTGCTGGGAAAACTGAACAGCTACATATAAAAGAATGAAATTAGAACACTCCCTAAAACCATACACAAAAATATACTCAAAATGGATTAGAGACCTAAATGTGAGACCGGACACTATTAAACTCTTAGAGGAAAACATAGGAAGAACACTCTTTGACATAAATCACAGCAAGATCTTTCTTGATCCACCTCCTAGAGTAATGGAAATAAAAACAAAAATTAACAAATGGGACCTAATGAAACTTCAAAGCTTTTGCACAGGAAAGGAAACCATAAACAAGACAAAAAGCCAACCCTCAGAATGGGAGAAAATATTTGTAAACGAATCAATGGACAAAGGATTAATCTCCAAAATATATAAACAGCTCATGCAGCTCAATATTAAAGAAACAAACAACCCAATCCAAAAATGGGCAGAAGACCTAAATAGACATTTCTCCAAAGAAGACATACAGATGGCCAAGAAGCACATGAAAAGCTGCTCAACATCACTAATTATTAGAGAAATGCAAATCAAAACTACAATAAGGTATCACCTTACACCAGTTAGAATGGGCATCATCAGAAAATCTACAAACAACAAATGCTGGAGAGGGTGTGGAGAAAAGGGAACCCTCTTGCACTGTTGGTGGGAATGTAAATTGATAGAGCCACTATGGAGAATAGTATGGAGGTTCCTTAAAAAACTAAAAATAGAATTACCATATGACCCAGCAATCCCACTACTGGGCATATACCCAGAGAAAACCATAATTCAAAAAGACACATGCAGGCTTCCATGGTGGCGCAGTGGTTGAGAGTCCGCCTGGCGATGCAGGGGACACAGGTTCGTGCCCCAGTCCGGGAAGATCCCACATGCTGCAGAGCGGCTGGGCCCGTGAGCCATGGCCGCTGAGCCTGCGCGTCCGGAGCCTGTGCTCTGCAACGGGAGAGGCCACAACAGTGAGAGGCCCGCGTACCGCAAAAAAAAAAAAACAAAAAACAAAAAGACACAAGCACCCCAATGTTCACTGCAGCGCTATTTACAATAGCCAGGTCATGGAAGCAACCTAAACGCCCATCGACAGACAAATGGATAAAGATATGGTACATATATACAATGAAATATTACTCAGCCATAAAAAGGAAAGAAATTGAGTCATTTATTGAGACGTGGATGGATCTCAAGACTGTCATACAGAGTGAAGTCAGTCAGAAAGAGAAAAACAAATATCGTATATTAACACATGCACGTGGAACCTAGAAAAATGGTACAGATGAACCAGTTTGCAGGGCAGAAGTTGAGACACAGATGTAGAGAACAAACATATGGACACCAAGGGGCAAAAACCGCGGTGGGGTAGGGATGGTGGTGTGCTGAATTGGGCGATTGGGATTGACATGTATACACTGATGTGTATAAAACTGATGACTAATACGAACCTGAAGTATAAAAAGACAACTAACACTAAACTTTCTTTGTGTTATTTGTATGGAAATATGTTAATATAAATGTTTCAGACATTACATGAAATTTCTAAAAATCTTATATGTTCTGGTATAATGTTATAAGTCATAATTCTAATTATTACTTTAAAATGTATATCTCAGAAATAACTAAATTTCCTTGTCAACTGCATTATTATGAACTTTCATCAAATCTTTAATCGTGGTCATTTTTCAGACTTTTGTCATTTACAGACAGTTCTGGGTGTACTCTGATGCTTTTGCAAATATGTTCCTATAAAAGGGTTTCATCTTCAAGGAATTCATGGAAAAGACTGTGACAGGTACAGGTTTCTGGTAACTGACTATACTGCTGAACTGAATGAATAAGCATTTTCAGAACTCTAATGGAAAACTGATGAATTCATAAAAAGTGCTAACAAAAGATGAAGATGAAAAAAAATTACATGGGACTGACTGAACTGCTGAGGATGATTATAATTTTTGTGACTTTCTGTTTGAATAAAAAAAAAATCCCACAAGGACTCAAAGGCAAAAAATATACAAATCAATTTTCACTGCAAAGTAAAGGAGCTGTTATAGTGCAGGATCACTGCACTGAATGTCAATATTATGACATAGTATGATTGTGTTTCGTATTTGGTAATTGCAATCATTGTTGCTTTTGTTGTGGTCATCCATTTACAATGATTGGTGTCAGTTTATTTATCTCTTGTAAAAATAAAATACAGTGTGTGTGTGTGTGTGTGTGTGTGTGAAAAAAGAAAGACAACACCTGTTTCTTAAGGTCACCACCTGGCATTATACCTTTGTATAAAAATTTGACTACATTTAAACTCCTTTTCATAAAATTAACCACACTGATGACAAATAAAAATTTACTTTTTAAAAGAGTAATGGTAAAAGCTTCAAGAGACATTTAGTAGACTCTAACAGAAGCTAATGGCCATTTGTAGGAGGTAAAAGAGGGGCAGTCCTTTAAGATTATCAAGTTTTTGCCTTAAGCAGCAAGAATCATGGCTCCATTAAACAAAACAGGGGATGCAGAAGATACAACAAGCACTGGGTATTAGAACATTGAATTAAAGTGCCCACAAACCAGTGCTAACCAGGCATTAACCAAGAAGCAATCATACAGAGTGGTTTTAGAAAGCTATCTGGGTCTGGGATAGAGTTAAAGAGTCATCAACACAAAAGTTATGATTGAAGTTATGTGGGAATAACTGAAAGAGAGTGTGGACACAGGGGAAAAGAACGATGCCATGGAAGAAGAGAAGTCTGTATACTGGACAAGAACAAGAGGAAGTGGGAGAAGGTGCAGAAGGAAATGGTGTTTTTGAAGGCCAAGATATAAAGGGAGTGCCAAACTTCACATGTATTATCATTATGTCAACTCATCTGACTGAATATCATCCAGCCCAGGGAAGGAGGTTTGCAAGTGTTTAAGCCCCCATTTAAAAATAGAACTTTGCTGCTGCAAGTTCTTTTTCACTGTAAACTTGATAGAGATAAAATATGACTGTGCCTGTGATGCTAATTTAGTATTTGTTTTATAATTTCTATAGCCTTTTGTGTTACTTTAAGTGATCCTTAAAAAAGACTTTTTGAACACTGTAGACTATATAAACTATAATGCCTGCTTTAAAATATAATATAATCTCCATTTATATCCAATTAACCATCTCAGTCTTCCTTAATAACATTCTTGCCTTAAACAGTGTCATCTTGAACTAATATGATTCAGGTCTGGTAAGACTATAGATGTTCCTCCTGCAACTCTGAATGGAGAAACAGAAGTCTACAAAATCCTACTTGGGTTTCATCTAGTCTACTGCCATACAAGGGCAAGTTCATATATTGCTGTTTTATTTTTTCATGATTAAAACTAAGTTTATCAGATATTTTTTCTACTGAAATTTTCCTTTATTTTGACTTTAATAGGTATTTAAAACCCCTTTTTCCCCAGTCAATCTGTGATTGGTGGGGCATGGCAAGAAAAAAGGATGCGCTGGCAAACAGCCTCCTGTCTTTCACTCATAAAACATATTTATGATGAAAAGAAGGTGATAAAACAGGAAAGTATTAGCTCTTCTCACTGATGTTATTCCATCCACACATCTGCAAAGCCTCAGCTCTCAACTATTCACCCTTGGGAAGAAATCGGCAAGGCAAATTTCTCATTTTCCTAATTTCAAGGTGACTGAAGCCCTAGAGTCTCCTATAACTGTTGTTCATGGACATTTAGGATTTACACTCCTCGGGAAATAGACAATTCATACATTTTAACACTCAAATCAACCTTGAGTGCCCTTCTATCCTTCTTCAAGTAATAAAGACACAATGATCAATTTTGCACATTTTCTCACTGGCATCTTACATGGGCTGTGAAAGTTTAATAGGGTTCTATTTCTGAAAATTATGCCATGTTGCTTTAGCTATTCTGATACCCAAGGAATTGGAAAGGTGAATCATTCATTCTGTTGCTTAGGGAGATATTTCCAGAGAAAAGGATTCTGAACTCCCTTCCAAATCTAAAACTTTCTTTCAAAATCTCCTTTGCTGAACACATCATTGCTTACCAGGTATCCCTAAATAACGCCTTCTCTTCTTAGAGGATAATTTCAAACTAGTACATCTGTTAAGTGAGCATCTTTTGTATGACATTTTTCTGTCAGCAGGTTTATCTCTTTGATCGCATGATATTGTGTTCATTTTGGTCACAGTGTTGATTTTCCCACCTGTGAAACTATTCCTACCGCTTGATCAATGGATAGACTTTTGTGTCCACCCACTTTCTTCAGCCAAGAAGAAATAAATATGTGGACTTCCCTGATGGCGCAGTGGTTAAGAATCCACCTGCCAATGCAGGGGACACAGGTTCGATCCCTGGTCCGGAAAGATGTCACATGCCGTGGAGCAACTAAGCCCATGCACCACAACTACTGAAGCATGCACCTAGAGCCCGTGCTCCGCAACGAGAGGCCACAGCAATGAGAAGCTTGCCTACCGCAAGGAAGAGTAGCCCCCACTCGCTGCAACTAAAGAAAGCCCCTGCGCAGCAACGAAGACCCAACACAGCCAAAAATAAATAAATAAATTTAAATAAATAATATGTGTACTGCATACAACAGCATTAACAGTAAAATCAAAAGCATGTACTGGCTCTGCAGTATGATTTGCAGACAATCAGTATCACCTGAGAACTTCTGAAAACTATAAATTCTCACCCTGTTTCCAGATCTAGTGAATCAGAATATCTCAGGGAAGGGCCCAGCAAGTGAAGGCTTAACAAGCCCTCCAGGTGATTCTGATGAAGTTAAAGTTTGAGAAGCACTGAATAGTAGAAACACCTGGGGTGCTTTCTTTTTTTTTTAATGAGAATGTGCATTGGAGGTGAGTGGGGCATATCAGACTAATTAAATCAAAATCTCTGCGACTGGGACCTGGCACTGATATGTTTTAAAAGTTCTCAGATGTGTGTTCTAATGCACAATCAGATTTGAGAGCCACTGCTGCAGAGACAACCTGTCTTAAATGGTGAAAATCACTCTTTAACTTATATAAAACAATTTACTGGTTTTGCAATCTACTAGTTATATTTATTTAGGTGCTTATTTTATCTACCCAATTAGCTTGAGGTGAGAGTCCAAGTATTATTCATATTTCATCCCCTGAAGTGATTAGCACAATCTCATGCACAGTGAATTTAATAAGAGCATATTTCAATACCCACTCCACAAAGCACTGTCCCATTTGTTCCTCACAACACACCTCTGAAATAGGCAGATCACTCTCATTTTTTTTTTTTTTTAATAGAGCCCACAGAGGATAACTGACTTATTTTCTCATAGTTAATTACAGCAAAACCACCTACCCAGAGATCTTTCCAACTCTAAATGTTTCTCCTCTTCAACTTCTATCTGGGATGCAGTTTCCCTACAGAGAGTCTTCTCACTTTCTGTAAAACGATCCTCTCCTATCCCATCTCCTCACCACCACTTCTGGGCCAGAATTTATGCCTTTCAAAAGGCATCGTTTAGCTTCAGAGAGTTACAGCTCTCTTCACCCTGCAGAGACGTGAAGCATCATTGATTTTAAGATGCTCGAATGCTGAAGCCACAGAACACAGTCTTCACTAAAAAAGTTCTGGAAAGGAGGGAAGTAGGTAATAAAATGATATGTCTCTTAGCTCACTGATCTTTAACACTGATAATTCTCAAAGTAAAGGAAATCATCAAGTGAATGTGACAGTACACATTTTTTTCTAAATGAATTTGCTATTGTTTTAATCACAGCCTTCAGATGGCTCAACACCTACTGTCATGAAAACATGAACCCAATGAATTGTAGCACGAATAGCATGCAAATTCATCCGTATGCCAGCCATGCACCATCTGCAAGAAAGGCCTATAAATAATCCTTCTTTTCTTTCCAAATCCAAACAATTCTATTGTACACAAGCCATATTCATAGATGGATCACCATACACACTCTCATTAGAGGCTTCCAAGTGTTATTTCTTTTTTCCTAGAGCATAGATGTTGAATACTTGGTCTGCATTCTTCACAGCGTGGGTGGGCTATGTGAAATGTTTTAGGTTTTGATCATAACTATATTCAGGCTGCAGCTTCTGCCCTTAGGAAGAATCAGCATCTGTCTTGATTATCAGTTGTGCTAAGGAAGTCACTCTTAAGGCACATTTTACTTTAGCTCCCACAGGCTGAACAATCCAAAAGATTCCACAAGTTTTATTTACTGCACTCTCATAATAAATTTAAAACTTTATAACCTGAATAGGGAATAAAGATAAAGAAACAAAATTATCCAGACTCATATTCACAGCCCTAATTTAGATGAGAAGGTCACATTACTATTCATGAGGGGGGAGCCCGTGAATTTGCCAGGGAACACGTTGCCATGCTGCACTGTATCAGGGAGTCTGCTGGGGTCAGATCATACTCCCTCCCAGCATCTGGAAAGCCCAAACCTTCTCTCTGATGGTGGCAAACAGGAGAAAGGAGGCAAGGTGGTAATTAAGCAGAGAAGGACATGGCAGTAAAAGTAAAGTCAAGACTTGAAACAGAAAGCATAAGAAGATGTCAATAGGGTCATTTCCACATAAGGTACACTGAGAAGAGAAGCAAATATAAAAATTTTTCGTCTTCATAGTTAACATTTAGAGGTTACCAATACAAGCTGTAGAATCAATACCCTAAATACTAATGGTATGTCCACTAATCTGTGTGATTTTTGGTAACTTAATTTTTCTGTGCCTCAGTAACTTCATCTGTGAAATAGGGATAATAATGGTTCCTACCTTACAGGTATCATTGGTGAGGGGCTTAGAAAGATGTCTGGCACAGAGCACACAGTGAATATTTGCTATTATTATTATTGTCATTATTATTTGATGTCTCCTCTTAAACTAAGAAGAGTTCCAATATAAAACATACAGGATAGAGATTGTAAGTGATTCGTTTGGCTCTCTGTAGCTTTCAGCCTGTGCTCCTGGCCATGGCAATGATAGCTTCCTCTTCAGTAACTGGTAATTCTGGTCTCCTCACTTTCCATGATCATCTTCAAATATCTCCTGTTCTTTGCCTCCCTTATTCTTATACAAGTTACAAGTTTATCTAAAGTACAAAGACTTCCAAGTCTAAAATTTTCCAATTATATAAAAACTCTACCCTGTAGGATCATGCTAAAAAATGAACAGGTTTTGCTAATGTGGGATATAAAAATCATATTTAACTTTCAAAACCACAGAAAATCAAGAGCTGCTCTTTCTGGAAAGACTGCAAGCAAGAATGAGCTAATGTGACTCATTTATCATTTTGTAGAGCAAACATTCCAGCCAAAATAATTAATACTTGAGGTGGACAGAAGAACTATCTGTAGGTTCAGAGACAAGATTTAAATACTCAGGATACATATATGTATGTATGTAGACAAGCACCTTCCCAACTCCACTGTGTTATTTATACCCCAGTTTTTTCCTTTTCTGTGATGTTAATTCGCTCAGCAAGAGTTAAAAAGAAGGATTAGTGCAAACATGACATATGAATCTGACAACTAGCCATGGTCTAATCAACTCTCTTCAATCTGACCAAAATCAATATTTCTAAAGCCAAGATTCTGGCCATGTTTTTCAGAATTGGTGCTAACTCTCCCATTTAAAAACTAACACCTCATGGTCCTGTGCATCAGTTAAGCCTTTTCCAAATTGCTCGTGTATTTACTTTCAAGTAAAGAAGGCCAGAATATTTACTAAGGCAACTTTCTGATGTCTTTTTCAGTGCTGAATTGATAATGAATCTAACTCAGAGACACAGAGGAAAAATGTTAATCTATAAGTGGATTTCTGACTGGATTTGATTTTTTAAACTATCCCAAAGAGCTCAGTAGCATGTTGGGTTTTGATAGGGCAATTTATGTGTGAGCTATTAGGCTCCTAGTAACAACCCAACACATAAGATACCTTGTTTTATGAAGAGAGAAAGGAGTGGTTATAAAGACTTGAGGTTATTCCTATTCATTTTCATCCTTTGAAATAACAAAAGTCAGAGTCTCTTTGCATAGTTAACCTGCTAGACAAACAAGTGCTGTTCCACAACAAATAAATTCTATGTGTGCATATGAAAAGGTCAAAATGGCAATCTTTCCACATTTGCTACTGCAGAACTAAAGGGCTTTGCTATCTCTGTTAGGGATGTGTTAGAATAAGCAGATGATAACAGAACAGAAAGCTCTCAAGAAAATGAGGTCTCACATAAGATCAACTCCACAAGCTACATTTTAAAATCAGTTTCATTACCTCTCATTGGTTCAAAAGCCTGCTTGGGGTAGAGCCTAGTGTTTGGGAGGGCAGAGTGTCAAAACAAACTAGGTCATGGGTTCTATCCCTGTCCTGAGAGTCTCTGCTCTTTCAATATAAAATGGTGATAGTAATACCTATCTAATAAAGGTGTTGTGAAGATTACTTTGGATAACTCATGTAAAACACCCAGCACATAATAGGTGCTCAGTAAAGAGTATATATTATCATACTTTCTGTGCTTTTTTTTCCTGAGGCCTTTTTCAATTAAATTTATTTATTGCTTAAATGAGATGAGTATGTGACATATTAAATCAATCCCTAGGAGAGTTGAATAAGATTAAAGTGAAGTTTTGGGTTAAGAAAAACTGAATAAACATTGTTAGGCAGACTCTAAGATTAGTGGGGAAAATCATAGCATCTTAGGCTTACAACGACCTATATCTCATGAGGAAGTAGAGATGGTCAGAAAGCAATGAATGGGATTTGAAAGCAAGACTAAAGCAAGCCTTTGAGTAAACACTTTGGCTGTGTATGCACACCAAGCAAAATGAAAGGTTAAAAAGAATAATTTAGATAATTCATGCCAACAGAAAAGGGTTTCTCTTTCTTCAAATATGTAGATATTTCAGGAAGAGTGTTTATTATCTTCAATTTTTCACTAATTTCTTCAGTTCCACAGTTCATGTGTTGCATATATCAATACACCCTATTTCTTTGAGATTCCACAAAGAACAAAATGGTTGCTTAGTTGTACTGTAGTCATGAAAAAGCAATGTAAAAAGCAATCAAACCATTTGGTTAAAGGCAGATCAAGAGGGACTTCCCTGGTGGCACGATGGTTAAGAATCCGCCTGCCAATGCAGGGGACATGGGTTCAAGCCCTGGTCCGGGAAGATCTCACATGTCACAGAGCAAGTAAGCCTGTGTGCCGCAACTACTGAGCCCGTGCTCTAGAGCCTGCAAGCCACAACTACTGAGCCCGTGTCCCACAACTGCTGAAGCCCGTGTGCCTAGAGCCGGTGCTCCACAACAAGAGAAGCCACCGCAATGAGAAGCCCGTGCACAACAACGAAGAGTAGCCCCCGCTCACCACAACTAGAGAAAGCCTGCACACAGCAACGAAGACCGAGCGCAGCCAAGGATAAATAAATAAATTAGTTTAAAAAAAAAGGCATATCAGGAAAGCACAAATCTAAGGTTATAGTGCACTTTTATGAGTCATCCAGGGCTCAAAGCATATTACAGCTTTAGGATCAACCTAAAGAACTTATCCAAACTTTATGGCCTCTGAGTTGTTAAGGAAATACAGTTTCACTCTTTTTTTCCACCCACACACTATACAGAGCTATTTATCAGGTGGGAGGCAGAAGAAATAGAGAAAATCCTAAGGCCTTTCCCATCAAAGTCTGTTTTATTCAAAGGTCCATTTTCTTTTATTAGTATGTACTCTTAGGCAGTGGCCGTACACAAAATAGAATGGAGAATTGAAGCTACTATTCAACCAGTTGAGATCTAAAACTCCTGCAGTCCTCCAAAAAGTCTAAGTGCTTTAACTCTGAATTACACAGACATTATCACAATTATAAAAACTATACTTCACTTTTCATGTATAGATAGACATACCTTAACTAAAGGATTCATTTGGGAACATAATTTATTCTGTTTCCCATGTTCGTAAGGTAAGCAACACATTGAATGCTGTTTAAGTTTCTTAAAGTCATTGGCATGACAAGATTAATTTCATTCAATCAATAAATATATGGTTTATCTTTATAAATTCATGAATTCAAGCTAAGTTTTTACAATTCTTGAAGTTTTGTTTAAATCTAATTAGTATTTTCTTTTCCAAGTTTGTAAATAATTTCAATTTGTCAAGGCTCAGTTATTAGCAAATATAGCCCTTGAAATGTCAGTAGTAACTCCCACATTTTATTTCAAGTGTAGTTAATGACTTATGTGTAGAATTCTCTTTTTTTTGTTCCCTTTATCATTATTTTTTAAACATCTTTATTGGAATATAACTTTAAAACGGTGTGTTAGTTTCTGCTTTATAACAAAGTGAACCAGCTGTACATATACATATATTCCCATATCTCTTACCTCTTGCATTTTCCTCCCTCCCACCCTCCATATCCCACCCCTCTAGGTAGTCACAAAGCACCAAGCTGATCTCCCTGTGCTATGCGGCTGCTTCCCACTAGCTATCAATTTTACATCTGGTAGCGTATAAATGTCCATGCCACTCTCTCACTTCATCCCAGCTTACCCTTCCCCTTCCCCGTGTCCTCAAGTCCATTCTTTAGTAGGTCTGCGTCTTTATTCCAGTCCTGCCCCACTAGGTTCTTCATAACCATTTTTTATTTTTTACTCCATATATATGTGCTAGCACACAGTATTTGTTTTTCTCTTTCTGACTTACTTCACTCTGTATGACAGACTCTGGGTCCATCCACCTCACTACAAACAACTCAAATTTTGTTTCTTTTTATGGCTGAGTAATATTCTATTGTATATATGTGCCACATCTTCTTCATCCATTCATCTGTTGATGGACATTTAGGTTGCTTCCATGCCCTGGCTATTGTAAATAGAGCTGCAATGAATACTGTGGTACATGACTCTTTTTGAATTATAGTTTTCTCGGAGTATATGCCCAGTAGTGGGATTGCTGTGTCGCATGGTAGTTCTATTTGTAGTTCTTAAAGGAACCTCCATACTGTTCTCCATACTGGCTTTATCAATTTACATTCCCACCAACAGTGAAAGAGGGTCCCCTTTACTCCACACCCTCTCCAGCATTTATTGTTTGTAGTTTTTTGATGATGGCTATTCTGACTGGTGTGAGATGATACCTCATTGTAGCTTTGATTTGCATTTCTCTTAATGATTAATAATGTTGAGCATTCTTTCATATGTTTCTTGGCAATCTGTATATCTTCTTTGGAGAAATGTCTATTTAGGTCTTCTGCCAATTTTTGGATTCGGTTGTTTGTTTTTGTGATATTGAGCTGCATGAGCTGCTTATAAATTTTAGAGATTAATGCTTTGTCAGTTGCTTCATTTGCAAATATTTTCTCCCATTCTGAGGGTTGTCTTTTCATCTTGTTTATGGTTTCCTTTGCTGTGCAAAAGCTTTTAGGTTTCATTAGGTCCCATTGGTTTATTTTGGTTTTTACTTCCATTTCCCTAGGAGGTGGGTCAAAAAGGATCTTGCTGTGATTTATGTCACAGAGTGTTCTATGTTTTCCTGTAAGAGTTTTATAGTGTCTCCCCTTACATTTAGGTCTCTAATTCATTTTGAGTTTATATTTGTGTCTGGTGTTAGGGAGTGTTCTAATTTCATTCTTTTACATGTAGCTGTCCAGTTTTCCCAGCACCACTTATTGAAGAGGCTGTCTTTTCTCCATTGTATATTCTTGCCTCCTTTATCAAAGATAAGGTGACCATATGTACGGGGGTTTTTCTCTGGGCTTTCTATCCTGTTCCATTGATCTATATTTCTGTTTATGTACCAGTACCATACTGTCTTGATTACTTTAGCTTTGTCGTATAGTCTAAATTCAGGGAGCCTGATTATTTCAGCTCCATTTTTCTTTCTCAAGATTGCTTTGGCTATTCAGGGTCTTTTGTGCTTCCATACAAATTGTGAAATTTTTTGTTATACTTCTGTGAAAAATGCCATTGGTAGTTTGATAGGGATTGCAATGAATCTGTAGATTGCTTTGGATAGTATAGTCATTTTCACAATGTGGATTCTTCCAGTCCAAGAACATGGTATATCTCTCCATCTGTTTCTATCATCTTTAATTTCTTCCATCAGTGTCTTATAGTTTTCTGCATACAGATCTTTTGTCTCCTTAGATAGGTTTATTCCTAAGTATTTTATTCTTTTTGTTGCAATGGTAAATGAGAGTGTTTCCTTAATTTCTCTTTCAGGTATTTCATCATACGTCTATAAGAATGCAAGTGTTTTCTGTGCATTAATTTTGTAGCCTGATACTTTACCAAATTCATTGATTAGCTCTAGTAGTTTTCTGGTAGCATCTTTAGGGTTCTCTATGTATAGTATCATGTCATCTGCAAACAGTGTCAGCTTTACTTCTTCTTTTCCAATTTGGATTCCTTTTATTTCTTTTTCTTCTCTGATTGCTGTAGCTAAAACCTCCAAAACAGTGTTGAATAATAGTGGTGAGAGTGGGCAACCTGGTCTTATTCCTGATCTTAGTGGAAATGGTTTCAGTTTTTCACCATTGAGGATGATGTTGGCTGTGAGTTTGTCATATATGGCCTTTATTATGTTGAGGAAAGTTCCCTCTATGCCTACTTTTTGGAGGGTTTTTATCATAAATGGGTGTTGAATTTTGTCAAAAGGCTTTTCTGCATCTATTGAGATGATCATATGGTTTTTATTATTCAATTTGTTAATATGGTGTATCACATTGATTTGCATATACCAATGATAACAAGCGCTAAAAACTATACTAAAAGTAAAAAACAATCAAACAAACAAAAAAACGGACAGACCGAACCCTAGGACAAATGGTAAAAGCAAAGCTATACAGACAAAATCACATACAGAAGCATACACATACACACTCACAAAAAGAGAAAAAGGAAAAAGTATATATATCATTGCTCCCAAAGTCCACTGCCTCAATTTGGGATGATTCCTATTCAGGTATTCCACAGATGCAGGGTACATCAAGTTGATTGTGGAGATTTAATCCACTGCTCCTGAGGCTGCTGGGAGAGATTTCCCTTCCTATTCTTTGTTCGCACAGCTCCTGGGGCTCAGCTTTGGATTTGGCCCCGCCTCTGTGTGTAGGTTGGCTGAGAGCATCTGTTCCTGCCCAGACAGGATGGCATTAAAGGAGCAGCTGATTAGGGGGCTCTGGCTCACTCAGGTCCAGGGGAGACAGGGGTACGGAATGTGGGGCAAGCCTGCAGCAGCAGAGGCAGGCATGATGTTACAACAGCCTTAGGTGCGCCGTGTGTTCTCCCGGGGAAGTTGTCCCTGGATCACGGGACCCTGGCAGTGGGGGGCTGCACAGGCTCCCAGGAGGGGAGGTGTGGATAGTGACATGTGCTTACACACAGGCTTCTTGGTGGCTGCAGCAGCAGCCTTAGCATTTTACGCTCGTCTCTGGTGTCCGTGATGATAGCCGCAGCTTGCGCCCGTCTCTGGAGCTCGTTTAGGCGGTGCTCTGAATCCCCTATCCTCATGCACCCCAAAACAATGGTCTCTTGCCTCTTAGGCAGTTCCAGACTTTTTCCTGGACTCCTTCCTGGCTAGCTGTGGCACACTAGCCCCCTTCAGGCTGTGTTCACGCAGCCAACCCCAGTCCCCTCCCTGGGATCTGACCTCCGAAGCCCGACCCTCAGCTCCCAGCCCCCACCTGCCCCACCACGTGAGCAAACAAGCCTCTCGGGCTGGTGAGTGCTCGTCGGCACTGATCCTATGTGCAGGAATCTCTCCGCTTTGCCCTCCGCACCCCTTTTGCTGTGCTCTCCTCCATGGCTCCAAAGCTTTCCCCCTGCCACCCGCCATCTCTGCCAGTGAAGGGGTTTCCTAGTGTGTGGAAACTTTTCCTCCTTCACAGCTCCCTCCCACTGGTGCAGGTCCTGTCCCTATTGTTTGTCTCTGTTTTTTCTTTTGCCCTACCCAGGTACATGGGGAGTTTCTTGCCTTTTGGGAGGTCTGAGGTCTTCTGCCAGCGTTCAGTAGGTCTTCTGTAGTAGTTGTTCCACATGTAGATGTATTTCTGATGTATTTGTGGGGAGGAAGGTGATCTCCACGTCTTATTCTTCCGCGATCTTGAAGGTCTCCTCTAAATCTATTAGTTTTAAAAGCAGAATTATATGCAGTCGAAGAGCTAAGATAAACTCTTTTGGAAATACGTTTTCTATATTATTCTTTGATGTATAGCTCTGATGTGTCACTATGTTGGTTCAGACCTCAATTTTTTTCTTATTGTGACAACTGCAATGGTCTTTTAATTGGCCCTAATGTCTATAAACTCATACCCTTCCCATCTATTTTCCATGCTGTCACCACATTTTTAGATGCAAACCTCAGGATGACACTCTCTGGACCAAAGTGTTTCAATGACACCCCACCAGCCCTCCTCTCATTACTTGCAAGATAAAGACTCCCAGTTCCACAGCACGTACACAGACCCTTCAAGGCCTGGCTTCTGACCACTTCCTTGGGCTCATTTCCTACCACTTACCCATTACTACCCATTACTTGCACTTCTCCAGTTGTGACATGCATATCCTATCCCTGTGCTTTTCTTGATGTTGCTTCCTTCACATTGCCCACAGATGAATACCTAGCATTCTTTAATACTTTCTTCGGCATTTTCCCTGATGTCTACACCCCTCCAGATATGAATTGATAGATCCATCTTTGGTGTCCCCATAGTATGAAGCTGTTTGTTGAAATCCTATCCAGTCTTCAAAACCAATTTTAAATGTTGCTTTCTCTATAAACACAATGACAATACGATTTACCTTCCAAACTGGAATGCTTTTGACAATGGAGGGGTGTCCTGTTAATAGTTACCCCAGGACAATAGATATAAACTAGAACTATCCCAGGCAAACCAGGACATGTGTTTACCTTATCCAGAAAAGCCTTTATGATTAGTAAAACTGGTTATGAGCACTTCCACTTTATACTTCTCTTATGCTACTATGTCCTTGCAATATGTTCCTGCATGTTTGTGTCATTCCTATTACTAAAAATCATACTCTCTTTACAGACAGCAATTATATTTTACTCATCTTTGTATTCTCCACTATACCTGCTACATTGCTTTACATATAAAAAGTATTTAAAATGCTGTTCCCTTAGAATGGTTGATAAGTGCTATCTATGGCAGTGGTGAAGAAACAAAATGTGCTGTCTTTTAAATGTTACTACTTGTGGATTTTAGTCTAATTAGCAACATGTTCTCAACTAAACTAACCAATCTGTATCAATTGTGTCTTGAAATGCCAGGAATTTACTTCACGCTAGAATCTAAAGAAAAGCTTTTTTCTTGCTGCATTGGGTTTCTGCTATATCACTCTGATGAAGAAGAAATAGATATCTAAATGTTTAATTTTTCCTAAATATTGAAAACCTTAGAGAAAATTATCTCCTGAAACTCTATTGCTTATTTAAAAATAAAATTATGCTTCTACTTGTTTGAGAAGTATTGTTCCATTTGATGTCAATTATATACCAAACTATTGAGACTCAAGAAATAGCTAAATTCTTTGATTTCAAATGGAAACAAGGTTATAAAGATATATCAAAGAGAAATTTTATTCACTGATGATTTCAGAGATGTCACATTCAGTGAACAGACTGCAAGTGGTCATTAGCAAATTTTTACCAATATGTTTTTTCTAGAAATTTATAAATTTCTCTAAGAATGTGAATACAATATTGACTGTTAGCATCTCTGATCCAAAATACTGTTTAACATAGTATTTTAAATAGGGTTAGTTTTCTTAATTTTGTACAAAGTGACTGTGAGTCCAGATAGTTAAACACCTTTTGGGGGGAAACCATGAAAACAAACCAACCCTGGACAATACAGTCTTCTGATTAGATTATGTCCCATGAGGAAACTTTTCTCTTGCAGATAGTCAAGTCTATCGTCAATGGACCAGCAATCCAGACTCAAGGAAACATTAATTCCACAAAGTTAGATCTGGGTTTTGTCAGTGACCACATGCCTGCCCCAGGAAGGAACAATTCCACTTCTTACCCTGTGCCCGTCCTTCAAGTCTTGAATGTCTCATACAGTTTTCTTAGGTTAGAGTTTAATTTGTTCAGCTTAACTGAAAAACTATATAACTAGGTACAACTAAATGATGACTTTCACAGTATGATGGACATTCCAGAGAACTACTGATACTTAAAATTATCATAAAAATCTGTATTTGAGTAGAGCCCACCTAGTACATTTCCCCAGATGAATCCTAACAAACATACTGACTTCCTCCCCTGCAAACTGTAAAACACAATACTTGTGGAATAACATACAAACCTATTGCCAGATGTCATCCTCATTCTCATGAAAAGATATCGGATACTGTCCAATAACAGGCAAGTCTGTTTTAATGCATTTATATTCTCTGCCTACGTAAAGGGAATTTATAGAGGCTCATATAAAAACATACCAAAAAAGGTATTTTTACATAGACCAAAAAAAATCAAAACTAAGAGAAACTAGGTAGAAGAATAAGATGAAATCAGAACTCAAGTTAGACACAGAAATGTATACCATATGTTCCTGTATAATTACTGAAGGTGGTCTGTAAATTTGACTCTGAGCTTTCTAGCAGCCAAAGAAAAGAGGAACATGCAATCAGTTAGAAAATTCTTAAGAGTCAATATGACAGAAAACTGGCATTTTATCAGGAGAAGCTCAGAGTTCTCAATCAGGGGGAAAATCTCCTCATGGGTCCTCTTACACTGTGAGTTATACTAGACTTTATTCTTTTGTCCTCACTTCTAGTTAGTTGGTTAGTTTTTTTTTTTTTTTTTTTTTGCGATATGCGGGCCTCTCACTGTTGTGGCCTCTCCCATTGCGGAGCACAGGCTTGGGACGCGCAGGCTCAGCGGCCATGGCTCACGGGCCCAGCCACTCTGCGGCATGTGGGATCTTCCCAGACCGGGGCACGAACGCGCGTCCCCTGCATCGGCAGGCGGACTCTCAACCACTGCACCACCAGAGAAGCCCAGTTGGTTAGTTTTAATAATGCAATAAGCAGCTATGAATCTACCACTCATAATCACAGCTAGGACCCTGACATTAACCTACAGCAACTCAATGGTCCCAACATAACCTAATACCCAGAATCCTTCTACCAAAGGTAACCATTATCCTAAATCACATGTTACTCATTCTCTGAGTTCCTTTCTATATAAGTGTATTGAATTTATATGTATTCCTAAATTTTTTTTCTTATTTTAGTTGACTTCGACTTCATAAAAATGGGTATCGGGCTTCCCTGGTGGTGCAGTGGTTGAGAGTCCGCCTGCCGATGCAGGGGACACGGGTTCGTGCTCTGGTCTGGGAAGATCCCACATGCCGCGGAGCAGCTGGGCCCGTGAGCCATGGTCGCTGAGCCTGCGCGTCCGGAGCCTGTGCTCCGCAATGGGAGAGGCCACAGCAGTGAGAGGCCCACATACCGAAAAAAAATAAAATAAAATAAAATAAGGTATCATTTTATATGCAATTTTTAAGGACTTATTTTCTCATTTAATATTATGTTGCTAAGATTCATTCAGATTAAGGCAAACCTATGAAGACAGTAAAAAGATCAATGATTACCAGGAGTTTGAGAGGGGATGGATGAATAGGCAGAGAACAGAGGATTTTTAGGACAGTGAAAATACTCTGTGTGATATTTTAATGATGGATATGCATGTGTGAGGGCAGGTGGTATGTATGAAATCTCTGTACCTTCCTCTCAATTCTGTTGTGACTCTTAAAGTGCTCTGAAATATAGTCTTTAAAAAGTTTTAAAGCAACCAAAAATAAGATTTAGACATATTAATGTATGTTATTATGTTTGTTTTGATTGCTTTATAACCTGCCATTGTGTGACTATAATACAATTTGTTCATTTACTTTCTCATTAGTGGGTGTTTGGGTTACTTGGGGGGTTTTGCTATTGTGAACATTGGTACTACGGATACTGTGCCCATGTCTACTGTTGAAAATGTAGAGAGAGACTTCCCTGGAGGTCCAGTGGTTAAGACTTAGCCTTCCAATGCAAGGGGTGAGGGTTCGATCCCTGGTTGGGGAGCTAAGATCCCACATACCTTGAAGTCAAAAACACCAAAACATAAAACAGAAGCAATATAGTAACAAGTTCATAAAGACTTTAAAAATATGGTCCACATCAAAAAAACCAAAATGTACAGGAGTTTAACTTGGTTATATACCTATGAGTGAGTTGCTGGATCATCAAGTATGGATCATATTTAACAACATCCCCTTACTAAATATAGCCACTTACATATAACTGCTTCATAAAGGGTGAGATATCACATAGTGCATAAAGAGCAGGACATCAACCTGTAAGTCACATAAAGCCATTCACTGCTCTCTGATAATGTGACTTGATCCAAGGGGTAACATTCACCTATAGAAATAAATAGATCACATGTCCCTCCATGAAGATTATTTCTCTAAGTAAGCTCTAGGAGAAAGACTTGAGTAGCAGGGAACTGACTCAAGGTTAACAGTTCTGTCAGGAACCTAAAATGCAGAATGTCTATGTGGTTGATTAAGATTAGGAAAAATTATAAGCATTTATTGCTACACAATAATGATGCAGCAGGCTACCCATTGTTCGTTGAAGGTTCTCTCTTTTTCCATGTCCTTTAAATGTTCCTAATGATATCAACTGGAAAATCTTAGCTGGATGCTAAAGCCTCTTCCACATTTCTCCTTAGAGATTTGACTCTCCCTTTAATAATAAAGTGCTGCTTCCCTGAGCTAGACAGTTAACCAGGCAGAGCCTGTGGATGCAGGCTTAGAGGTCACAGAGAACAAGACTCTCTGAGGAAAGGGATGAAGTTCACTGGCCTAGAGGAGAGTTGGAATTAGGAATCAGAAAAAAGATGGAGGTGTAGGCAGAAGCCAGATCAAGGAGGACCTCTGAGGAGGTATTAATCAGCATCTACTTGATCCAAAGGTAACTGGGAGCATTGACAGGTCCCAGCATAAACTTTAGTTTGCGTTAATTGTGCCCTTGCGATTTGAATCATGTCCTTGTGTGACCTTGACTTCTTTCACAGGGGCCTGGTATTATTTGCAGTGATATTATCTCTAATCACTTCTAGGTAAGTACAACTCATTAGGTCCTGCCCAGACCTCCTCCTTCCCCAGCTCACCAGTCCCCAGTAAGTGGGAATCAGCAAGAGTGGCACTAGGTATCAAGAGACATTTGACTCTTATCAAAGCATATGATGAAGCTCTGTCATGGGAGAGAGTAGTTAGCATGCAGAGATTACCAGACCTCTTGCTTGAGTTCTTTTTAAAAGTCTTCAGTGGGAATCACTTGATCTTATTAGGCTCAAATCTCAATTATCTCCTAGAGGAGTCTGCAGTTTGCAGGGAATTACCAGAGGTACTCACTGGCTTTTCATTTGAATGTGTTGAAAGTGTACAGCTTAATTGGAGCTGGAAGGGTAAACAACTTGAGAAATCTGTCTTTCCTTTGCATATCCAACCACACACATACACACACAAAACCCACCTTTAAAACCCAAAATGTCAGCTCCCACCTCCTCTTTCCTAAACTACATGTACACTAAATAATCAATGAATCCAAGGCAAAGGTAAAGTTCAGCTTAAGCAGAATAAATCCAATGTTCTCCATGTGATGGAGGAAGAGTTGCAGAGTCAAAGGGAAGAATTAGAAAATGAGACAATTTCCCATGTTCTTCTAAGTTTCCATAATGTGACTTTGTTTTATTAGAAGCATTATATGCCTCCAAATAGGTAATAACAGAAATGGACAAAATGCAGACTCAATCAAGCATGGTTCCTTTATATTACTCACAATATCCCTTCTCTTAACTTCCATGGTCAATGGAGACAGTCTGGGCTTTTCTGACATTGTACCTCGATCACTACGGGATTCTACTGTAAAAGAAAAAGTTTAACGTTTAAATTAAAAATGTCAAAGAATATAATATTATTTCTTTGTAGGTGGCCAGTGATCTTCCTAAATATGAAAGGGGTTTCCCAAAGCATACAGCAAATATCAGACACAGTGCCAAAGAAAATAAGCAAATGGCTATGTATTCAGGGTGTATACAAAATCGTGATAGCTCCAGAGGAAATTAGGTGGCAGCCTGAATAATAAGACATAAATCTAAGAGAAATATAAGTCTCTGATACACATTTCTATTCCTTTTATATTTCACACAAAAGTTGTATTTGTGAAAAGCTCAGGGAAAAAAGTATAATGATGAACTGAAGAAATTTTCTGCATAATTCATGACCTAAAACACATGTTTGCCTACACTATCTAGAAAATTCAAGTAAACCAGGAGGATTTTTCCTTTTGGTTTAAACGATATGCAGAAGTGCCTCTATACTTCAATCTAAGCAGACTCAGCCTGAATATGAGTGATGCAATAAGATGATGTATCTCCTTAATTGGCAACATAGGAAAAGGTACCTAGTGTACCATCGTCATTCTGAACCATCTTGATTTCACTCCGATATCCTTGATTGCCCTCACTCCACCTACAATGCTTCCCAGTCCTTGCTTCTATTAAGAGAAAACTCTTCCACATACAGCTTACTGATCTTATAGGTTTTTATTCAACAATTCATGAATCAGAGAGCATGCAATCTAGTGGACAGAAAGGAGCTCCAATGAGCTGTACAAGGTAAGAGATTTCTACTGACCAAAGTGAGCAGCAACAAAGAAGTTATACTTGGCATTTGCTGATTAGCTAGAGCAGGGTTACTTTAGCCAATCAGCAAATGCCAAGCAAAGGGAAGTCTTGGAGCTGGTAACTTGTGCTGAGCAAGCAAGAGCTGATTGGTTGACCTGCGCCTTCCTTTTCTGGAGGAGTCAAGCATAGAAACTTAAGTTTTGGTTTGCCGACATTGGGCTTAGCATGAGCAACTCCATCTTGGACCTAATCTAGTTACTTTAACACCTCCCTTCCTCACCTATCCATCAGTATGTTTGTGTATGATGGGGACTAGGATAGCTACCCTATTATGAGCACTAAGACATGCCTACACTAGTCCTGCTATGCCTCACCTACCTCCTTGGCTCATCTGCAACACTGACATACATTAAATTGCATTCTTATGGGTCACATCAGTGAACTGAGGGAGAATGAAAATAATGCAACTTCCCAGGAAAACCTTGTATTGTAGGAGAATGGAAGAAAGCTAGAGAGGGGAATAAGTGGAAAACAAGAGCTAAGATCATTGTTAGTAGATGCTTGATATGAGTCCTCAAGATGGTAACCTAGAAATGACAACTGTGGCAGAAGACCACACTGTGAAGCCTACCTGAAAGCTATCAAAACAAACTGATATATTTTGCAGTGTAAAATCTCAAGGAGACAACCAATTTTGATATTTTAACATAAACTGATAACAGTTTCATCCTTATGTGTGCACACACATGCATACCCAGAAATACATATTATTTTGTAGTCATTACTGACAGTCAGTTCTTGTGAAAGTACACAGAACACACTCGATTGCATGCTGATGAGACAGTTCTGAAAAATATAATTTTCCTGAGTCTTTTATGAAGAATCCAAAAAGTCTAGGTAACAGTGGCATAGTTAAATGTCTAAAGTCTGAGTTGATCAGCTCAAATACATCACTGAAGGTACCAATAACATAGCATTGGGTGCTTTTTGGTGCCATTGATGTTTCACGATTTTCAAGAGCTTTAGGTAAGCTTTGTGTCCACTTATTACTCAGTATCTGAAAATCATTTTTAGTCAGGTTAAATAGAGAAGTTAAAAGCATTACCCATTCAAGTACCCTTTACTTTACATCCTTAATAGCTATTGACTCATAATTGTATACTTCAGTTTATTTCAGAAACTTGACATAAAATTATCTTTTTATATTTATTGTTATTACACCATAGTATAATAACAGTGCAATCACCATCTATTAACTCGTAACTATTACAAGCATTCCCAACATAATTATTAATAAAATAGAATGACATACTGAGATTAGTATTATTGTCAACGTACTGCCATTAGAACAATAATAACACAACTGCTACCGCTATACACCATCTTGAAGGCCCATGTATTCCCTTCTACTCCAAACAATAGTTCTTAACAACATTAATCTCAACATATATCTTAAGCCTACCCAAGTCATATCAATGGAATAGGTCATATTTTGCAATATAAATATATGGGTATATGTGAACAATTGCTGAAGTCGCAAGTTTATACTTCTTCATACCCACTAGCAGAGGCTCAAACTTGAATACTGAATGTGTTCACAGTAGATTTCAAGTAGCTACTCCTAAGGACACAAAGAGCTGAAGCACACAGCATTGACTGGAGATTGCCAGACATGGCCAGAGAGGGATGCAGCTGATTACATGGAGCCCACAGTCTCCCATTAGGATTGTCTTCCGAGCCAGCCCCTATGGACCACACTTTAATTTCATCAAATAAAATGATTTTTCAAGGAATTTGAGATTTCAGGATACAACAGATACAATCCAAATTGTATACAGGAATGGTAAATTATATGTTACACATAACTGAATTAATTACGGAATAAATTCAAAAGTGGTTCTTATTCTAATACTCTAACTTGAAACTTTAAAAATTCATACACTGTGCTCTCAAGGTCATCCAGGATATATGCTAAATATACAGAGATCCACAGTCACCACTGATCATTCATTTTCCACTTGTTAGCTAAGTAATATGTAAGTATATAGGCATAAACAGCATGTGTTCATGTAATAAATATGATTACTTATACACTATTTAAACTGTTTGGCCATCTAAAGTTCACATTTAAAAGATACTGGTCTTTCTGAACTCAAATATACAGAACACAAGTGTGAAACTAATACTAAACCTCCATGACAAGAAGTTTTTACAATCTCTTCTCATACTTACCAATTCGTAATGGAGAATGATATTCTAGTCATGTTGTGGGTCACCTTGTCCATGTATACTAAAATTCTAATTTGTTCTGGGCCTATGAGCCTATAGACCTAAGAAATGGATGAAATACTTCTTGGTAAAATAATTTCATTTGAAAGATATTATTCTTGCTATGCTCATGAGTGCTTTGAAAGGGGCTATATTTCTGTAGTGGTCATTAGACATGTTAACACATATCCTGTTTTCCTTTATTTAGGGCATGTGATGGCATAGCACTTCCCTGCCACTTTTTTTTTTTAAACATCTTTATCAGAGTATAATTGCTTTACAATGGTGTGTTAGTTTCTGCTTTATAACAAAGTGAATCAGCTCTACATATACATATATCCTCAAATCTCTTCCCTCTTGCGTCTCCCTCCCTCCCACCCTCCTACCCCACCCCTCTAGGTGGTCACAAAGCATGGAGCTGATCTCCCTGTGCTATGCGGCTGCTTCCCACTAGCTATGGGTTTTACATTTTGTAGTGTGTATATATGTCCATGCCACTCTCTCACTTTGTCCCAGCTTACCCTTCCCCCTCCCCATGTCCTCAAGTCCTTAGTACAGTCATTTTCACAATGTCCAATCCTTCTCTGCCACTTTGAAGTTAGGCGCAGCCAGGTCATTTCCTTTGGCCAATGAAATGTGACTAAAAGTTACCTGCATCTCTCCAGCCTTAAGAAACAGTACATAATTTGCTAAGTTCCTCTTCTCCTGCCTTGGTAAGTATGGAAGCACATAGTGAAATAAGGGCTCCAAGTGACTGCAATGAGTCACTGCAATGACTCACAATAGATAGTTAGCATAAATAAATATTCACCTGAAATACTTTTATGGTGTTAAGCCACTGAGATTTGGCTGCTGCTTGTTACTTCAGCAAACTTAGCCTATTCTGACTTATACAGTTTCTTAATGGTTCCAGAACTTTCTAGAAGTCTACCCACAAAGCAAGTGTAAGCCATTTATTTAAGATTCTTTAAAACAATATACTACAATAAAATGAATGACAATTTTTAAAACTCCAATAAAAATTTTTAATAAAAAAATTAATTAGCATACACTGGTAAAATCACAAATATGATGTTAGAAAGCTGATAAGTGCAGAGATCAACTTTGGCAATTATTACAGACAATCTCAAACAATAAAGCAACAAGCCTAGTCAACACACTCTGAAATATCCAAGCTTAATATCTCTACTCTAAGAATATACAATAAACCAAATGGCAAATTAGGACACCTTAGGAAGACCATGAAATAGATGAATAATGACTTTTTAAATTTCACTCTGCCTTTACATTCTCCCTCTATAAATTCTTTTTACACAACAATGTCATATAAATCTTTCTAAAGCCAGTACGTCATCTTCCTATTTCAGAAACTATCATATATTCCTATTATTTTTCAATCAAAACCAAACTCTTTGACCCTAGCACTGGAGGCCTCACCAATTCTCTATATATTTCCCACCACAACCCAATACACCTCTGCCATTCTCACCCCACCCTAATCAACTGGTTTCTTCACCCCACACACTATGTTCTTCACCCCACAGATTATGTTCTTTCCAAGCTCCTCCACCCACTATATAATCTCTAAATTCTTACAATTTAAAGTGTAATTCAGCATTTGATGTAGATGAGTTTCCAGTTAGTATTATGAATATGCATGTTATTCTTTTCTACCCATATTAATTAGCTAACCAGCTCTCCAAAGGAAGCAACCTGCCATCCAATGCCCAGCAAGCATTATACATACATAGAAATTTTCTGTTAATTTGATATAACTTTTGACAATAGCTGCAATGAATACAAAATAAGAAGGATGCACCAAAGCAAAAAGTAGAAAACCATGTTAAAAGATTTTAAATTATTTAAAAATAACAAGATCTTGTTCATGCCTCTCTAAAGGCAGAGGATATATTTTTTTCAAACAAAAGCTTCCTCTTCTAAATAAAACAGTGGCTTGACTCCCAGAAGAAAGGACCAATATATATCCAGAAAAAAAATTAAAGTAAATGTGTGGATTCGCCCACATGTGAAATCCCAAGCTTTACTGGAAGAAAGAGGAACTTGCTGAGAGAGGACAAGGCAAACTTCTTAGGAACTAGGTAAAACATCAACTGGCACATATTGGTATTAATTGCCAAGCAGACCAGAAGCATGAAGAACAGGTGGCTTCACACAATTCTAAGGCACAGCTTTATGGAGGGACAGGAACAGACCAGCAGCTCACTGCGTTGGGATCACCAGGTTCAGTGACACCCCTTGCTGCAAAGACAAGACAGACTAAAACTCTGTAATGGATTCAGGGCAGGGATGTCCTGTATCTGGTTTTTCAGCTACACAGAAATGAGCCAAGTTCTAATGAATTCATGCACTGAAACCACTGGGTTGTATATTTCCTTTGGGAAGCTACCCAATAAGTTTGCATTTGGAGAAATACTGTATTTTAATATCATTTATACATGACCAAAGAGATATTCCAGACGGCTTTTATCTACTCATATGCTGATAGTTTTATTAAGTGTTAATAAACTATTGAAAATGTATTGTTACAATTAAATTTGTAAAGATAACAGACCCTCCCCCTTGTCTGACTTGAATACATTTGCATAAAGAACTAAGAAAAACTGTACCCTGAAGGACTTTTAAAACTGCAAGCAACTGCATTCCAAATTTTATGGATGGCAAAATGTTTTATTCCAAGGTGATAAATTTCTGATGGATCAAGACTCTTTGATTCACATTTAAGGTCTGAGTCTTTTTCCACAGCCTCACTTTCCCCGCGAAACATTTAATATTCCCACCTTCAAGGCCTTTTGTGATCAACAGTAGCAGAAGTGAACTTTATTTACCACTCTCAACTCCTGAGCAGAATTCTCAGGTGCAGCCCTATTCATGTCCTGGAGGACTAGAGGGACCTCATATGAAGTGGCCTCTCCTATGAAGCCACCTCTGGCACAGAACCAAAGAAAGTATTACAGGGACTTCCCTGGTGGCACAGTGGATAAGAATCCACCTGCCAATGCAGGGGACACGAGTTCGAGCCCTGGTCCAGGAAGATCCCACACGCCGCAAAACAACTAAGCCTATATGCCACAACTACTGAGTCTGCACTCCAGAGCCAGACAGTCACATCTACTGAGCCCACACACCGCAACTACTGAAGGCTGCGCGCCTAGAGTCCGTGCTCCAAAACAAGAGAAGCCACCACACTGAGAAGCCTGCGCACCACAACAAAGAGTAGCCCCCGCTCACCACAACTAGAGAGATGCCATGTGCAGCAACAAAGACCCAATGCAGCCATAAATTTCTTTCTTTCTTTCTTTATTAAATAAAAGAAAGAAGGAAAGTATTACAGGCAGACTTCAGGACACTGCTGTCTCACAAGTTTTGATTATGTCCAAGGAACAAAATGTTTCTTTCAATATGTACCTTCACAAAAAAACTGAAATGAAACTTGTGAAATTCTCTGAAATAGATCAATGCAGGGGGATAAATAGCATTTGCTGTGATAATGCAATGTTTCTGGTGAAAATGTTTATTTAGCTGAACCATTCATGCATTTGCCTTATTTCCCCATTCTTCTTTTTTTTGAATTTTATTTTATTTATTTTTTTATACAGCAGGTTCTTATTAGTCATCAACTTTATACACATCAGTGTATACATGTCAATCCCAATCTCCCAATTTATCACACCACGACCACTACCCCCTGTCGCTTTCCCCCCTTGGTATCCATAAGTTTGTTCACTACATCTGTGTCTCAATATCTGCCCTGCAAACCAGTTCATCTGTACCATTTTTCTGGTTCCACATATATGTGTTAATATACGATATTTGTTTTTCTCTTTCTGACTTACTTCACTCTGTATGACAGTCTCTAGATCCATCCAAATCTCTACAAATGACCCAGTTTTGTTCCTTTTTATGGCTGAGTAATACTCCATTGAATATATGTACCACATCTTCTTTATCCATTTGTCTGTCGATGGGCATTTAGGTTGCTTCCATGACCTGGCTATCGTAAGTAGTGCTGCAATGAACATTGGAGTGCATGTGACTTTTTGAATTATGGTTTTCTCTGGGTATATGTCCAGTAGTGGGATTGCTGGATCATACGGTAATTCAATTTTTAGTTTTTTAAGGAACCTCCATACTGTTCTCATAGTGGCTGTATCAATTTACATTCCCACCAACAGTGCAAGAGGGTTTCCTTTTCTCCACACCCTCTCCAGCATTTGTTGTTTCTACATTTTCTGATGATGCCCATTCTAACTGCTGTGAGGTGATACCTCACTGTAGTTTTCATTTGCATTTCTCTAATAATTAGTGATGTTGAGCAGCTTTTCATGTGCTTCTTGGCCACCTGTATGTCTTCTTTGGAGAAATGTCTATTTAGGTCTTCTCCCATTTTTGGATTGAGTTGTTTGTCTTTTTAATATTGAGCTGCATGAGCTGTTTATATATTTTGGAGATTAATCCTTTGTCCATTGATTCGTTTGCAAATATATTCTCCCATTTGGAGGGTGGTGTTTTGGTCTTGTTTATGGTTTCCTTTGCTGTGCAAAAGCTTCTAAGTTTCATTAGATCCCATTTGTTTATTTATGTTTTTAATTCCATTACTCTATGAGGTGGGTCAAAAAAGATCTTGCTGTGATTTATGTCAAGGAGTGCTCGTCCTTAGTTTTCCTCTAAGAGTTTTATACGTCCAGTCTTACATTTAGGTCTCTAATCCATTTTGAGTTTATTTTTGTGTATGGTGTTAGGGAGTGTTCTAATTTCATTCTTTTACATGTAGCTGTCCAGTTTTCCCAGCACAACTTATTGAAGAGACTGTCTTTTCTCCATTGTATATCCTTGCCTCCTTTGTCATAGATTAGTTGACCACAGGTGCATGGGTTTATCTCTGGGCTTTCTATCTTGTTCCATTGATCTATGTTTCTGTTTTTGTGCCAATACCATATTGTCTTCATCACTGTAGCTTTGTAGAATAGTCTGAAGTCAAGGAGTCTGATTCCTCCAGCTCCATTTTTTTCCCTCAAGACTGCTTTCACTATTTGGGCTCTTTTGTGTCTCCATACAAATTTGAAGACTTTTTCTTCTAGTTCCATAAAAAATGTCATTGGTAATTTGATAGAGATTGCATTGAATCAGTAGATTGCTTTGGGTAGTACACTCATTTTCACAATATTGATTCTTCCAATCCAAGAACATGGTATATCTCTCCATCTACTGGAATCATCTTTAATTTCTTCAATCAGTGTCTTTTAGTTTTCTGCATACAGGTCTTTTGTCTCCCTAAGTAGATTTATTCCTAGGAATTTTATTCTTTTTGTTACAGTGGTAAATGGGAGTGTTTCCTTATTTTCTCTTTCAGATTTTTCATCATTAGTGTATAGGACTGCAAGAGATTTTTGTGCATTAATGCTGTATCCTGCAGCTTTACCAATTTCATTGATTAGCTCTAGTTGTTTTCTGGTGGCATCTTTAGGATTCTGTATGTATAGTATCATGTGATATGCAAACACTGACAGTTTTACTTCTTCTTTTCCAATTTGTATTCCTTTTATTTCTTTTTCTTCTCTGATTATCGTGGCTAGGACTTCCAAAACTATGTTGAATAATAGCGGTGAGAGTGGACATCCTTGTCTTGTTCCTGATCTTAGGGGAAATGCCTTCAATTTTTCACCATTCAGAATGATGTTTGCAGTGGGTTTGTCATAAATGGCCTTTATTATGTTGAGGTAGGTTCCATCTATGCCCACTTCTGGAGAGTTTTTATCATAAATGGGTGTTGAATTTTGTCAAAAGCTTTTTCTGCATCTATTGAGATGGTCATATGGTTTTTATTCTTCAATTTGTTAATATGGTGTATCACATTGATTGATTTGCATGTATTGAAGAATCCTTGCATCCTTGAGATAAATCCCACTGGGTCATGGTGTATGATCCTTTTAATGTGTTGTTGGATTCTGTTTGCTAGTATTTTGTTGCGGATTTTTGCATCTATATTCATCAGTGATATTGGTCTGTAATTTTCTTTTTTTGTAGTATCTTTTTCTGGTTTTGGTATCACGGTGATGGTGGCCTCACAGAATAAGTTTGGGAGTGTTCCTTCCTCTGCAATTTTTGGAAGAGTTTGAGAAGGATGGGTGTTAGCTCTTCTCTAAATGTTTGATATAATTCACCTGTGAAACCATCTGGTTGGACTTTTGTTTGTTGGAAGATTTTCAATCACAGTTTCAATTTCATTACTTGTGATTGGTCTGTTCATATTTTCTATTGCTTCCTGGTTCAGTCTTGGGAGGTTATACCTTCCTAAGAATTTGTCCATTTCTTCCAGGTTGCCCATTTTACTGGCATAGAGTTGCTTGTAGTAATCTCTTAGGATGCTTTGTATTTCTGCAGTTACTGTTGTAAATCCTTTTTCATTTCTAATTTTATTGATTTGAGTCCTCTCCCTCTTTTTCTTGATGAGTCTCACTAATGGTTTACCAATTTTGTTTATCTTCTGAAAGAATCAGCTTTTAGTTTTATTGATCTTTGCTATTGTTTTCTTTGTTTGTATTTCATTTACTTCTGCTCTGATCTTTATGATATCTTTCCTCTGCTAACTTTGGGTTTTGTTTGTTCTTCTTTCTCTAGCTCCTTTAGGTGTAAGGTTAGATTGTTTATTTGAGATTTTTGTTTCTTGAGGTAGGCTTGTATAGCCATAAACTTCCCTCTTAGAACTGCTTTTGCCACATCCCATAGGCTTTGGATAGTCTTGTTTTCATTGTCATTTGTCTCTAGGGGTTTTTTAAATTTCCTCTTTGATTTCTTCAGTGATCTCTTGGTTATTTAGTAACATATCGTTTAGCCTCCATGTGTTTGTGGTTTTTTTACGTTTTTTTCCCCTGTAATTGATTTCTAATCTCATAGCATTGTGGTCAGAAAAGATGCTTGATATGACTTCAATTTTCTTAAATTTACTGAGGCTTGATTTGTGAGCCAAGATGTGATCTATCCTGGAGAATGTTCCGTGCGCACTTGAGAAGAAAGTGTAATCTGCTGTTTTTGGATTGAATATCCTATAAATATCAATTAAATCTATCTGGTCTACTGTGTCATTTAAAGCTTGTGTTTGCTTATTAATTTTCTGTCTTGATGATCTGTCCATTGGTGTAAGTCAGGTGTTAAAGTCCCTCACTATTACTGTGTCACGGTCGATTTCCTCTTTTATAGCTGTTAGCAGTTTCTTTATGTATAGAGGTGCTCCTATGTTGGGTGCATATATACTTAAAATTGTTTTATCTTCTTTTTGGATTGATCCCTTGATCATTGTGTAGTGTTCTTCCTTGTCTCTTGTAACATTCTTCATTTTAAAGTCTATTTTATCTGATATGAGTATTGCTACACCAGCTTTCTTTTGATTTCCATTTGCATGAAATATCTTTTTCCATCCTCTCACTTTCAGTCCGTATGTGTCTCTAGGTCTGAAATGGGTCTCTTGTAGACAGTATATATAAGGGTCTTGTTTTTGTATCCATTCAGCAAGCCTTTGTCTTTTGGTTGGAGCATTTAATCCATTCACGTTTAAGGTAATTATTGATATGTATGTTCCTATGACCATTTTCTTAATTGTTTTGGGTTTGTGTTTGTAGGTCCTTTTCTTCTCTTGTGTTTCCCACTCAGAGAATTTCCTTTAGCGTTTGTTGTAGAGCTGGTTTGGTGGTGCTGAATTCTCTTAGCTTTTACTTGTCTGTAAAGCTTTTGATTTCTCCATCGAATCTGAATGAGATCCTTGCTGGGTAGAGTAATCTTGGTTGTAGGTTTTTCCCGTTCATCACTTTAAGTATATCAAGCCACTCCCTTCTGTCTTGTATAGTTTCTGCTGAGGAATCAGCTGTTAACCTTATGGGAGTTCCCTTGTATGTTATTTGTTGTTTTTCCCTTGTTGGTTTTAATAATTTTTTTTTGTCTTTAATTTTTGCCAGTATGATCACCATGTGTCTGGCATGTTTCTCCTTGGGTTTATCTTGTATGGGACTCTCTGTGCTTCCGGGACTTGGGTGGCTATTTCCTTTCCCATGTTAGGGAAGTTTTCGACTATAATCTCTTCAAATATTTTCTCGGGTCCTTTCTCTCTCTTCTCCTTCTGGGACCCCTATAATGTGAATGTTGTTGCATTTAATGTCCCAGAGGTCTCTTAGGCTGTCTTCATTTCTTTTCATTCTTTTTTCTTTATTCTGTTCTGCAGCAGTGAATTCCACCATTCTGTCTTCCAGGTCACTTATCCGTTCTTCTGCCTCAGTTATTCTGCTACTGATTCCTTCTAGTGTATTTTTCATTTCAATTATTATATTGTTCTTCTCTGTTTGTTCTTTAATTCTTCTTCATCTTTTTTAAACATTTCTTGCATCTTCTCGATCTTTGCCTCCATTGTTTTTCCGAGGTCCTGGATCATCTTCACTATTATTATTGTGAATTCTTTTTCTGGAAGGTTGCCTATCTCCACTTCATTTAGTTGTTTTTCTGGGGTTTATCTTGTTCCTTCATCTGGTACATAGCCCTCTGCCTTTTCATCTTGTCTATCTTTCTATGAATGTGGTTTTTGTTCCACAGGCTGCAGGACTGTAGTTCTCACTATTCTATTTTATAAAGATTCTCATCACACCTGGGTTTTGCCAAATGAAACTCCATCTTTACTGGCACTCAACAATATGCTTGAAATGTGCAAGGATCCTTTCAGGACAGTCTTAGCCAAGGTTGTTATTGCTGTTGTTAGATCACCTTGGTAATTTATCGTGCAGGCAAACTCATATCTCTGTTAAGTAATTCCATTCCCTCAAGGGGTGCTTTATAATTCATCTATAACTTTACCATTTAGAAGACAAGATAATAATGAAAAGAAACACCAAAACAAATCACCAGGCCATCTTATGATTTCCATGTAAGAAGAAAACAATTTTTAAAATGCCATTGTAATGTCTACTCATGCAGAATGAAGGAGAAAAACAAAGCATGGCTCAACTCTAGCAAAACACATAAACACTTTTTTTGACTTTGGGTAAATCATTTGTTCTCTTTATAGGTTTGCTCTTCTGTGAAAAAAAAACTGACTTTACTAATACATGTGATTATTACAGGAATAAAATAAACTCCGAAATATAAACAAGTAAATACATATACATGTATAATATGTACCATATGATACAGTAATCCCACTCCTGGGCATAGATCTGGGGAAAACCATAATTCGAAAAGATACAGGCACCCAAATGTTTATTGAAGCATTATTTACAATAACCAAGGCATGGAAGCAACCTAGATGCCCATCAACAGACGAATGGATAAAGAAGATGTGGCATGTATATATACAATGGAATATTACTTAGCCATTAAAAAAAGAATGAAATAATGACATTTGCAGCAACATGGATGGACCTAGAGATTATCTACTAAGTGAAGTAAGTCAGACAGAGACATATAGGATATCACTTATATGTGGAACCTAAAAAAATGATACAAAATGAACTTATTTACAAAACAGAAACAGACTCACAGACTTTGAAAACAAACTTATGGTTACCAAAGGGGAAAGGTGGGGGGAGGGATAAATTAGGAGTTTGTGATTAACATATACACACTACTATGTATAAAATAGATAACAAGGACCTACTTTATAGCACAGGGACCTCTACTCAATATTCTGTAATAACCTATATGGGAAAGGAATCTGAAAAAGAATGGATATATGTATATGTATAACTGAATCACTTTGCTGTACCTGAAACTAACACAACATTCTAAATTAACTGTACTCCAATATAAAATAAAAATTTTTAAAAAAACCTATACAGGTATACGCACAAAGCTTTATGTAAACTAAGGCAGGAACATTTTCAATTTGCCAACGGTTATCAAATGATTTAAAAATATTTAGATTCTTTAACTCAATAATTACACATCAGAAAAACCTATCCTAAGTAAATAATCAGAAGTTATTCAAAAAACTGTGCCTAAGAATGTTTAGTGAAGCCCACTTTTACTTAGAAAAAATAAAAACAACCAAAATGACTATAAAAGTTCATAATATGTAGCTGAAGTTTTCAAAGAAAGTTA
Organism: Aethalodelphis obliquidens; assembly: GCF_003676395.1. Lineage (NCBI taxonomy): Eukaryota > Metazoa > Chordata > Mammalia > Artiodactyla > Delphinidae > Aethalodelphis > Aethalodelphis obliquidens. The sequence goes on from NW_020837954.1 coordinate 14,912,892, forward strand.
GTTACTTGAAAAACAGATGTAATGTTACATGTAAAAGTATGGTACTGGCAAAAAAACAGAAATATAGATCAGTGGAATGGGACAGAAAGCCCAGAGATAAACCCATGCACATATGGTCACCTTATCTTTGATAAAGGAGGCAAGAATATACAGTGGAGGGCTTCCCTGGTGGCACAGTGGTTGGGAGTCCACCTGCCGATACAGGGGACACAGGTTCGTGCCCCGGTCCGGGAAGATCCCACATGCCACGGAGTGGCTAGGCCCGTGAGCCATGGCCACTGAGCCTGCGCGTCCGGAGCCCGTGCTCCGCAACAGGAGAGGCCACAAAAGCGAGAGGCCTGCGTACCGCAAAAATTAAAAAAACAAGAATATACAGTGGAGAAGAGACAGTGTCTTCAATAAGTGGTGCAGGGAAAACTGGACAGCTACATGTAAAAGAATGAAATTAGAACACTCCCTACCACCAGACACAAAAATAAACTCAAAATGGATTAAAGACCTAAATGTAAGGCCAGACACTATCAAACTCTTAGGGGAAAACACAGGCAGAACACTCTATGACATAAATCACAACAAGATCCTTTCTGACCCACCTCCTAGAGAAATGGAAATAAAAACAAAAATAAACAAATGGGACCTAATGAAACTTCAAAGCTTTTGCACAGCAAAGGAAACCATAAACAAGACGAAAAGACAACCCTCAGAATAGGAGAAAATATTTGCAAATGAAGCAACTGACAAAGGATTAATCTCCAAAATTTACAAGCAGCTCATGTAGTTCAACATCAAAAAATCAAACAACCCAATCCAAAAATGGGCAGAAGACCTAAATAGACATTTCTCCAAAGAAGATACACAGATTGCCAACAGACACACGTAAGAATGCTTAACATCATTAATCATTAGAGAAATGCAAATGAAAACTACAATGAGATATCATCTCATACCAGTCAGAATGGCCCTCACCAAAAAATCTACAAGCAATAAATGCTGGAGAGGATGTGGAGAAAAGGGAACCCTCTTGCACTGTTGGTAGGAATGTAAATTGATAACAGCCACTATGGAGAACAGTATGGAGGTTCCTTAGAAATCTAAAAATAGAACTACCATACGACCCAGCAATCCCACTACTGGGCATATACCCTGAGGAAACCATAATTCAAAAAGAGTCATGTACCAAAATGTTCACTGCAGCTCTATTTACAATAGTCAGGACATGGAAGCAACCTAAGTGTCCATTGACAGATGAATGGATAAAGAAGATGTGGCACCTATATACAATGGAATATTACTCAGCCATAAAAAGAAACAAAATTGAGTTATTTGTAGTGAGGTGGATGGACCTAGAGTCTGTCATACAGAGTGAAGTAAGTCAGAAAGAGAAAAACAAATACTGTATGCTAACACATATATATGGAATCTAAAAAAAAATAAAATGGTCATGAAGAACCTAGGGGCAAGATGGGAATAAAGACACAGACCTACTAGAGAATGTACTTGAGGATACGGGGAGGGGGAAGGGTAAGCTGGGACAAAGTGAGAGAGTGGCATGGACATATATACACTACCAAATGTAAAATAGATAGCTAGTGGGAAGCAGCCACATAGCACAGGGACATCAGCTTGGTGCTTTGTGACCACCTAGAGGAGTGGGATAGAGACAGTGGGAAGGAGGGAGACGCAAGAAGGAAGAGATATGGGGACATATGTATACGTATAACTGATTCACTTTGTTATAAAGCAGAAACTAACACACCATTGTAAAGCAATTATACTCCAATAAAGATGTTAAAAAAAAAAAGATGCAAGATTATACATACAGTATGATCTCAATTTTGGAACACATACGTACATATATAATGCACAAACAAAAAGCTGGAAGAAAATATATGGCTACACTAATCATTTTTATTTCTGGATGATTTTTATTTTCTTCTCTATACTTTTATCTTTTTAAATGTTCTAAAAACTACGTATTTTTTTTAATTTTTGAAAAGAGAGAAACAAATGTTATTTTGACAGAAATCCTTACCTAAAATAATAAAAGAAAATTTAAGCAATGTTAATATCTTATCATTTAAATATGTTACAAAAGAGCATACCAGGCTGTCTACCTGGGGTGCCCCCACTCTGCTTTCAATTACTCAGTTTAAGCCTCTCTTTTAGGAAGCACTGCATGATCACACCTCACAAGCCAAGGTGAATTTCTTCCCCCCTGCACACAGCCAACCTCTGGTGGACTCAGGACACTAGATCCCACTGAATCACACTGCACATGCACTGTGCAGTTCTGGTACTTGCATATTTGCATGATGCCTTTGGCCTATGTTAGGGATAACTTAAACCGTCCTTGAAGCAATTCCCTGTATTTAATGTAAGGATATTTTTGGAGGTAAAATACTGTTCCCTAATTATGCAGTGTACTCTCGTGAGGATCAACTGAGGAATATTCTCTCCGGTCTCTATTTCAGGAATTGTCACACTTCTCTAGGACAATGTGTTTGGTTTTTATCCTGTGAACATGGAGAATCATGTAACTGATCATATTTCCCTCAACTTATTTGCTGCCAGAAAGTTTAGCATTCAATCTATGACCCACCTGTGGCAAAAAACTGCACATGCTTTTACTGTGTGCCTCTTGCCCAGAGTTTCATTCTACTTCCAGGCATTCTCTTTTCCCTTTACCTCTATTTTCTCACATTTTAAAAAGCTATCTTATCTTGCTGTTTGAATATATAACTGCATACTCTTAAAACTTTTTTGAAACCAGTCATATTACATATAAACCAGCTAATTAAATGACACAAATAACTTGGATTCATCTTTGTACTATTATTTTCTGTACTATTGTACAATAAGTTTATATTTTCTATGTTAGAGTTAATGTTAATTATTACTGAATTTATTATTCTTTGTGGGGACTGAGTATTTCTATACTGCATATTTTTAAACATCTAAATAATTAATTGGAGAGGAGTGTTTGTTTTTTCTCCAGATGGTTGGTGACTTGTCAAGAGGGCCACCATGTGAACCACACTGTTTACTATCACATCATAAAATAATTAGGTATAAATTTTAATTTATTCTAATGACCAAAATCTTAATTTGCAACATCAGCCATGTTTTAAAATATTCAGACTTCTGTTCCAGTTACACTGCAATGGCAAAGATGCATTTCTTTCTTACTTGGCAAGCAGTACAAATATATCTGTTATTTACAAGCGTGTTGCCTCATCTATCAAGGTTGCTCAGAGCAGACAGCATTTAGTGACTAAGTAAGGCATGGCAAAGAATGATAAAAAAGAAAAATGATTCTAGCCACAGTTATGTTAATTCAGGAATGTCAACTATAAATGTTAAATCTCCCATCAAGTAAGGGTTTCCCAAAAGGAAGCTTGACCACCCTCTCAACACGGCCTCAATAAATATAATTAGTGCAGTCAGAGGATTCATTGTGCTGGGCTTTCTGTTTTTGCTGGTTGGTGCCATAGGAAAGTCTCAAATTAAACTGAGACCTCCAGAAACCCCAACAGACCAGCACACAGTGAAATTAAATGGGTAATGGCATCAGGGAGGGGGAAATATTTTAATGGAACATTCGATTTCATGAATTTAGGTCCTTTCTCTGATTTATTTTCCAAAGCATGTTTAGTGTCTTTGGCTTTTTTCCCATCTTATTCATACTTTATCATACATCATTCTAGGGTATCTCTCTAAAGGATACCTGAGGGGCAAAGAAAATGCCATCAGTTATCAGTCCCCTTAGAACACTTTCCTTCTAAAGAAGGCCCTCTCCTGGTTATTTATGGATAAATTCAACTCTGCTTTCTCCTGAGTATTCCCCAAGTGATTAAATAAAATATAGTAAGGATATTCTTAGATACAGAGAAACAATGTTCAATGAAATACCTATGGGACAGGAAAAAAACAGATGAAATGACATCTCTGTTGACTCTCCATTTAAACAACTCATAGGCAGCAACAGCCCACAACTCTCTAGGAAGAATCAGGTCTGAAAACTCTGTTGGGTAGTATGAAACTGTTACGCCATAGCTTGGCTGACCTGAGGTCAAGGTTTGGAGGAGTAGACAGGCTTGGAAGACTGAGACAGATACTCTAAGACAAGATGAACAGGGAGCTGAATCAGAAGACAGAGACATTAGCTAAGACAAAAGAGTCCCCCTGTTACCAAAGGTTTATACAATCTTTTATCTTATAACATTGATTGAGTAGCTATGGCACTACTAATATTTACCAGTATCCCAGGCACTCCATGAGGCCCCAGGATTCCAATGATTTGTGAAATATGGTTACCACCCCCAGAACAATGCAATGTAACACAGAGATAAAGTAACAGCTGCAATAGGAACTCCCATTTATTAGCACTTACTCTGTACCAGGAACTGTGCTGTGCATTTTACACGTCTTTTCTCATTTACTCCTTACCACAATCTTCAGAAAAAAAAACTTTTTTCCTTTACAACCCAACTCTCCTGGGCCATCCTAACAGTAAGGAAAGCACTATAAGCATGAGGCTGACTCCAGCCCAGATCCCTTGCCAACCTGCCCAGAAAGGCCCAAGGTGGCAGGCACCACTATTTTTCCCACATCAAGGTTAAGAAGTTGAAGTTCAAATAAGCTAAGTTACTTATGAAAACAAGACAGTTAGTTAGTGAATGGCAGAACCAGGTCTCATAACTGTACTTTTTACCATGTCTGAAATATGTAAAGGGAAAATGCAAATGGCCAATAAATCTACGATAAAAATCTAACTTCTCTGGTAACAAAAGAATGCAAATTAAAATGAGATAGTATTTGTCATTGGTCAAATTAGGGAAGTTTTACCTTGTTGAATGTTTTTGACAAAGTAGTAGGCACTCATAACTTGCTGGGGGAAACATAAAGTGACCATTTTCAAGAGGACACTTTACTAAAAATAGAACTACCATATGATTCAGCAATTCCACTTCCAGAATATATCCAAAGTAAACAAACACATTAACTCAAAAAGATATTGCATCTCCATGTTCACAGCAGCATTAAACCCATGCACTTATGGTCAATTAAACTACAAAAAGAAGGCAAAAATATACAATGGAGAAAAGACAGGCTCTTCAATAAGTGGTTCTGGGAAAACTGGACAGCTACATGTAAAAGAATGAAATTTGAACATTCTCTCACACGATACACAAAAATAAACACAGAATGAATTTAAAAAACCAAAAAAGATTGGAAACCATAAAACTCCTAGAAGAAAACATAGGCAGAACACTCTTTGACATAAATAGTAGCAATATTTTTTTTGGATCCATCTTCTAAGGCAAAGGAAACAAAAGCAAACGTAAATAAATGAGACCTAATTAAACTTCAAAACTTTTACACAGCAAAAGAAATCATCAGCAAAATGAAAAGACAACCTACTGAATGGGAAAAAATATTTGCAAATGATATGACAAATAAGGGGCTATATCAAACATATATAAACAGCTCATATAACTCAACATCAAAAACAACAAACAACCTAATTAAAAAATGGGCAGAAGACCTGAATAGACATTTTTCCAAAGGAGATATACAGATGGCCAATAGGCACATGAAAAGAAGCTTAACATTGCTAATCATCAGAGAAATGCAAATCAAAACCACAATGTGATATCACCTCATACCTGTCAGAATGGCTATCGTCAAAAAGACCACAAATAACAAACACTGGCAAAGATGTGGAGAAAAGGGAATCCTTGTATCCTGATGGTGGGAATGTAAATTGGTGCAGCCACTATGGAGAACAGTATGGAGGTTTCTTTAAATACTAAAAATAGAGTTCCCATATGATTCTGCAATCCCACTCCTGGGAATATATCCAGACAAAACTATAATTCGAAAAGATACATGCACCCCAATGTTCACTGCAACACTGTCTACGATAGCCAAGACATGGAAGCAACCTAAATGTCCATTGATATATGAATGGATAAAGATGTGGGGTGTGTATATATATATATATATATATATATATATATATATATATACACACACACACACACACACACACACACACACACACACACACATATACACACAACAGAATACTACTCAGCCATAAAAAAGAATGGAATTCTGCCATTTGCAGCAACAGGGATGGACTTGGAGGGCATTATGCTAAATGAAGTAAGTCAGACAGAGAAAGACAAATACTGTATGATATCACTTAAATGTGGAATCTAAAAATACACCAAACTAGTGACTATAACAAAAAAGAATCAGACCCACAGATATAGAGAACAAACTAGTGGTTACCAGTGGGGAGAGGGTAGTGGAGAGGGGCAATATATGGTTAGGAGATCAAGAAGTACAAACTATTAGGTACAAAATAAGCTACAGGAATATACTGCAGAACATGGAGAATATAGCAAACATTTTATAATAACTATAAATGTCAATCACTATGTTGCACACCCCTAACTTATACAGTATTGTATATCAACTGTACTTCAACAAAAAAAGTTTCAATTTTGCAAGATGAAAAGTGTTTTGAAGATGGATGGTGGTGACGGTTACACAGCACTGTGAATGTACTTAATGCCACAAACTGTACACTTAAAAGTGGTTAAAACAGTTAATTTTGTATTCTATGTTTTTTACCACAATATTTTAAACAGTAATTACTGTTTGATTTTATTTATTTTATATAAATTTCTATAAAATACAAACTAATGTCCAGTGACAGAAAGCAGATTGTCAAGGGAGGGGATACAGGAAGACAGAGTGAGGATTACAAAGGGATATTGTATGACTGTAGTTTTACAGGTGTAGACATGTCAAAACCTATCAAATTGTATGCTTCAAATATGTGCAGTTTCTGTATGCCACTTAAACCCCCAATAAAATGTTTTCTAAAAAATTCAAAATAAAGATACATGCACCCCAATGGTCATAACAGCATTATTTACAATACCTAAGATATGGAAGCAACCTAAGTGTCCATCAACAGATAAATACATAGAGAATATGTGGTATATATATATATACAATGTAGTCCTACTCAGCCACAAAAAAGAATGAAATTCTGCCATTTGCAACAACCTGGAGCGTATTATGCTAAGTGAAATAAGTCAGACAGAGACAGACAAATACTGTATGTTATCACTTATATGTGGAATCTAAAAAATAAAACTAGTGAATATAACAAAAAAGAAACAGACTCACAGATCTAGAAAACAAACTAGTGCTTACCAGTGGGGAGGAAGAAGCAGGGAGGGGCAAGTTAGGGGCAGGGAATTAAGAGGTCCATACTACTATGTATAAAATAAATAAGCTACAAGGATATATTGTACAACACAGGGAATATAGCTAGTATTTTATAATAACTATAAATAGAGTATAATCCTTAAAAATTGTTACTCACAATATTGTACATCTGAAACTTACAAAATATTGTAAATAAACTATACTTCAATTTTTTAAAAAGTAACAATTCAACTTGGAAGTTTCTACCTTAGGAAACAATAAAAATGAGTCAAACATTTTCTATGTATTTATTTATGCATTCACTCAGTTAAAAAATATTTGCCAGGTACTTGGGACAGAATAATAAGCTTGGTCAATGTCCCCATTAAGTCTAAGGGTAGAGATGTTCATTATAATATTATTCACATAATAGCCAAAATTTTGGATATAATCGGGGTTAAATTATAGCACATCTATAATATGTAATCAACTGCAGCCATAAAATGGAATACTATGTTGTAGAAGAACACTTAAGGTATTAGAAATGTTCGTGATACACTATACAAAAACAGATTATAAAATACAATGTTATCAAGTAGAATACATGTTCAGTGTAGTCCAAATTTTGTACATTTTAAAGCTATTTATTCACTCAATAAATATTTATTTAAAATCTATTTATGACAGGCCCTAGGGAAATAGCTATAAACAAAACAGATAAAGGTTTTGACCTCATAGGGCTTACAATCTAATTAAGAGAAATACACAATTAATAAAAATGATAAATATATGACATTGAATTTTATGGAAAAAGATTGAGTAATATAAACTGGCCACAGAAGGATGCTCTGATCAGGTAACATTTGAGCAGAGACCTGAAGGAGTGAGCACCGGGTATTTTATCTGAGAAAAGGACTTTCAAGCAAAGGCAACAGGAAGTACAAAAGCCCTGAGGCAAGCATGAGCTTGTGTTCTTGAAAGAGAATAAAGTTCTTGGTAGAGAATTTGGACTTAATTTTGAATTAGATGGGAAGCCATGGCAGCATTTTGAGCATAGGGGTAACAAGAGACTTAAATTTTTAGGGGAACACAGTTTTTTGTGAAAAACAGACGTGAGGAATGGCAAAAGCAAGATGTTACAGTAGGTGATAGTGGAGCTAATGAGTACATACTGGAGTTGAGCCAACACTGACTGAAAGAGGAAATTGGGAGAGGAGAACTTTTAGAGTAATAGGTGTGAGGAATAATCCAAGGCTTGTTTAGGGACATGAGGCAGCCATGAAAACATGCCTCTCAGATCTCCAAGTGCAGGGAGTGTGTTAATGGATGGCCCAGCTTCTGAACCAAATTTGCCTCAACGTCATGCTTCTTCCAGACTACTTCCAGCTGATGACTGTTAGGGATACTGTCATGACCATACCTGAGAGATGCAGGACTCCTCTGATGCCAACTTTGGCTCAAGAACTCCACAGTTACATTGTCTTAAAACTGTACCAAAGTCTATGACCTCCTACCCAACCTTCCTTCCTTCCCTCTGTCCCCTACATGGGTCAGCCCTGCATCACAGTCTGACAACTCTTCCAGACTCCTTTGAGTCTCCCACTCTCCTTCAGTAACACCCCCCCATTTTTTCTCACAGGTGTTCTTCCCAGTAAGTGGGATCACATATATCTGCTCTCTCGGTATCTGCTTCTTGGCAGACCCAAACTTGCTGAGTTTGAGATGCTAATAAACAAACACCCAAATAAAGATGTCTACTAGGCAGTCTATGGTTCAGGTTTAGAAGCAGAGATATAAAATGGGAGCCATCATCACACAGATGGTATTTAAAGCCATGTGCTAGGTGAGATCACTTTATTCAAAACTTCATTTCCTTCAGTGACCAGATCCTAACTATCTACCTAAGAAGAATAACCCTAATATGCAACTTCATGCTCAAATGTGTTTTATGATGGATGCCCTTCCTGGAAAGGGCCAGCACCTGTAAAAAATGTCTGCATTTTAAATTAGGATGCCCAGGGAGTGAACCTACAGGATCAGTCTGTCTTGGTGGGATGTCAAGTCCCATGGCAATTGACTGAGGGAGATATTTTGAGCCCTCTCTATGTCTATTCAGAGCCAGACCCACTGTCACACTGACTGATATAAACTTCTAGAACTTCTTGTTTATTTCCCTTTCATTTTTATCACCCATTTTCTGCTCTCCAGTCCAAGTAATCCCTTCATCTTCTTGCCATCTCTTTTTCATCTTCCTTCTATTTTATTCTTAGAAGAGGCTTCTAAGAAATTTTAACAGAAATATGCAGAAATTACTCAGAAATATGTAGTTTAAACCCCTCAACACAAAATAAAGGAAAGTGCAAGATTGCCAACTTAACCCATACAAGCCCTCAGAAGGACTATGAGTTGAGGAAGTTACATATGTGGCCAAGGACAGAAAAAGTGAAAAATATGATTAATAAAAAGAAAATAATATGCATGTGGAACAGTAAGTTAGGCGAGAAAAGTGACTAGAAAGTTATTTATAAAAAGTTAACAGCCACTTTTTTTTTCTTATTTCCATCTAGCATTTCCAGCAAGAATGTTCTCTAAACTCAGTATTTCCTCTCATTCCTATCAGTTGTCATTATGCTTGGCTTCTATGTCTGAGTGTATAGTTACTTCCTCCCTATTCACAAATACACAAGAGAAATAAACATTCTTTTGGTAACAAAAATCAATCAGCTAGGTGTAAATTTTACTAAAACTACATTAATAAAGTTAGGGGAAAATATCTCTAGACTGATAAATAAACATTATTCACCTCTCAGTGGTGTCATCTTCTTATATTATTTTGTTTTACCTCTCAGAACCCAACAATAGAACAACAGTAGAAACAATGAATATTCTCACGGAGGCAATGGAACAGGGTATGTAATATCCAGCTAACCTCAAAAATCCAAAACGTAGTTATTATGCCATTTTGACCATTGGCACTGGTCAAAAAAAAAAAAAGCCAGGGTCCTTGGCACCATCTCCCCTGGGCCAAAGGCCAAAGGTTGCTAAAACTAGGAAATGCACTAAAACTAGCTTAGAAAGGCAGGCAGAGCCTCTCTGCGATGCCAAAGGACCATGGGACACATTTAGAGACACCCTAGTTTTACTGTGAAGCCTCAAATAAACCAACACTAAGACTAATAATCCCAGAAAAGTAGCCTTGATGTTCACCCCTTCTCTCACAAAAGTTTTAATTAAGACTATTATGGGATTTCCCTCCACCCCCAGGGAAACACAGTTCCAATTTTATAAGTCAGTCAATGGAACAGTATGATATAATTTGAGAATTCTGAACACAATCTTCAGCAATATATCTATTTTGTAAATTGAGTCTACCTCAAAATACACAGATTGCCTGAAGCTCCAAGGAGAACATCAAAAGTAATCTGGAAAAGAGAATTGATGTTTGTGTGAAAACATCATTTAACACACTTAGCTTGCCTAAGGAAAGAACACCTCTTACAAGTACTCTTTCTGTGAACTGTAAACACCACAAACACTTTAAACAGAGAGAGTAAGAAGAAATTAAGACAAAATTAAATGCAGATTGGCTATCAGGAAAAAGAAAAACTGTCTCCACATCATCAACATCTCCCCCCGGGATTAATTAGGACATTAAATGGGCTTTACTCAAGAACTAGTATTGACTCTAGCACTGGGGATATGCAGTAGCTTTAAATTAGACATAAGGACAGGAACAGCCTAGCTGTCCATTCTTGGGTCTTTACAGATTTTTTTCACCTCTGATTTGAGTAAGCTCAATATTTGTATTGCATGGATGTAAACAGGGAAAGAAGACACAGTCAGCAGAATATAGCGTGCAGTTCACAGTCTTAGGAGAGCCTCCAGTGAACATGGAGTATCGCCCCGACTCATGCCATAAAGCAGCCTCGCCTCTATGGATGCATGCACTTCTTGCCAGTTCTGCTCTGACCACTGCGTGGCTCCCACCCAGGGACAGCAGAACGGAACAAACGGTTGTTCACCCACCGCAAGGACTGCTAAAAATCAACACTCCAGGAAGGGATTTCACTTTTCTTAGGAAGGACAGTGGGGCAGGACAGTGGTGAAACATTACTTCAAGTGCCCTCCGGCCCACAACACCCATGCTGCTGGCCATGAGAAGCACCAGCCAAAAATGCCACTCCAGAATGTAAACTGGTGCAGTCACTGTGGAAAAAAGTATCGAGGCTTCTCAAAAAACTAAAAATGGAACTACCATACGATCCAGCAATTCCACTCCTGGGTATATAACCAAAGAAAATGAAAACACTAATTCAAAAAGATACATGCACCCCAATGTTCATAGCAGCATTTTTTACAATAACCAAGATATGGAAGCAACCTAAGTGTCCATCAACAGATGAATGAAGAAGATGTGGTGAGACATATATACAATATATAATGAAATATTATGCTTAGTGAAATGTCAGACACAGAAAGACAAATACAATATGTTTTCACTTATATGTGGAATCTAAAAAATAAAACAAATGAATGAAAGTAACAAAACAGAAATAGACTCACAGATACAGAGAACAAACTAGTTGTTACCAGTAAGGAGAAGGGTGGAGGGAAGGACAAGACAGGGGGAGGGGATTGAAGGTATGAACTACTAGGTACAAAATAAGATAAAAAGATGTACAGCACAGGAAATATAGCCAAATTTTTATAATAACTGTAAATGAAGCATAATCTATAAAATTATCAAATCACTATGTTGCATACCTGAAACTCTTATGATGTTATAAATCAACTATATTTCAATTAAAAAAAAAATGCCACTCTACCCTTAACCAAGTCTGTGAAACAGGATGATTCTGACAGGCTGAGCTTTTGCTCAGAAATCATAAACAGCATCTCATTTCTCCCTTTTCCTTTCCCCCATTCCAACCTGTTTGCCTTCATCAATGTGCTTGGGAACCTTGGCTTTGTATTGGGTTGGTCAACAAGTTTGTTCAAGTTTTTCCATAATATCGTATGGAAAAACCCGAATGAACTTTTTGGCCAACCCAATAAATGGAGAGGAGAGAAGAGTTTTATTGGAAACGGGCTAGAAGAAAAATGAGGGCCCTGGAAGAGACAGAATGGCATCTGGCCCTCACCTAATCTCTTGAGTTGGCTTTGAGCCCCTTTGGAGAAAGAGGTTAGAGACTTTGTGTGACTCTGGCATAAGCACAGCTGCACTGGGGTCAAAGTGACTAAGTGTGGCCCAGAGCTGGAGAGGAGGCCACTCTAATCAGAAGCGCTAGCAGATGCAAACTAGTATGTATAGGATGGATAAAGAGCAAGGTCCTACTGTACAGCACAGGGAACTATATTCAATATCCTGTGATAAACCATAACGGAAAAGAATATGAAAAGTATATATATATATATATATATATGTCACTTTGCTGTACAGCAGAAATTAACACAACACTGTAAATCAACTATTCTTCAACAAAATTTAAAAATTTTAAAAATAAACAGCAATGCTCACCACTCCAAGAAGCAGTGGCTTTGGGAGCACCCAATGGTAGCACTCTCAGCAGAGGCACTGGCATCTCATGATTGGCAGCAGCAAAATCACTTTTGTAGGTAGTAGGGATGGACAAGGGGGCACCAGGGCAGCACAAAGCAGATGTAATGTGGCAGCTAATAGGCTGATTCATGCATGGGCCTACATGAAGCACACCTTTGGAGATATCTAATCAAGTTAATAGGCCTGTTCCCATCTTAATTTTGGATGGAGAAAGGAAGGGTAGCCTTGTTTTACAATCACACACTAGTGTGTGACATGGCACATTTATTTAAGTGAGGGTCCATTTCAGTAGCCTGTGGCTTCTGCAGTAGCCTTCTAACTGGCCTCCCTGCCTCCAGACTCTCCTTCCTGTAGGCTGCATGATATCGTCCCCAAATAACATTTCATCATATCATTTTCCTGTTCAAAACTCACTCTATTCCACAAAATAAGGTGTGACTGTGGGCAACATAAAATGTGATTCTAACTACTGAGGAGGGCTGGTAGGATGATCAGCCATCCCAGTTTTCCCAGGATTGTCCTGGTTTTAGCACTGAAAGTGCCATGTGCTGGGAAACCCCTCAGCTCCAGGCAAACTGGAAAGGTCAGTCACCCTCGCAGACCATCAGCTTCGGTTTGGGATTGGTGTGTGAGGGTATATTTAAATTTTTTTATGATGTTCTCCAACAGAGAGAAGAGCCATTAACGGCTGCTATTTTTTATAGCAAGGAGCAATGAAATTTAGTTGCTTACTTCATATAGGCAGCTTGGTTGCTATGGCAACAGTGGGTGGCAAACTTGATTGTTCATACCCATAAAATTGACAAATATTTCAGTGTTTGCTTCATACCTTTTACATTTTAGTATTTGCTGCCACAGGGCTGAGCCCCTTGAATTGTGAAATCACATAATACTTTAACATAATTATTTATTTTCCAGGATGTTATTACCAACAATTAGTTATCTTGTTTACAACTGAGATGATTTTTAGGACATCAATTTAATTTTAGGCTCATGAACTGTAAACTGTCCGTGGAGAGCATGTTGGAGCAACTACTAAATTCCTTGTGCACAGGCAGCATCTATCACATATCCACAGTTACAGTGAGTGCTCTGTATATCTTCTTGGGCTGAAGTTAAGACTCTGATATTATTTATTTATGTCGACTCCACGTTGTGCCATAAAGGATTTAAGGAGGCTTAAAAATACAATATAAAGCAAGAAATAAAGAAATGGAGATAAAGGGAAAATGCGGGTAGGAAAGTAAATTGGTGCCATGAGTAAGTTTAGTACTCAAAAAAAAAATGCATGCCAAGAAGTTCCATTTCCTTGCAAAATTCTAAACATGGGTTACATGTCTGTTTCTGACCTACCTAATAGGCAATTCAAAGAGAAAAATCATGCTCTGTTATAAAATTCAATGTTCATTGGTAAAAACAAACCAATAGGGCTTCCCTGGTAGCACAGTGGTTGAGAGTCCGCCTGCCGATGCAGGGGACACGGGTTCGTGCCCCGGTCCGGGAAGATCCCACGTGCCGCAGAGCGGCTAGGCCCGTGAGCCATGGCTGCTGAGCCTGCGCGTCCAGAGCCTGTGCTCTGTAATGGGAGAGGCCACAACAGTGAGAGGCCCATGTACCGCAAAAAAAGAAAACAAAAAAAAAACCAATAAATTAGAAAGAGCATAAACTTATTAACAGAGAAATGAGATATTTTTGTTACATGGTTTCCACATAAAGGGTACTATTTAAGGATAAATATCTATATCAATGGCCAACGATGTCACCTAAGACCTCTTGTGTAGGTGAAGAGGATTATCTGATTATTTAGAAGGAAAAATGTCTTATTTATCTAAAAAAAAGGAGAAATGGGCAGCTCTGGAAATTGCAAAATAATGATCTTAACCTTGATTCTTTGTTACTTCCTCCAGATATTTTTCTTATAATTGATTTATAAAACAGAAAAAGCATAACATAACAGATTTTAACCACCACAGCTTTGAGGTAAATCATGTAAATAATTTTATTTAATCTTACTTTGGTAAAACAATGGGCAAGAAATTGCTATCTATATGGCCCCCAAACATCCTGTTAAGCACAGTACACAATAAACTATACTAATAAAAGCCATCATTTGCATAGGTCTTTATAATTTACAAAGACTTTTACACTTAATACTTCACTTGCTTTTTATGACATGTTTTTATATTATGACAATAACTGCAAACAAGAAACTAAAGTGAAGCAATTTCTCTAACTTGCAATGAGTGATTTCAGATTCAAACTTAGTTCTGACTCCAAAGACTATAATCACTCTGTTGCCTCTGACTAATGAATAAATTAGCCACATAGTACAAAATAGAGAGATTATTTACCAAGAACATCATGCAAGTTATAAAAAGTAATCCTGGCTGTGATATTGTGATACAGGTACACAAGATGTTACATGGGGGAAGACTGGGGGAAGGGTACATGGGACCTGTCTGTACTATCTCTTGCAAATGCAGGTGAATCTGCAATTACCTCAAAATAAAAAGGGTTTAAGACAGTAATCTTTCAACTACATTTGACAATGGTTTCTCCTTTGTGAGGTTATGGGTAAAAAAAATAAAACTTTTGGCCTCCAGTTTGAGCTTCATGCTTTAAGAGAAAGGCAGAATATGGTGAGAGCAACAAGATTGGAAAACAGGGCTTTGTGAAAAAGAAAACACGAGAAATAGAGTAGGTATGAGTAAATTTTCTTCATCTAGAAAACAAATTCAAAGGAAACACATTCGAATTGAAGAAAAATAAGGAAATACTTTATAATAAACCTTATAGATCTCACATATATATGTACAAAATGCTCTTTCTCATAATGGCACCAAATACTTCCACAGTGTTAAGGAAAACTACCTTTGTTTTGGACAACGGGGATTCACCTGGTTGGAGGTATATGAGCTCAACAAGTAGCCTCTTTTGGTACCTTTGCAGTTGCACAATGTGACCAGAGTCATATACAGGGAGACCACGTAGGGTTTGAATGCTGATTCTATCACTTTCTGGTGGTGGAACTTCAGCAAATCATGTAACTTCTTTGGGTCTCTGTTTTCTTATTTTCAAATGGTGACAAAGAGATACTGCACTTTGTAAACCACAAAATATTAGAGAAGTACTAGCTATTATTACTACCTGCTAGTTCAGAGACTTCAAAAGTGACATATTTGATGAAAGTGTGAAAGATAACTTTAAGAATAAGAAGAGTGGGTTAACCATCTATGCAGTGGGATATGGGAGGCACTGAAAACCAACTCTTCAGAAAGGAAATAAGTCCATCCCTCACCCTTAGTCTACTAAAATGCTTGACATTCCACCACTGAAAATTCACTTTAATATGTGGTCAATACCCTAGGGCAAGTCTTAATTCTTCTTTACCATCGTATTCCCATATTGCATAATGCCTAACAGAGTAATCAATCAAAAATACTCAACATCTCTTAGAAAAGGGTCTATATCTCTCAAAATTCCAAGTTTAAATTCCAAAAGGACTGCAAAAGATAATACGCTGAGGTTTTGAGGAACTAAAGAGGCTACGTGTTGAGTCCATATCCTCCACTGACTTTTTATATGATCACCTACAGTAGTAGATACCCCTGTGCAATGGCCAGATTCCTACTCCAGGACTGAATCATTCTCCCAACCACTGAGAGTGTTGGTGGTCCACAGCTTTCAGCTAAGTCCCTTTCCCAGACTTCCCCTTCCTAAAGAGAGCCAACTCACTCAAAATCATACCTCCTCCCTAGGGGTATAAAATTTCAGTTTTCTTGTCTTAATTAGGGCCAATTCTAAAGTTCCACCCTTGCTCCAGAATTCTCTGTGGGATCAACTGAGGCCCCTGTTGCAACTTGTATTAGTCAATGTTCTCCAGAGAAATAAACCCAATAAGAGATATATACACACATATATGACAATTTATTATAAAGAGTTGGCTCACATGATTATGGAAGCTAAGAAGTCCCTCAATCTGCCATTTTCAAGCTGGAGACCCAGGTAGGTCAGTGGTATACTTCAGTCTGAGTCTGAAGGCCTAAGAACCAGGGGAGCTGATGCTCTAAATCTCACTCCAAGGGCAGGAGAAGACTGATATCCCAGCTCAAACAGGCAGAAAACAAATTAATTCTCCTTTCTTCTGTCTTTTGTTCTATTCAGGTCTTCAGTAGATTGGATAAGGTCCACCCACATTGGGGAAGGCAATCTGCTTTACTGAGTCCACCAATTCAAATACTATCTCATCCAGAAACACTCTGACAGACACACTCAGAATAATGTTTAACCAAACATCTGGGCACCCCATGGCCCAGTAAAGTTGACATATAAAATCAACCAATACAAAACTGCACTGGAGTTCAACCTCTACTTAATCCTGCATCTTTCACTACCCCATAGCTGTTGATCCCTAGATTACTTCCCAATAAACTTTCTGCATGTGAATATCCTTCAAAGGCTCAGTTTCTTGGGAAAATTCACCTGTGTCACCTACTCCTCCTATAAATAAAGTTAACTCCAACACTTCAGTTTGACACATCCATTTTGATAAGTAGTCTCAAGTATAAAACCATACTGGAGGGCTTCCCTGGTAGCGCAGCGGTTAAGGATCCACCTGCCAGTGCAGGGAACACAGGTTCGAGCCCTGGTCCAGGAAGGTCCCACATGCCACGGAGCAACTAAGCCCGTGCGCCACAACTACTGAGCCTGCGCTCTGCAGCCCGTGCTCCGCAACAAGAGAAGCCACCGCAATGAAGAGTAGCCCCCGCTTGCCACAACTAGAGAAAGCCCGCCTGCAGCAACAAAGACCCAACACAGCCAAAAATAAATAAAAATAAAATTTAAAAAAAAATACTGGAAAACCAGACCTGCCTTTTGTGCCATTAAGAACCTAATGACTATATGGAAAAGATGATCACTATTGTTATGCTTCTCTGAGAAGTCCTAGTTTTCATTAAATCTCTCAATTTTTTCACCTCATGACTCATATACACATGTTCAGAAGACACCCAAGTTCTGAAATTTCTTGCTGCCCTTTTTCAGGACAGTGTGAAAATGTAATTGCTGATCAATAAGAACTAAGGTTTATGGTATCTTTTTCACACTATCTGTTTGGGCCACGAGAGTATAACCGTGAAGCTGCCAGTATATATTCCAAGCAGCATTATTTGGACTTTGTAACTTTATACATTGAATAAGTGTTAAAATTGATTAGAGGAGGTAATTTTTATTACATTCTGAAGAAACTGAAGGAATGCTTTACTGAATGCAATTCATTTTGTTGATCTTAATCTGTATCAGGCATATATACAAATTATACTTCTTTAATTACATTTAAAATAATCAAAACATTTCTTTAAGTTAAATGGCACAATTTGGGAAGTATTTGATGTCATGGGACTACTGACTAGAGTACTTCATTATTTGTGTCATTTAAAGGCAGCATACTCAGGATTTACAAAATTTAGTTCATTCAATCAACAAACATCATTTGAGCCTATTTTGTGCATCAAAAAAAAAATATATGTGTGTCACTCTTAAGAATATGAAGAAAAGGAAAAGGATATTTACTTTTACGTTCAAAGCATTCCACCTGACAGTAGTTTGCTACACCTGTCAATCTGTTCAACTAAGTTTCTAACAGGAAGTAATTCTGAATCAGAGGAAAAATGAACAAACTAAACTTAGGGGACTCTCCATCTTTCATGATTTTTAAAATTCTTAATGAGAACCAAATTATTCACTCTGGAACTATATTCCCTCTCTAAAATTTTACGAGCTGTCACTGAGACACTCCTTCAATCTCCTTAGAAGAATAAGGTAGGAAAAGATATTTTTAACTTCACAACCCTGATTAAAATATTTTAACAGAATCAAGTCTGGGTTCCAGCAGGGTAATTCAATGGTCTCCATGGTAAAAGAAATGTAGAGTTCTTTTTTAATAGCACAATACATTAAAAAATTTAAAATGTTCCTATATTTGATCTACTAGAAGATACAAACACTTTGGTTACACTTATTCATTGCCTTTTCCATCTCTCTGCACAAATAAAATCAAGGAAATAAGTATCTTTTGTACACACCATCATGAAAAAAATGAAGAAAGATTTCATTACCATAAAATATGAATAATTTTAATTCAACTGGACATTGCTGCTGAAACTTAGCCCAATATTTAGTATAGAAATATGATTAGATGAGATAAAATGGATGAAAATGCTTGGTAAACTCAAAGATTTAGCAAAGGTACATGATCATTGCTAATCATCTATGTGACTGAATTTATGTGTCATCAAATAAGAATTTAAACTTTGGCTAGCACTGCAAAACCTGTCACATAAAACCCTGTGTACCCAGAACTAGAACAAAAAATTTCACAATTTGTATGGAAACACAAAAGACCCCGAATAGCCAAAACAATCTTGAGAAAGAAAAATGGAGCTGGAGGAATCAGGCTCCCTGGCTTCAGACTATACTACAAAGCTACAGTAATCAAGACAGTATGCCTACTGGCACAAAAACAGAAATATAGATCAATGGAACAGGATAGAAAGCCCAGACATCAACCCACGCACATATGGTCGCCTTATCTTTGATAAAGGAGGCAAGAATATACAATGGAGAAAAAACAGCCTCTTCAATAAGTGGTGCTGAGAAAACTGGACAGCTACATGTAAAAGAATGAAATTAGAACACTCCCTAACACCATACACAAAAATAAACTCAAAATGGATTAAAGACCTAAATGTAAGGCCAGAAACTACCAAACTCTTAGAGGAAAACATAGGCAGAACACTCTATGACATAAATCACTGCAAGATCCTTTTTGACCTACCTCCTAGAGAAATGGAAATAAAAACAAAAATAAACAAATGGGACCTAATGAAACTTCAAAGCTTTTGCACAGCCAAGGAAACCATAATCAAGACCAAAAGACAACCCTCAGAATGGGAGAAAATATTTGCAAATGAAGCAACTGACAAAGGATTAATCTCCAAAATTTACAAGCAGCTCATGCAGCTCAATATCAAAAACACAAACAAGCCAATCCAAAAATGGGCAGAAGACCTAAATAGACATTTCTCCAAAGAAGATATACACACTGCCAACAAACACATGAAAGAATGCTCAACATCATTAATCATTAGAGAAATGCAAATCAGAACTACAATGAGATATCATCTCACACCAGTCAGAATGGCCATCACAAAAAAATCTACAAGCAACAAATGCTGGAGAGGGTGTGGAGAAAAGGGAACCCTGTTGCACTGTTGGTAGGAATGTAAATTGATAACAGCCACTATGGAGAACAGTATGGAGGTGCCTTAGAAAACTAAAAATAGAACTACCATATGACCCAGCAATCCCACTACTGGGCATATACCCTGAGAAAACCATAATTCAAAGAGTCATGTTGGGCTTCCCTGGTGGCGCAGTGGTTGAGAGTCCGCCTGCCGATGCAGGGGACACGGGTTTGTGTCCCGGTCCGGGAAGATCCCACATGCTGCAGAGTGGCTAGGCCCGTGAGCCATGGCCGCTGAGCCTGCGCGTCCCAAGCCTGTGCTCCGCAACGGGAGAGGCCACAACAGTGAGAGGCCTGCGTACCGCAAAAAAAAAAAAAAAAGAGTCATGCACCACAATGTTCATTGCAGCTCTATTTACAATAGCCAGGACATGGAAGCAACCTAAGTGTCCATCGACAGATGAATGGTTAAAGAAGACGCAGCACATATATACAATGGAATATTACTCAGCCATAAAAAGAAACAAAATTGTGTTATTTGTAGTGAGGTGGATGGACCCAGAGTCTGTCATACAGAGTGAAGTAAGTCAAAAAGAGAAAAACAAATACCCTATGCTAACACATATATATGGAATCTAAAAAAAAAAAAAAAATGGTTCTGAAGAACCTAGGGGCAGGACAGGAATAAAGACGCACACCTACTAGAGAATGGACTTTAGGACACAGTGAGGGGGAAGGGTAAGCTGGGACAAAGTGAGAGAGTGGCATGGACATATATACTCTACCAAATGTAAAATAGATAGCTAGTGGGAAGCAGCCGCATAGCACAGGAAGATCAGCTCGGTGCCTTGTGACCACCAAAGGGTTGGAATAGGGAGGGTGGGAGGGAGGGAGGCAGGTGCAAGAGGGAAGAGATATGGGGATATATGTATATGTATAGCTGATTCACTTTGTTATAAAGCAGAAACTAACACGCCATTGCAAAGCAATTATACTCCAATAAAGATTTTAAAAAAACCCTGTGTACCAGAATCTGAAAATGATTGATACTGACAAATTATAGGTCCTTCCTGAGTGGTCTTCAAAGAGTGACACATTTTCAAAACAAGTAGGAACAAGTCAGCTTTGGAGATGACAAAAACATATAACATGTACCATTAATTGCTGACATTTATATATAGTTAACACTGGATATCACTAATCATAGTAATTACTTACAGCAATTTGCATATCCAGAGCCCATAATGAAATTTTGCTAAATTCAGTTTTTTTGATTTTCAACCTTCATGTTAATGTCTCTTTCATTAACATGAAGTATAGTACAAGTCTTCCCAACATTTTTTATTACACACACAGAAGATAATAAAATTTGTACCAGGTCCCCCCCTGGCCACCGTGAGAAATGAGGGGATCAACATCTTGGCATACCTAAAACCATGGTGGGACATCAGCTTAATATGATTAGTTTTATAGAGATCATCCTTTCTATAGTTTATCTATAATCCACCAACCCATACCAAGCAAACAATGAGTCCTGAATATTTATAGTTAAGGTAAAATCTCATAAAAATTATCTTAAAGTTATTTCTATGTCTTTATTGAGTTAATTACCATGAATTATATACGACAAATGGTTCATGGTCTCGTCAGTCCTTGTTGTCTATGACAAAATACTGTCACTTTGTTGTTTTGTTGGGAAACACAGTGGCACTCCTGCCAGAAAATATGCGGCGCAGGAGTGACAAGGTGGTCAACACTTCGCCGCTGCAGAGTGAAGATATGCTGCTTAATGTAGAAAGAAACAGCTCTGCCTTCCCACAGTAGGTCCAAGAATGTGGGAGGAGTTCCTGTGGACCAGATGTGGACTATTCTGGTGAAACAGTCTGAAGTTGTTTTAAGTCCTACCCATCTTACTTCTACCCAGAAAGAAGGAGCAATGACACATCAACAAAGGTCTGAAGTAAGGGGCTCTCTGAGAACTAGCAATACAGAGCCAGAGGAGTCCATGAGGGAGGCTTGAAGTGCCCACAAAAGTGTGCAGGGTAAGGGCAGCTTTATATGTCTGCCAGGCCCAGAGAGCACATGTTTTAGATCAGTATCAGCCCATCAACAGTGATGCCATCAGCTAGAAATGCCTGGGGCACAAGTAGTCCAGAACTACTTGTGCAGAGCTGCCACAGGCATTTCCCCCACTGAAGCCAGTGTTGCAGCTGGTCTGGCCCTAGTAGTTCTTATAATTGCAAGATGCACCTCAGCAACAACCATTAGGGAACTTTGAAAAAACAAGGTTTATTACTCACAGGTCCTGGAGAGTACACAGCTTGCCTCAGGCATCATGGATAGAGATTGATAAAGAGAGAGAGTGCAGACCTGGGGTTCTGGATTTATTGGGGTTGAGGGTGAGGTGCCTAGGGTTTCATAGGTTAACTCTTTATTGGTGAGCTTAAAACATAAAAGCAGGAATCAAAGCATGGGAAGGGAAAAGCAAGCAGCCAAATGGTCAGTTATCTAGGTCAACCAGAGGCGGAACTACATAGGTGGGCCAACCTAGCTCTTATAAGTATCTAGCTGTGTAGTTGGCATTGGGTTTATTTGAGATGGATGTCTTTGAAGTGGATCCACAATCAAAAGCTTAATGTCACGGGGAGGGGGAGGAGTAAGCTGGGACAAAGTAAGAGAGTAGCGCTGACATATATACACTCCCAAATGTAAAATAGCTAGCTAGTGGGAAGTAGCTGCATGGCACAAGGAGATCAGCTCCGTGCTTTGTGACCATCTAGAGGGGTGGGATAAAGAGGGTGGGTGGGAGACGCAAGAGGGAGGGGATATGGGGATATATGTATGCATATAGCTGATTCACTTTGTTACACAGCAGAAACTAACACAACACCGTAAAGCAATTATACTCCAATAAAGATGTTAAAAAAAAAGAAGCTTAATGTCAGACACATTACAATCAAAAAAGCTAACTGTTACACTTTTACACTACAGCACACTACCATTCTGTGCCATTGCCTGTTCAAGTAAAAATGTCCAGATCCTCCTTCTTCCTCCTCCCTTCCACACTACAAAACTAGCAAATGGATAAGGAATGATTACAAACTGAAATGATAGTGGAGTAATCACAGTTCAGGCATACAAAAATGGTGTTGAGTAGCCATTGAGGATCTGATCTCAGACAGTCTGTGCACCAATGAGAACTTGAACTTTACTGAACTGTACCAGACCCAAGGACAGCACCAGCCATATTCAGAAAACACCTGCCAGCTGCAACCTCTCAGCATCTCCCCTTGTAACTATGCAAATATTTCAGACCTCAACCAATCCTTACTTAACAAGCACCTTTACTTCTTGCCAGATCCAATTATAATCCTTAATAAACAACTCATTTAACTAACTGGAACCTTGCAGCTTTTTGCCTTTATAAGCCTCCCCCATTTTTTAGTTCAGCAGAACACAATTCAAGAGCTTCTCGAATCTGTCTCCCAGGCTACAGTCCTAACAAACCCCAAATAAACACCTTTTTATGTCAATCAGGTCTCCGTTTCTGAAATTTTGGTTACCAGTATAGGAGAAAACAAAAAGTTTCTTGCCCTCTATCCTCAGCAGCTGTGTTAGTTCCTTCCTGGGGGAGAAGAAAATTTTGATATTAAATCACGCTAAAGAGTTTTGAGGATTGTTGGACACTGGGTATGTATTTTCTGAGTTGAGACTATCTAGAGCTTAATGTGACTCTAGGACTTTCTTTTACTTAAAGCCACCAGAAAAGTCCTGGGACCCACCCAGATTTCTTCCGTGGGGAGAGAAAAACCACTAGCACTGGATATATTTTAAAGGACCATGAAGGATAAAAAATTAACTTGTTTTGTACTTATTCATGTTATAGGCTATACTGAAATGTGCTTAAAACAGAGAATACCTATACATGTAAAACCTTTTCATGCTTGCTTTAAACTTTATGGAACTTCTCTGAGCTGCACACCAAAAATCTGGCCTTTTCAGACTGTTTTATAAGAGGGCTCTACATCTCAAAGTTGCCTGAGTATGTAATTGACCAAGTAGATTAAGAACCAAGAATGAAATCAAAGTCTACATGAGATAAGGGAAATTTTCAGGCAAATTCAAGACCTAACGTTAATTTTTTTGAAAAAAAAGAAAATGGATTTTATTTTGCCAAAGCACATATAAGCTAGAAAACAGAGTCACAGTTCTTATGAAAAATCAGATAATTACTCCAAGTTATCAAAAGTATGCCTAAAAATATTGAGAATTGAAAACATTCAGTTGTTTGCATGTTGATACTTCTAATCTTTTTAAACCTGCAGAATTTATTTTTTTTTGAAATCATCCATAAGTTACAGGTGTCACGTAAAAAGTAATTTCAGTAAATATGCTAAAAAACATAAAGCTTTCTGTTCATGTTTTCAAAGGCCTTTCCATATAGACTTTATACAAGATGAATTATTGAAGTGTACCCTGGAATTTTCTAGGAGTAACCCCTTCCTCATATAAAATAACATTGACCAACTGGCTTATGAAAATGAGGATAATGAGTTAGTATGGAGGAAAAAAAACAAAGAAGAGACAAAAGATAATAATTCAGACTTTTTCAAAGCAACCTTGTACTTTTTAAAAATTATTTTTTAATTGTGACAAAATAGACATAACATAAAATTTACCATTTTAACCATTTTTAAGTATACAATTCAGTGGCATTAATTACATTCACATTGTTGTGGAACAATCTCCACCATCCATTCACAGAACAGTTTCATCTTGCAAAACTGAAACTATGTACCCATGAGATAATATCTTCCCATTTCCCCCTCCCTCCACCCCTGGCAACCACCACTCCACCTTCTGTCTCTATGAATTTGACTACTCTAAGTATCTCATATGAGCAGAATCATACAGTATTTGCCTTTTGTACCTGGCTTATTTCACTTAGTATAATGTCCTCAAGGTTCATCCATGTCATAGCATGTGTCACAATTTCCTTCCTTTTTAAGACTGAATAATATTCCATTGTATGTATATGTCATACTTTGTTTATTCATTCATTCATTGGTGGACACTTGACTTGCTTCCATCTTTTGGTCACTGTAAGTAAAACTGCTTTGAACATGGGTATACAAATATCTCTTCAAGACCCTGCTTTCAATTCTTTTTGGTTTATACCCTGAAGTGGAATTACTGGATCTTACGGTAATTCTATTTTTAATTTTTGAGGAACCACCATACTGTTTTCCATAGCAGATGCAATGTTTTACATTCCCACATCCTTTCTCCACACCCTCGCTAACACATCGTTTTCTGGTTTTTTGATAATAGCCATACTAATGGGTATGAAGTGGTATCTCAATGTTGTTTAATTTGCATTTCTTTAAGGATTATTGATGCTAGGCATCTTTCCATGTGCTTAGTGGCCATTTGTATATACTCTTTGGAAAAATGTCTATTTGAGTCCTTAGAGACAACTTTTACTTTATTCTTTGCTATACAAATGATATTATAAGAATATGTTTTTTTAAAAAGACCATATTTTTTGTGTTCTTGGCAAGCACCACATTTATCCAGCAGTATAAAACAGTTCAGATTTCAAATCCTTTTTTTTGGAGTAGCAGTGTATGTCACTTCTTACAAGGAAAAAATATCAACACAGCTACTTTGGAATCCCGTTAAGCTCTGTGCTTTTAGACTATGCAACCACACAGACAATTGGGGGATAGAAGACACCCTATCATGTCAAATGATACCGAGCTCCACTGTCCAGTGCAGTAGCCATCAACTTCATATGGTTACTGAACACTTAAAATGTTCAGCAATCCAACCATCAAGGACCTACTGTATAGCACAGGGAACTATACTCAATATTTTGTAATAATCCATAAGGGAAAAGAATGTGAAAAAGAATAGAAGTGTGTGTGTGTGTGTGTGTGTGTGTGTGTGTGTGTGTGTAACTGAATCACTTTGCTATACACCTGAAACTAACACAACATTGTAAACCAACTATACCTCAATAAAAATAAGTAAAAAAATAATATAGTTAATTGTAACTGAGATGTGCTGTAAGTGTAAAATCTACATCAAATTTCAAAGATTTCGTATTTTTGAATAATATAAAATATAAATAATTTTTAAACTGATTATATGTTGAAATGATAATATATTGAGTTCAATAAAATATAATTAAATTAAGTTTCACCTGTTTCTTTTTACCTTTTTTAATGTAGCTATTGGAAATTTTTAAATTACATATGTGGCTCCCGTTTATGGCTCACATTATATTTCTATTGGACCATGATGATCCAGAAAACTGTGGCTAAATAGACCATTTCCATGAATGTGAATACACAAGTAAACTTAAAGGTACAGAATTGAGAAAATATTCAAAATAATCCATATTGTTTTTCCAAAAAAGTTTTTCCATTACTAATACAAGTGTTGCCCCCCAAATTATCTATGTGATTAACTTAGTTCTATATGAAGTTTTTTTAACATAATCACTGATTCCTGAATTTACGTATGCCTTATAAGGATTTCTACGCCTATTCAGAAATAAATTGCTAGAGCTCTTTTGGGTATACAGCCCAGGCAAGGAATAACAATTTTTTAAAGAACACATATAACTGGTAAAGAAATAGTATCCAAAACATCTAAAGAACTTCTTCCAACCAATAAGAAAAAACTGAAAATGAAACTAGCTATACACAGAAGAGGAAACCTGCATCACATCCTGCATTACATTTCTCCATGGCACTTATCACCCCCTGCTATAATACACATTTGTTTGTATAGTGTCTGTCTCTTCCCCACTGGAATGAAAGCTTCATGAGAGAAAGGACTTTTTTATTATACGTCACCAGGGCTAAAACACAGAATTCCCATGGCAATATCCCAACTCAACAAGTAGTTGCTAAAAAAATAAATGCCAGCCAAAAGAAAGTTGGCAAAATGTGGGGAAAGAACTCCCTGTATCTCAGACACTGCTGGTGGGAGTATAAATTGCTATTACTTCTTTCAAATGCAAGTGGACAATAATATCTACTAAAACTGGAGATGCATATACCCTAGGACACAAGACTTACACTTCTAGAAGTGTACCCTAAAGGACTGTAGTACAGGAGAGGAGACATATACTACAATATTACAGCACTGTCTATAATAGCAAAAACATAGGAAAAAACTGTACTGCCTATCAATAAAAAATGCACAAACATATTATAGTTTATTCATACAACAGGATATTATGCAACACTTAAATGAGTTAGAGCCACATATATCAATATATATAATGCTTGAAAACATAAGAATGAGAGAAAATAGCTGTAGAATGATCAATTTAATATGATACCATTAACATATAGCTCTATAAACAAAAAACAGTTATCTATTGGTAATAGATACATATAAAAACATGGGTGAATGGTGCACAGCAACTTCAGGCTGGTGAATGAGACAAAGGAATGGACATGGGCACAAAGAGGGCTAAGAGGATTTATTTCTTTAAAGATAATTAAACAATCTGAGGAAAATCAGACGTGTTAAATTTATGTTACAAAACATGGGCATTACATTATTCTCTGTATTGCTTGAAATATTTTCTATTTATTATTACAAAATCAGATTTAAATCAGTGGGTTCCCTTTCTCCTTGTAAGATGTAATAGCAAGTTACTGTTAAGAATAAAAATAACTACAACTTACACTATTTCAATCAGAGACTGGTAATACATTTTCTTTCAGCCTATTATCTCAGAAATGCTATGAAATCTCCAAACCCAGTTTTAACAAGATTTGTTTTCAACATATATTTTGCAAACAACAATCAACTTTTGATTTGAGGTTTCTCCAAACTTTCTTCTTACTCAGTATCTATTGTCTATTAGATACTTCTGTCACAATTTTCTTTTTTTTCCACTGTTTTCTCCAATAATAAGATCTTTCTATGAGCTCTGTAGAGCTGAAAATAAATATATTCCTGAATTAATACTCTCTGGCCCGGGTTTCTAATTAAGCCATACTACTCCGGTGTGGTTTTGTTTATAATTAAAGAAGTAGGATCTTATTGACAAAGCCTCTTCCTAACCCCATCAAAACACACCACATAACACACACACACACACACACACACACACACACACAAATTCAAATGAAAAGGCCATGGTAGGTAGGACATTGTGAAAGCTTTTAAAATAACTATAAATGGTCGTGCATGCTGGTACCAGTAGACTTCATACCTCTTTGCTTTGTTTTGCAATAGCACCTTTCACCGAGAAATCTGAAATTCTCTGAGCATTTACATCTCAACTCAACAATGCACACTGGTTTTGCCAGCACTCACGTTTCCTACTCAGCTGGAATATTCTGAACCCAAGGCAATGTTTTCAAGTTTAGATATAAATGATTGAATTATGAAAATTTTTCATTATCTGCATTTTAAAATCTGTAGCATGTCAAATAAGTAGTTGGATTTTATAATCAGCTGTTGATTGAACTATCTTGCCAGTTGTGTGGTCATCATGATGTTCTTCCAGATCCTTCAGCAATGGTCCACCAAATCTTAATACAGAGTACATTTCTAACATGTGAACAAAGAGAAACCTTATCTAAAGATTCCTACTGTCCCATGAATCAGGAAATAATAAATGCAGAGCCCTTTCATGTATGAGGCTGATTTCCTAACAAACATTCAGGGAAGGTAGGTGAGCTACTTTAATTATTCAGGAAATTCCTTTTTTAAGTGTGATTGCTACGTTTGAAATATCTTTAAAAAATGATTTGTAGATCTGGATATTCCAAATACAATGTTTTGTGTAAACATACTAATTTTCAGTTTGTGAATTAACCAGGCTGATTTTTTAATTCTGGTCTACATATCTTGAGTGAACAGTGAGAACCTCGCTGTCTGCATGCAGTGCTGTCACTGGGAAGAAATCAGTCATCATGAATATTCACTGAACACCACTGAGTGCTGCCCTAGACTGAGATGGAGAAAGCAAAAGAAAAACTGTCCATCAAATCAGAAGAAAAGCCCTCTCAGTGATTTGTGAAAAAGACAGCTGTTGAATCTGATACACTATAAGATTTTATCTCTTTTATGTCAACCCATTAATAACTTTTTTCCTCTGGAATACTCTGATTTTATTTTTCCTTTATTAATACAAAATTTAAATACTAGTGATCCATTACAGATGCCTGCCTTACACAGGAGTACTGAAAATATTCAGATATTTAAATTGGTTGATCCAATTTAGACAATATGAAAGAGTCGCTACCTGGCTGCTTATTCAATAGCCCTGTCTGCTACCTTCCCATCTTTCTTCTAATTAGGCTGTATTGCCCAATCTGCCTTGAACTCCATTTTGAGTATTTAGCCAATATCCTTGAAGTTTTTTCAACGTTATCAAGTGTGGAAACTAGAAAATATTAGGACAGGATCTATCTCTCTCTACTTTTGTCTTTATACATATGGAGCACTTACTTTGTGCTATTCTATGTATGTAGTGTCTTACAAATAGTCTCATTTAAAGAATACAGAGTCATCATACAGCAGATACATTAAGGTCTCTGTTTTACAGATGAAGAAACTGAGGTTCAGAGAGGATCTGGCCAAAGTCACTCAACTGGTGAGTGGCAGACACCGCATGTGAACCATGCCAGACTCCAAATCTTGTACTTGAAAAGCACGTGCTCCCCTGCTCTACAGAGGGCGTGCATTTTACCATGCCATTCTACCAGCCCTTGCATTCCCACCTGCTTGGAGCCTTCCTCCACACTTCAGTCAGATATAATTTCCTTGCTATTCTTTAGAACAAAGTGGAATTACTGGCCCAAAGGATTCAGGTTGGCTCTATGGACATTCTCCAGTTGACTAAATCATAACTGACCCTGCTGAGTGACATGAGTGATTCAGAAGATAATTCTTTTCATGCTCCACTGGGAGGTGAGTGGTTAAAAATAGCACAAAAATGAGGAAAACAAGGGATGAGTGAACATGAAGTACATCCATTAAAATTATATGAAAAGATAAACTGGAGAGCCAAATATCATTATTATTATGAAGAACTATTTAATACTGCATCTGACCACAGTTAGAAAAACTGCCTCAATACAAGTGCCTTGGCTGGGATGTCATGGTAAAAAAACTATTTAAAACTCTTTCCTAATAAAATTTTTAAGATGGGAAATAAATGTTAGAACAAAGAGAATAGAACTTCAAAGTAGAAAAAATATCTAACTGCATAAAACGAACATAATGCCAAATACTATCCTTATTCAAACTTACCTTTCATTTGTCTTACTTACGTAACACCTTCAAAACATAATAAAAGCTCAGCCACAAAATCAACTTAGAAAGCAGACATACCGGCCTAACTGTACAGATTGATTTAATAGCAAAACACTTTCCTGTAAAGACATTTACGTGCTATCTGGAAGAACTTTCAAGCTCTTCATTTTATATTTTACTAGAGATTAATTTATTATAGGGAAAAGATTCAATCTTTCCTCTTATTCTCAGCAAGAAGTGTCAGCCACATGATTTGAAAAAAAAGGTAAACTTATTTGGCATGATCAAACAGGAAATCAGCATCTGTCGTTTCAGCTGGATCTCCCAGCTTGCAGTATCCACCTTCTGTATTTACCTCCTTCTGCTCCTCCTCTTTTTGAGCTGTTTTTGCTGCCCCACTAAGATCTCTGGCCCATAATTTTGCTGTAACGACTACTATATTGGGAACCTAACTTTTCTGCATAGGTCTGTATAAATATATATATATAAATATATGTGTGTGTATATAATTCCCAGCTTTATTGAGATACAATTCACATAAAACATTGT
The DNA here is from genome assembly GCF_003676395.1 of Aethalodelphis obliquidens. NCBI lineage: Eukaryota > Metazoa > Chordata > Mammalia > Artiodactyla > Delphinidae > Aethalodelphis > Aethalodelphis obliquidens. Next base: position 14,943,761 of record NW_020837954.1, read on the forward strand.
GTAAGTTTAAGGTGCATGATATGATACTTATATATTGTGAAATGATAAACTAAAAAGCTTCTTATATACTTTTTTGGTTTGGGCATTTATTGTCTAATTCTCAAACTAGAACACCAATTCCTATAGGAAAGGGGCTCTTTCTTTCCTGTCTACTTTGGTATTTTCAGAGCCTGGCACAATATCAGTGATTAAAAAACAATTGCTAACTGGCTGGCTGAGTATTGTAAGATATCCAAATGACTTAGATGCAGAACCCAATTTTAAGTCATCAAAAGTCCATGACAGGGCTTCCCTGGTGGCGCAGTGGTTGAGAATCCACCTGCTGATGCAGGGGACGCGGGCTCGTGCCCCGGTCCGGGAGGATCCCGCATGCCGCGGAGCGGCTGGGCCCGTGGGCCATGGCCGCTGGGACTGCGCGTCCGGAGCCTGTGCTCCACAACGGGAGAGGCCACAACAGTGAGAGGCCCGCATACAGCAAAAAAAAAAAAAGAATCAGTGGTAGATTACATGACACAAAGGAATGGATTCACAAACTGAAAAACAGAGTAGTGGAAATCACTCAAACTGAACATAAACAAGAAAAAATAATTTTTGAAATAAGAACATGTTGAGAGACCTTTCGGACAACATCAAGCGTACTAACATTCACATTATAGGGGTCCCAGAATTTGGAGAGAGAAAAGGGCAGAGAAGATATTTGAAGACATAATAGTTGAAAACTTCCCTAACCTGGGAAAGGAAACAGATATTGAGGTCCAGGAAGCACAGAGAGTCCCAAACAGATCAACCCAAAGAGGTCTAAACCAAGAAACAGTGTAACTACAATGGCAAAAATTAAAGATAAAGAGAGAATCTTAAAAGAAGCAAGGGAGAGCAACTAGTTACATACAAGGGAACTCACACTAGACTGTTAGCTGACTTTTCACCAGAAAATTTGCAGGCCAGAAAAGAGTGGCATGATATATTTAAAGTAATGAAAGGAAAACATCTACAACCAAGAATATCTTACCGAGCAAGGCTATCATTCAGATTTGAAGGAAAGAGAAAGAGTTTTACAGACAAGCAAAAGCTAAAAGAGTTCAGCACCACTAAAGAGACTTTACAAGAAGTGTTAAAGAGAATTCTCTAAATAGAAAAGAAAAAGCCACAACCAGAAATATGAAAATTACTAAAAAAAAAAAACTTATTGGTAAAGGCAAATATTCAGTAAGGGTAGTAAATCAACCACTTATAAAGCTAGTAGGAAGGTTAAAAGAAAAGTAGTAAAATCATCTATTCACAGTAAGTAGTTAAGGGATACACAAAACAAAAATGTGTAAAGTATGAGGTCAAAAGCATTAAACGTGGGGGGTAGTGAAAATGCAGAGTTGTTAGAATTGTTCAAACTTAAGAAATCATCAACTAAAAATAATCATATATAAATAGGCTGGCATATATAAACCTCATGATAACCACAAACCAAAAATCTATAAAAATACACAAACAAAAAGAATAAAGAAATCCAAGTCTAACACTAAAGATGGTCATCAAACTACAAGGGAAGGATGAAAAAGAAGAAGAAAGGAACAAAAATAACTATGAAAACAACCAGAAAACAACAAAATGGCATTAAGTACATAGTTAAAAATACTTAATTTAAATGTAAATGGACTACATGCTCCAATCAAAACACAAAGAGCAGATGACTGGATACAGAAACAAGACACATATATATGCTGCCTACAGGAGACCCACTTCAGATCTAAAGAAACACACAGACTGAAAGTGAGGGGATGAAAAAAGATATTCCGTGCAAATGGAAACAGAAAGCTGGGATAGCATTACTTATATTAGACAAAATAGACTTTAAAACAAAGACTGTAACAAGAAACAAAGAAGGACATTACATAATGATCAAAGGATCAATCCACAAAGAAGATCTAACAATTGTAAATATATATGCATCCAACATAGGAGCACCTATTTACCTACAGCAAATATTAATAGACATAAAGGGAGAAATTGACAGTAACACAATAATAGTAGGGGACTTTAAGACTCCACTTAAAAAGAAAAAAGACTCCACTTATCAATGGATAGATCACCCAGACAGAAAATCAGTAAGGGAACACCAGCTTTAAATGACACATTAGACTAGAGGGACGTAATAGATACATATAGAACATTTCATCCAAAAGCATCAGAATACACATTCTTTCCAAGTGCATATGGAAATTCACCAAGATAGATCATGTGCTAGATCACAAAACAAGCCTTGGTAAATTTAAGAAAACTGAAATCATCTGAAACTGAATCAAACTGAAATCAAACTGAAAGCATCTTCTCCAACCACAACACTGTGAGATTGGAAATCAACTACAAGAAAAAAACTGTAAAAAAACACAAACATGCAGAAACTACACAATATGCTACTAAACAACGAAAAGTATCACTGAAGAAATCAAATAGGAAATCAAAAAATACCTGGAGACAAATGAAAACCAAAATACAATGATCCAAAATCTACAGGATACCGTAAAAGCAGTTCTAAGAGGGAAGTTTATAGCAATAAAAGCCTATCTCAGGAAACAAGAAAAATCTCAAATATACAACCTAATCTTACATGTAGAGCTAGAAAGGAGCTAGAAAAAGAACAAACAAAACCCAAGGTTAGTAGAAGAAAAAATAATAAAGATCAGAGCAGAAATAAATGAAATAGAGACTAAAAAAATAGGAAATATCAATGACACTAAGAGCTGGTTCTTTGAAAAGATAAACAAAATTGATAAACCTTTACCCAGACTCATCATGAAAAAAAAGAAAGAGGCCCCAAATCAATAAAATTAGAAATGAAAAAGGAGAAGTTACAACCAACACCACAGAAACACAAAGGATCATAAGAAATTACTAAGAATAAATATACTCCCATAAAATGGACAACCTAGAAGATACACACAAATTCCTAGAAATGTACAATCTCCCAAGACTGAACCAGGAAGAAATCAAAAATATGTACAGACCAATTACCAGTAATAAAACTGAGTCAATAATAAAATCACTCCCAACAAACAAAAGTCCAGAACAAGATGGCTTCACAGGTGAGTTCTAACAAACATTTAGAGAAGAGTTAACCCCTATGCTCTCAAACTAGTCCAAAAAATTACAGAGGAAGGAACACTTCTGCACTCATTTTATGAGGCCAGCATTACTGTGATACCAAAACCAGACAAAGATACAACAAAAAAAGAAAATTACAGGCCAATATCCCTGATGAATATAGATGCAAAAATCCTCAACAAAAGATTAGCAAACCGAATTCAACCATACACTAAAAGTGTGGGATTTATCCCAGGGATGCAAGGTGGTTCAAAATCTGCAAATCAATCAATTAATACACCACATTAACTGAAAAAAATCATCTGATCATCTCAGTAGATACAGAAAAAGCTTCTGACAAAATTCAACATATGTTTATGATAAAAACTCTCAGCAAAGTGGGTATAGAGAGAACATACCTCAATATAATAAAGTCCACATATGACAAACCCACAGCTAATATCATACTCAATGGTGAAGGGCTTAAAGCATTTCCTCTAATATCAGGAACAAGACAAGAGTGCCCATTCTTGCCACTTTTATTCAGTATAGTATTGGATGTCCTAGCCACAGCAATCAAATAAGAAAAGAAATAAAAGACATCCAAATTGGAAAGGAAGAAGTAAAACTGTCACTGTTTGCAGATGACATGAAACTTTATATAGAAAATCCTAAAGACAAGACCAAAAAACTATTAGAATTAACCAAAGAATTCAGTAAAGTTGCAAGATACATAATTAATACATAAAAATCTGTTGCATTTCTAACAATGAACTATCAGAAAAAGAAATTAAGGAAAAAAATACCATTTATAGTTTTATCCAAAAGAATAAAATACCTTGGAATAAATCTAACCAAGGAGGCAAAAGACCTGTACTCAGAAAACTATAAGACATTGACAGAGAAATTGAAGATGACACAAACAAACGGAAAAATATACCACACTCATTGATTGGAAGAGTTAATACTGTTAAAATGACTGTACTACCCAAGGCAATCTACAGATTCAATGCATTTTTTATCAAAATACTAATGGCACTTTTCAAAATTATATACCATAACTAGAACAAATAATTCTAAAACTTGTATGGAAAAACAAAATATCCTGAATAGCTAAAACAATCTTGAGAAATAAGAACAAAGTTGGAGGTATTCACTAATTTCAAACTATATCACTAAGCTACATTAATCAAAACGGTATGGTACTGGCAAAAAAACAGACAGATCAATGGACCAGACTACAGAACCCAGAAATAAACCCACATTTATATGGTCGATTAAATGTACATGAAAGGAAGAATATACAATGGGGAAAAGTCAGTCTCTTTAATAAATGGTGCTGGGAAAACTGGACAGCTACATGAAAAAGAATCAAACTGGACTACTTTCTCACACCATATTAAAAAAAAAACTCTCAAAATGGATTAAACACTTAAATTTAAAACATAAAACCATAAAATTCCTAGAAGAAACCATAGGCAATACACTCTTTGACACTGGCCTTAGTAATTTTTTTTTTTTGCATATGTTTCCTCAGGCAAGGGAAACAAAAGAAAAAAGAAGAAGATAGGACTATATCAAACTAAAAATCTTTGCACAGTGAGGGAAACTATCAACAAAATGAAAAGGCTGCCAACTGAATGGACAAGATATTGACAAACCATATATCTGATAAGGAGTTACTATCTAAAATATGTAAAGAACTCATATAATTCAATGTCAAAAAACAAACACCCATTTTAAAAATGGGCAGAGAACCTGAATAGACATTTTTCCAAAGAAGACATACATATAACCAATAGACATGTGAAAAGATGCTCAACATCACTAATCATCCGGGAAATGCAAATCAAGACCATGATGAGATCCCCTGACATCTGTCAGAATGGTGAATGGCTATTATCAAAAGACAACAAATATCAAGTGTTGGTGAGAATGTGGAGAAAAGAGAGCCCTATTATACTGTTGATGGGAATGTCAATTGATGCCACCACTATGGAAAACAGTAATGGAGGGTCTTCAAAAAAACAAAAATAGAACTAACATATGATCCAGCAAATTTTGCTCTGGGTATTTTTCTGAGGAAAACAAAAACACTAATTTGAAAAGATATATGCATCTCTATATTCAGTGCAGCATTATTTACAACAGCCAAGATATGGAAGCAACCTAAGTGTTCATCAATAAATGGATAAAGATATGATTTATATGTGTGTGTGTGTATAATAGAATATTACTCAGCCATAAAAAAGAATGAAATCTTGCCATTTGTGACAACATGGATGGATCTAGAGGGTATTATGATAAGTGAAGTAAGTCAGACAAAGACAAATACCATATGATTTCATTTACATGTGGAATCAAAAAAATTGAACAAAAATAACAAAACAGACTCATAGATACAGATAACAAACAGGTAGTTACCAGAGGGGAAAGGGGTGAGGATGAGTGAAATAGTTGAAGGAGATTAAGAGGTACACACTTCCAGTTACAAAATAAATGAGTCATAGGTATGAAATCTACAGCATGGGGAATTTGGTCTACGATATTTTAATATACTTGTATGGTGACAGATGGTAACTAGACATATCAAGATGATCATTTTGTAATCTACAGCCATACTGAATCACTGTGTTATGCACCTGGAATTAACATAGTATGCAGGTCAATTATACCTCAGTTGAAAAAACAATATGTAAACACTTGGAGAAAATGCTTCAAAATGCTAATGATGGTTTTCACTAGGGGATGGGGATTATGGGTGATTGTTCATTTTTACTGGATACTTTTATGTATTTCTAGTTGTCTGCAATGAGTATGTGTTGCTTGTAAAATTAGAAAGAAAACAATAACTATCATTAAAAAAATTTTTTAAGAAATTTAAAATAATAAATAAACTAATAAATCAACCTAATGGGGGAAAAAACAGAACACTACCAGACTTTTCAACAGCAATAGAAGCTATCGATAGAAGACAATGGAGTGCTACCTTTCAATATGACATGAAATTGTGCTCAGTTAAGGAATTCTATACCCAACCAAAGTATCAAGGATGAGAATGAATAAGACACTTCCAAATACTATGTAAGTTTTCAAAAATATATTACCTGCTATGCATCATTCTCTGAAAGCTACAGGAGACTGTCCTCTCCTAGAATGAATTATTTATTGTACTCTTTTAGTATCCTTTTGATGCCTAAAATATCTGCAGTGATAGCCTGCTCTTTCATTCTTTATATTGATAAATTTGTGTTTTTCCTCTTTTTTTTCTTGATGGCTTTTGCTATAGGTATATCTATTTAAATAATCTTTTCAAAGAACCAACTTTTGATTTCATTAATTTTATTTTATTCTTTATTTTTTTATTTCTACTTACTTCAGGTTTCACTTTCTCTTCTTTTGTAGCTTAATAAGATAGAAACTTTTCTTCTCTAATATAAACACTTAAAGCCATAAATTTCCCTTTAGGCAATTTTTAGCCACAATCCACAAATTCTGATATATTTTCATAATTGTTCATTTAAAAATGTTTTCTAATTCCTCCTGTGATTTATTCTTTGATTTATGGGTTACTTAGAAGAGTGTTATTTAATTTTAAAACAATGGGGGATTTCCCAGATACCTTATTGCTATTGATTTCTAATTTAATCTGTCATGATGAGAAAACATACTCTGTAAAGTTTAAATCTTTTGAAATTTATTGAGACTTATTTTATGGTCCAGCACATGGTTAATCCTGATGACTGTTCCATGTGCATTTGAGAAGAATAAATATTCTTCTATTGTTGGGTGCAGTATCCTATGTCAATGAGGTCATGTTGGTTAATAATGTTTTTCAGATCTTCTGTATTCTTGCTCATTTTTTGTCTAGGTGGTCTATCAGCTACAAAAAGAGAATTATCAAAAATCTTCAACTATGAGTTTGGATTTTGTCTGTGTTTCTGCCTGTGTTTACCTGCTCCCCCATGCCTTCAAATAGTTGTTTTTCATATTTTGTACAGAGTTTATCATTGTTACTGCAGGAGAATTAGTCTGATATAAGCTGCACCGTCATTACCAGAAACAGTAACCTAAGATCCCAGGATAATTTTGAGAAAAATATTCATATTCTAAACTTTGACTCAGATTTCCAATTTTTACCTGCCCCCTCCCCCAGTCACATCACAAAAGGATCTAATACTGAGATACATCATTTCCATTAATGGACTTTAAGAACTATTTACTTTGCATTTTATCTCTGTAAACAAGTATTATATTTCTCTTTAATAAACACACCTTAAAAGCTTTCCTGAAAATAGATGAATATAAGACCAGAGGAAAACTTTCTAATTCCACTCTACTACTTAATTTTCCCCTCTTCTCTCTAAAAGGGAAAAGGGAGCAATTGTGAGAGCACATAAACACACAGAAGACCCTGTCCATTTATGGGATATTTTCTAGAAATCCTGGGAAACAGAAAATTCATAACCATGAGAGCAACTGGTGATGACCAAACTAGAAAGCGATAGAAGAGATTGATGTCTGGTAATCAGTATTGAAAAGGCAGTACTGAGATTTAAAGGGGGAGTTCTAGAGAGAAATGAGAACTGCCTGCTAGGATTCATGTGCTCCTGCTGCACAGTACAAAAATTCAAAACCATGAATCTCAAAAATCCCATATCGTAAGTTATATCACCACTATAAAGTGCAATTTTGTAGAAACATCTATTTTATGTGACAGTATCCTTAAAGCTCATAAAATATTTGAGTTGTGGGCAGACTTTTTTTTGAAAATTGAAACTAACTTCATAACTCTGAGCTACCTTCTGGTAGGAATGGAAGTAAAACATCTCCTAACTGTAGGACAAAAACATCTGCCCTACCCTTATCTCCATGAAAAGCTTTCTTCCCAGCCAAGAGCTCTTCACAGGAACACACTGAAAGGTGTGAGCTCTTCAAGTCCAGCACATTTCACCGCACCACATCCACTCTGCAATGGTCCAGAGGAAAGATCAAAGAAGTTAGGAGATGAGAAAATCTAACCTGAAGGAAGAAAAGACACTAACTACTTTCATGGGCTTAATGAGAAAGTGAAAAAGAAGAGGACAAAGCATGGTTCAATACAGGACACAGGAATTCAGAAGCTCTGGGCTCCAATATTAACTCTGCTATTATCACAGCATGTGATCACTCATCATCATTTAAATTTTTCACCAATTAATTAATGACACACACACAGAAGATACGAAACACAGGCCATGAAAATGACTGCAGATATTTCCCATATTAAATGCCTAGCAGGTCCTGATACAACACCTCCATTCTTTCTGTGACTACTGAAAACCTTGAACTTTCATACTTTTCCCAAAAACTAAGACTGACAATCTTCTCAAAAAGACCTCCCTTAACCACAACCACCACTACCCATGTCTTTATCTCTCATCCTGTGTTATTTGCTTCATACCACTTATCATTGTCTAAAATTATATTATACATATTTTTCTCTCTGTTTATTACCTAGACTATAAACTCCATTAGGGACAGCATTTTGTTTTGTCCCCCGTCACATCCCCAACATTTGGAAGCCATACCTAGCCTAGCCATTTAGGGACTAAATAAATATTGACTGAATAAATGAGTAAGTCCAATGCTGGAGTCCAGAAGAAATTTGTACTGAAGCAGACTGAAACAAGTTCAGTATTTCTGAAACTGGAGAATTGAGGTTTTGAATTACTTCAAAGTCACTACAAGTACAATAACACTGACAAGAGAAGTCTTAAAGACCCTAGAATGTGACAATTCTATAATAATCCACCCCACTCCTGGTACTGTATGTTGCTGAATGACTTCTGTGGGCTAACTTCAGTATTTTTGCAACTGTTTTGGTTGTCTACAGCCTACTCACATGGTTAAACTTAAGGGTTCTTACACTGGGCACTTAAAATGAAAGGGAGGTTCCATATACTGGGTATACGGACAAAAGGAAAATATAGAAATATCACCAATTGACCCATCATACAAATCCCACTCTGGGTCTCAGAATAGTAGACCACTATGGCTCCAGACACATCTCCCCTCCTGCATCATGGCTTGGCTGCTTGGGTTCCCATCTTTCCCATTACAGGTAGGGACATTACAACATCATCCTAATGAACAGCTATAATACCAAGAACAGAAGTCCCATGCTGTGAACAGGACACACACACACGTACCTGCACACGTGCACACACGCACATACTCTGGTCCATTAGAACAAAACTAGCTTCTCACTGATCCCTCTATCTCAGGGCTTATTTATTCCTAAGACACAGACAGAGGATAAAGTATTTACTATCTTCTAGTAACTCAACTACTTTATTTAGCTGAAGGAAATAAATTCAATAAGTCAGATTATTTGTGTATACAGGTCCTGTTGAATTATTCGTTATTTTAAACCAAAGTACATTTACTACCCAAATTCTGAATATTAGTATTGCCTTCATTTACTTTCACTTTTTTCTTAAATAAAAAGGAAAAGACAAAACCCAATGCCCAACAGAAGACCTAAATAGACATTTCTCCAAAGAAGACATACAGGTGGTGGCCAACAGGCAAATGAAAAGATGCTAAACATCACTAATTATTAGCGAAATGCAAATCAAAACTACAATGAGGTATCAACTCACCTCAGAATGGCCATCATCAAAACGCCTGTAAATAATAAATGCTAGAGAGGGTGTGGAGAAAAGGGAACCCTCGTACACTGTTGATGGGAATGTAAATGGTGTAGCCACAATGGAGACCAGTATGGAGGTTCCTTATAAAACGAAAAATAGAGTTAACATAAGATCCAGCAATCCCATTCCTCGGCATATATCCAGGAAAGACTAAAACTCTAATTTGAAAAGATACATGCACCCCAATGTTCACAGCAGCACTATTTACAATAGCCAAGAAAGGGAAACAACCTAAATGCCTGTCGACAGATGAACATATAAAGAAGATGTGGTTTATATATACAATGGTATATTACTCAGCCATAAAAAAAAGAATGAAATAATGACATTTGCAGCAACATGGATGGACCTAGAGATTATCATATTAAGTGAAGTAAGTCAGAGAAAGACAAATATCATATGATATCACTTACATGTGGAATCTAAAAAAGTGATACAAATGAACTTATTTACAAAGCAGAAATAGACTCACAGACATAGAAAACAAACTTATGGTTACCAAAGGGAAAGGCAGGGGAGGGATAAATTGGGAGTTTGGGATTAACAGATAAACACTACTATATATAAAGTATATAAAATAGACAAACAACAAGGACCTACTGTATAGCACAGGGAACTATATTCAATATCTTGTAATAATCTATAATGGAAAAGAATCTGAAAAAGAATATATATATACACACATATAAATACATAAATATATATATATGTAACAATCACTTTGCTGTACACCTGAAACTAACACAACACTGTAAATCAAGTCTACTTCAATTTTTTTAAAAAAGCCCAAGAATAGATAACATAATAAAACTTTTTTAAAATTTTGCCTACTGTTATTATATGGCAAACAGCAGTACAGATGTACTGACATGAATAGAATCTGTCCCTGGGGACTTCCCTGGTGGTCCAGTGGTTGGGAATCCACCTTCCAATGCAAGGGACGCGGGTTTGATCCCTGGTGGGGGAACTAAGATTCCACATGCCGCAGGGCAACTAAGCATGCCTCAACTAGAGAGGAGCCTGCACGCTGCAACTAGAGAGAAGCCCACTCACCACAACTAGAGAGGAGCCCACATGCCACAACGAAAGATCCCACGTGCCACACTAAGGCCCAACACAGCCAAAAATAAAATAAGATAAATAAATTTTTTTTAAAGTAGAATCTGTACCTGAGAAGTAGTATGTTTATTTTGCCAGCAACAGTGTAGTTTCAGCAAAAAAGTATAAATCACATTAAATTAATTTTAATGTATTGTTTTTTCTGAGAAAGACCTGTATATAATTTGCTAATTTATTTTGATTTTACAGCGATGTAAGAGTTATTACAATACAAGCTTATCCCGAGTTTTAGGCTTATACATTTGAGAAACGTTATCATAAAAATTCTTTTAAGTCAATGTTGGGGACCCATGAGAAATCAGTCCTTTAAAGGGGGCTTGTAAATGACTAAAGTTTGAGAAACACTGAGACAAAAATGAAACAATTATTGCATAACCCCTTTTTTCCTCATGAAACATAAACTCCCTCCTACCAGAAAGAAAATTGAAAAGTATCCCTTTACTCACAGACCATCATATAAACTAAAGAAATGGACAACTAACTCTAGACAAAATTGCTGATTTTTGAAGCAGTAAAGTCCTACTGAACTACCCACATATCCTTAACCCCCACTATACCTCCATCCTCACCCCATTTTTAGAGGGGTCTAAAAATGGCTCATTGCTCTAAAATAATGTTTCTCCCAAATGAACTTCTGCAAGCAAAGCAAGACAGGAAGAGCCCTGTAACAGTGCAAGTGAAAGGCTGTAGTTTCTGCATACCCTGTTTTCTCAAAGCATCAGAGAAATACGCACTGGGATGGGATACAATCACAGTTACATACAGCAGGGCTGCCCATATAAATACCTGATTGACACAGAACTGGGCTACGTACATCAACTGGCCTTACTGCTATAAATCTGAGAAAAAGCTCTGACTCACACCTCGATCCAAGGAGCAGATCTAGTAGTAGAAACTAAAAAAAAAAACAATAACAACATGGAATCTATTTTTTTAACTTCAACAACAAAAAAATTATCTTAAAGATTCAGGGGACGGGCAGACTTCTGAAAATAATTTGCTACAGAAACCAAGATAACATTCTAGAAAACTTTTGACAATAGGATAGAACACCTGAAAATAGGATATAACATATAAGAATATGTTGAGATGAAATGAAAAAAATAATAGGATTAAAGGAGAAGCAAATGAAAAAACAAAAACCTGAAATGAAAATACAAGGTAAGAAAATCAACAAGGCACTGAGAGTTAAATGTACATTAGTGTGGAATTTGCTCTGGAAAAAAATGCATTCGTGATAGAAAGCACAAAGTTGAAAAATTATTCCACAACATGAAAAACAGGGATAAATAACTGCAAACAATGCAGGCATACTAGATATGGAGGATGGAGAACAAAACTCCAAACTAAGAACTATAGGTACACCCTAAGAATAAATCACAACAATTAGTACAAATGCAATAAATCAAGGAAAAAAACCTATTTAGCTGAAATGTATACATATCTAAAGAACTCATCATACTCCATGCAAAGTTAGTAAGTAGACATATTCTGGCAAATTTTTTAAATTATAATTTAAAAAATCCAACAATCATTTAGGTAAAGAAGTTAACTACAAATAAATATAGAAATACACAATAATATATACAAATAAATAAATATACATTGTTAGGCAACGGAGAAATGGCTACAGTGTCTTAAGAAACTGTTTTATACTCAACTGAGCTGTTATTCATGTGTGAAGTAGAAAGACATTCTCAGTGTTAACATTCTCATAAAATATAACTCTCAGGCATCGAAAGTTCCTTGAAGACACAGCCCAGACAAAAACCAGATGAATAAAAATTTTAAATTCAAGAATGTGGATAGAGAGGTAAATTAGAACTTGGTCAGTTATATAAGGAAATACTAGCTCTTCCAATGTAGCTCCTGTTAAGTCCAAACTTTCCAGTAGATGTAATCTTGGTCTCTGAAAACAGACTGCATATCAGACCCCTACCCCTCAACATGGACAGATGCTCTCCCAATAGGAATGGCCCATAGTGCCTTATCCACAATGTCAAAATCTATGAAACTCTGAAAACAGTAAGATGTTCTTATAAATCATTTCGTGGCAAAGTGAACTGATGTGGAATGATTTGTAGGGGATTTTTAATCCCACAAGTGTTAATATTCATCATTTTGTTGCATAAATATTAGTAAATTGGATTATAGCCTATTATCACATATTCTGCTGGAATATTATATAATATGCAATATTCATCCTTTCTAAAATCCAAAGTATTTTGGAATTCCAGAACACATTGAAGGGTTTCAAGTAAGATATCAGGGAACTCGAGTAGATCAACTCACCCCAAAGGCTCACTTTCTTATAGCAACCCTAACCAGTTTATTCATCAGTAACATGCTCTACCTCTCTGGACACACTGACTCTCAAGACAACTGATTTCTTTCTACAGTCTCCACTGGGCTCTCAATTTTAGAAGACATTCATGGAGGCGGAGGAGTCGCGCCTGACTCTCCTTCCTGAATACCTAAACTACCTGCCCATGCTGAAAGCTGGAGAAGCAGTACTTAGGCTTCTTTAGAGTGATGAAACTTTCCACCCCCAAGACTCATTACCAATTGCTTTTCTCTAGGCACATTTATTCTCTGTTCAAACAATTACTATTCTATCCAACCTACCGAGAGGGTGGCAAGGCCCTTGCCATATGACCTTAGGGAAATGTCAGGTTTAACACAGAAGGCTGTGTATTCCTGACACAGCTGTGGTACACTCCAAGTACCTGAACAATCTAGAATAGCATTCAGTGGAAATGCCATTACAATTTTGAACAACCTATGTTACACTGAAGTTTTTTAAGATTTGCTTCAATGATGGAAAGGATCAGACTATGTTTCCCTTACTTCTCAGGCTCATTCACAGCTGAGTTATAAAATATACCCTCCTCTCTATTTCGACTCTCAGAGCCCTTACTAGTTTCTCCCTCCAGACCTGTTGACTCTAACTTGCTTATTCTCTATCATGTAATATCACATACAGATATTATTATATCTTTATCTCATCACTTCAGAGTCATCTTTTATCATTTACCCAAAGCCTTTCACTATATACTTTGGATGGTTTAAAACCTCTCCTCACACAGAATACAAGATTTAGCTTGCCTGTGTTCAGTACCCCATAGCCATAGGCAAGCCCTACTGTATCTGTTAAGATCAGCACATGTAACAGGAAAAAAATAATATCAGGATTGAATAAGTTAACAGTTTATTGACGTCAGTTAAGAGAAGTCCAAGGATATGTAGTCCAAGGCTATTAGTGGCTTTTCCATGGTCAAACATCTATCGTTATGTTCCACTATCTAAACATATGGCTTCTATTCTCAAGGTCATCTCATAGATGAAGATGGCTGCTAGAACCATAGCTCACATACACCTTACAGGCAGCAGGAAAGAAGAGGAGCAGAAAGTCATAGAGGACACACTTCTCAGCCAAGGCAGCTCCTAAAGATGTTCTGAAAGTCCCATTCAAAGCTTAATGCTTACTTCTCATTGTCCCAACTCACCTACATAGATTCACCCAGCAGTAAGGAAGGCTAGCTTTAATTTGGCCAGCTGTAAAATCCACACATATATGCACACAAACACTCAGAATTTTGTTCCTTGGAAGAAGGAGAAAATGAATTTAGGTTGGGCAGCTAGCAATCTACCAGCAGTTTCTGCCATAGCTGCCTCAGCCCCAGCATGAGATCAGACATTTATCAGCAATAATAAAACACTCATCTCTCAATTTATACCTCATTTAGATTCATATGAAGTAGTAAGAAAATCAAAATAACTAACTGCAATTTTCTTATAATAAGTAAGAGGCAAAGGGATATGTTTCAGTAGGTTGGAAAAAGCAGACATGTCTTTCTGATATTTTAATAAGAGCCATAAATAAGGAGTTTGTAGGTGGAAGATCTATTGAAAATGTCCAGGAAAGCTGTAAATAGCACTGGTCATATCACTGGCTGCTTTATTCTTTGTATTTCCCATTATAGGAGTTCTGGCCATATCAGTGATGCCCCAGACTTACCCCTCCCCTTCCAACTGGGTAGCACTGACCAGTATTACTCATGTGTTTGCCTTTTTCAGTGCAGCCAATATCCTCTATATTTTCCACAGTGGGGTTCTCTGCAATATCAGCTGTGTTGCCCAGTCATGATATCTCTTTAAACGGCTAAGACACTTTTAAATACATAATAAACACACTCAGGAAACATCTAACCACACAGAACAAATCTCAGAATCCCCAAACCATGCAGTGTCATATAGCAACTGGAAAGGAGGAGGGGGAGTCTGGGAAATCTCTTCATCCAATTCACGTTGATTTTGCAGGTTTCCTAATTATCTAGCCCACAGAAGACCCAACACATATTGGCAGGCAACTTTAAAACATGTTATGCAGGGCTTCCCTCGTGGCGCAGTGGTTGGGAGTCCGCCTGCTGATGCAGGGGACACAGTTTCATGCCCCAGTCCAGGAGGATCCCATGTGCCGCGGAGCGGCTGGGCCCGCGAGCCATGGCCGCTGAGCCTGCGTGTCCGGAGCCTGCGATCCACAGCGGGAGAGGCCCGAACAGTGAGAGGCCCGCGTACCACAAAAAAAACAAAAAAAAATAAACAAAAAAAACAAAACATGTTATGCAGAAACTGTATCTGTATGTATTTAAAATTATCTATTCCATCATGTTTTATTCATTATATACAATATAAGAAGCAGGTATAAAATCCTCTATTAAAAAGATTCTACTTAAAGATGTGGTACATATATACAATGAAATATTACTCAGCCATAAAAAAGAATGAAATTCTGTGATTTGCAACAACGTGGATGGACCTAGAGGGTATTTTGCTTAGTAAAATAAGTCAGACAGAGAAACACAAATACTCTATATTATTACTTATATGTGGAATCTAAAAAATAAAATGAATGTATATAACAAAACAAGCAGACTCAAAGATATAGAGAAGTGGTAGTTACCAGTGGGGAGAGGGAAGGGTGAAGGGGCAAGATATGGATAGGAGATTAAGAAATACAAACTACTATGTATAAAATAAATAAGCAACAAGGATATATTGTATAGCACAGGGAAATCTAGCCATTATTTTGTAGTAACTTTAAATGAAATATAATCTATAAAAATACTGAATCACTATATTGTACACCTGAAACTAATATTGTAATTCAATTTTTTTGATTTTTATAAAAGACTATTTATGTTATAAAATTAATCTAATCTACTATTTATCTCTATAGATTTGCCTTTTCTGGGTCTTTCATATAAATGGAATCATACAATATGTGGTCTTCTGTGACTGGTTTATTACACTTAGCATGTTTTCAAGAATTGTATGGTATGTCAATTACATATCAAAACACCATTTTTTAAAATCAAAATTAAAAAACAAAATAATAATATAATCATAAGCTGAAAAGAGACTCACCTACAACAAATTTAAGACAATTTTAAAAATTTTTAATTGAGTACAAACTTCAGGGGAAAACTAGCAAAAAATACAACAGAAATAATCATTAATTTCAGATACTATAAATTCAAGACAAAAAGTATTAAATGTAATAAAGAAGTTTTTACCGGAAGTATAATCACAATAAAGATATAAAAGACATGAACTGTTACAAGCACTGGAACTCAAAATAAACACAATTGTGAGAGATAATTACACAACTCTCTCAGCCCTTAACAGATCAAGTGGAGAAGAAGATGTGCTCAAATATAATGAATAAGACTGAATTTGTAGGCAAATATCAAACTTTAGTCCTTCTCAGAGAATATATTTGCTTTGGAAAGTGAAACAATTACAAAAACAATCATATTCTAAGCCATAAAGATAAATTCAGTAAATCCCCAAAAGCAGAAACTGGACTGGCCACATTCTCTGAACACAAAGCAATAAAGCTAGAAATTAATCATGAGAGTTTAAACAAAAATAAAAACCATATGGAAAAAAACGTAACTTCTCCATATAAATACTAGAGTGAAAAAGAAATCCAAACACCAACATCAGATTATTTATAAAGACAGTGAGTACACTATTTCATCAAAACTAAGGCATGTGACAAAACTTAAATGTAGAAGCAAATGTAACCTTAAATGTTTTGATTTGGTCATAAAAAAGTAGAGAGTAAAAATAAATTAAGTATACAAATAAAACATCCAAATAAATGAGGAAAACAGGAAAATAATAAAATAAATATAGAAATTACTTAATAGAGAAATAAATTAGAAAACATAAAATAGTACTGATATACAAATTCAAAATCTGATCCTTTAATAAACCAGTAAAATATATATCCTTGGAAATTCCATTCAAGAAAGAAAAATAAAAATATAGGATAAGAATAGAGACCCAACCAATACAAAAAAGACTAAAAAGCCTAAGAGAATAGCACATAATATTATAAGATGTTTGGAATAAGTGATGAATTAATAAAAAAGGAGACTTTCTCAACATAATAATATCTATCCAAACCAATACCATGCTTAATGGTAAAATACTAGAATCATTCCCATTAAAATCTTGAATAAAATAAGAAAGTATGCTTTCTCCCTGACTACTTAACACTGTTCTAGAAATACTGGCCAATAAAATGAGGCATGAAATAAAAATGAGATAAAAGTATTGAAAAGAAACAATTATCAACTGTAAATTTTATAAAATGGGAGAATTCAATAAATAGGCAGATAAATTTACATATACAAACATAAATAGCATTGCTATATACCAGCAATAAATAGGTGCAACTGATAATGAGAAAAAAAGTTTCCTCTCATAATAGCAGCAAATATATTTTTTAAATACCAGGAATGACAATAATAATACCACCGCAGATAACATTTATTGAACTCCAATGGAGACAGAGAAGGAATGGCCAGAGAAACAGGATTTGGGTAGGTTTGTTTTAGGGATGTTTTTTCTTTCAAATTAGATGAGTCATAAGCAGGTATATAAGCCAACGGGGAGGACTCCCTTGAAAACAAAATGTTAAGTGTAATTGGGAGAAAAAGGCAAATTGATAAATTCACCTAAGTAAACAAGTTAATTTATGAATGCACTGGCCTAGTTCCCTGACCACATTAGACATTTTACTAACAACTGTTCTTTCTTCTCCCTGACCTGACCTTGTGCTGTAGTGAATTACAGTCATGGAAATACCATTTCCCTGTTTGCCTGATTGTGGGAAAATCAGAACAAAAGAAAGAAATTATTTTGACCTGATCTCCATCAATAGAGTAATCAGTGTAATTGAAACACATATCCTGATAATCATAATAATTTGTCTTTTAAAGATAAAAGTAATATATTACTTTGATCGTGCAGATAAGTGCTTCAATTCTTCATTGCATACTGCTACCGTGAACTTGGTCAAAACAAAATCCATACTCCATGATTATAATTTTATTTGCATAATTACACAGGAAAGAGAGTGAGTGGGAATTTTGCTTTGAAACTTTTCTCTTTTCCACTTTGCTGGTATTGTTTCCACATGATATTTTATCTTGAATATCAAAAATAACCATGGTAGATACTGATGCATGAAATCAGTCCCACCACATAGTGTGCGCTATGTAAATGTGAGTTTGGATCATACTGAATCACTTCTGTCTTGGCTCTATATATATGGGAAGAATCACGATTTTGTTGAGATTTTTTAAAAATCATTTTTTATTAAGTATTCAGGTTCCCAGCCACTAAGCTATTAGCACTGGGATTTATACAGATATAAAGCTATAGCGATTAAAATATTTTTTATTTTTAGTATAAAAATAAAATGAATTCTTATATTTAAAACAGGCTGTTGAGCTCTTTTTCTCTTCTTTCCTCTTCTGTTTATTCTTTTAATTAGTCCCCTTTTTACAATTTTCCTCTTTTCGGCACTAATTATGAAAGTGATGAGTGGGTCATACTTTAAGGCATGAAGCTAAAAAAATAATCTCTAAAGGTGTTGTCTTTCTATAATGGACTAAATTAACAAGTAGGAACACTTCACACTATTTTGGCTGATAATACTAATTTAGGTGCCACTCAAGATCCACTTGGGAAAAGCATACATTGATTCTTTCCATATGCAGCATGAAGCAATTCAAATTTAGAAGATACCACAGGTCAGGTCAGAGGATATTAGTGTGGGGGAGTTTACCGAGGTGTGCTCTCAGGACCAATACAGTACTTGCAAAGGAGTGAAGAAAGAAGGATTGGGCAGATGAAGAAGATAAACTTTGTAGCAATCTCAACAAAGGCCTCAGCTAATCCCATAAAAAGCTTTGGAGCTGGAATGACCCTTTGAGGTTGTCCTGTGTTGGGAAGAAATAGAGCTTTTATAGTCCCACATGGACATATCTTTGGATGTGGGCTGCCTTCCCCACCAGGGAGTGAGGGCGACCTTGGCCAACGCAGCTCTTTTCAGCCAAGGTCAAGTCCCAGAGACTCAGGTGAGGGCTGTCAGCTGCCAACATTCCCAGAAATTGGTAAAATGAGTGCTTTAGTCCTGAGGAGAGGGGATTTGGACAGCATAATTCAGCATCTACCACACAGGAATAACAGGAAACATTTTTTAAATCTAAAGCTTCTGACCAAGAGGCATGTCACAGAGGTTACTGGGCTGAGAATCAAAGGAACTATATGTTATCTTGTCACTTCCACTGAAAAAAAATTTGTGGCTTTTGGAAAGTCACTTTTCTCTGTCTTCAGCTGTAAAATCAGAGTTTTGACAAGAGAATCACCTATGGTCTCTTCTACTTTGACAACCCTAATTTGGGTGCCTTAATTTTCAGCAAAATCAAGAGGAAAGGATTTCAAATGTAGTCCATGCCTCATAAAAAGTTTAGTTTCACTTAGATTTTAAAGTCTTGGATTCCATTATTTCCCAGTCAGATTAGATCCCAAAACTCCAAAGTAATTTTCAAGTCCCTCTGATAGTATTAATACAGGTACCTTTTAACTAAATCTAAGAGCAAAATTTAAGTCCCTGAAGAGGAAGAATGAAGATGATTGATCATAGAATTCTAGCGCTGAGGCTAGAATCCCAGGCTGCTGGCTTCAAACTGGGAATTCAAAGGAACTTCTTTAACCCTAACTCCATCATCATTCATTTTTTCAAAGAAATAAAACTGCAGTGAACGCATAATGAATGTGATTATCCTTGTAAAACCTAGTTGTGCTATGTTTCTTCTACTGAGAAGTGGAATAGCCCACACTACCTCCTTTATTATCTTCTGTCCCTCTTTGAAAAGGTCCTTAGCTACATCTGGGGTCCCCATTACTCAGAACAGTCAATTGATAAAGAAAAGTCATCTGCTTTTCCAAATGTATGAAAGTCAGCCATCTTTATTTGGACACTTTGATATAACTGCCCAGGAGAGGTACAAAAAAAACTAAAATGACTACATTGGATTTACTGTCTCACTCTATTAGGACTTGTGTAGCATCTTTTTCCCTTAGAGGAACAAAGCAGAGAGAACTAAAAATAGAGGGCATTGATCTTTTCCTGGCACTAAGCTTCATGAAGAATAGCTTTTTGCAAAAGAGCAGCTTTATTTCATCTATTTAAGAATTCCACATTACATGTGCAACACAGCATTTTCTTTAATGTATTCCATTCCTAGTTCTGCTTTTTATTTTGTCAACAGCAACTTTAATGTTAAGGATTCATACCAAAAAGAGGAGGCTGAAAATACATAGTTCAGGATGAAATGACTCCTCTTTCTGTCATAGACAGGAAGCTAACTTAAACTGATGTTAAACTGTCACTGAACAAGAAAACAAAAAATGCAAGCTGTTGATTTTAACAGAACTTGTATACTGTTTACACTGTGAAAGCCCATTTTTAGTTATTTCAAACAATTTTCTATTAAAAGCACTGACATGTTTCCTGCTGTTTTCATCAGGCATATGTTTTCATTTTCTACTGGAATGTTTCCATGTACTTGTATATGATTATGCCCCAATTTCTGTGTAACTCTTCAAATATGTAAGGATAAGACTGTGCATTTTTGTACTAAGAAGGGAATTCTATGTCTTATTCAACAAAAGCCATACTAGTTAGTGCATCCTATCAAGTTTTCAAAACTAAGAAAGGATGTCAAAATAGTCCTTAAAGATTGATAACTAACAAAGAATACCAACAATAAATTATTTCTGACATCTAAGTCTCACCTAAGTGCACACTTAGTTTGTTTTTCTTTCAAAACATTAACCTGATTCATGCCCCAAGTAAAGATACTGAAAGAGGCAGTTTCCTGGATGGTAGAGTCCATTTGTGATATGCCACACCCCCACCTGGGTCCCCTACTGTGAATATCCTCAAGGGCTGCCTTGAGGCCTGCATACTTCCATCACAGCCAGAGAAATGTTTCTGGAACAATATGGGCAGTGACCATAGAACACAGAAATGCGGTATTTTGGTATAAAAGTATTTTTGGTAAGAGGAAATGGAGATAAATTGTTGACAGGGCAGAAATGAGGTTTTTTGCAATTCAGCCTTGAGAGAGAGAGAGAGAGAAAGAGATCAAGTTCTACTAAAAATACCCATAGACCTGGAGACTCCCTGGTGAGGAACGTAGGTGGAGTCTAGACAGGGTGCCAGCTGGCTCTGCTAGGCAATGACTTGGAGTGGGTCAAACTCTCTGAGCCTGGGTATCAGAATGGGTCTAGAAAACACTCTGGACCCAAGGAGTTGTACTTTGAGCTATGCAGAATCAACTCTCATTTCCTGTCCAAAGCATGAAGTTGCACTGCATCTCCAAAGTCAAGACTAAACCAGGAATGAGAATAAACAAACTCCTCCTGTTGTGGGTTAAATCGTGCCCCCGAAAAGATACATTGAAGTCTTAACTCCTGGTACCTGTGAATGTAACCTTATTTCAATATAGGGTCTTTGTAGATGTAATCAAGTTAAGATCCACAATGGATTAGAGTGGACCCTAATCTGATATGACTCGTGTCCTTATAGGAAGAGAAGAGACACAGACACATGCACTGAGGGAAGATGATATGAAGACATACAGAGAAATACAAGTGATTGGAGTGACATGTTTACAAGCCAAAGCGATGTGTCTACACCAAAATTACCAGCAACCACGAGGAGCTAGGAAGAGGCAAGGAAGGACCCCCTCTTAAGAGAGTATGGCCCTGCCAACACCTTGATTTCAGAATAGGCTTCAAAGCTGTGATAAATTTCTACTGTTTTAAACCACCAAGTTTGTGGTAATTTGTTATGGCAGCACTAGAAAACTAAGAGACCTGCCTTGAGAATGGGAACAAGGGGCAGAGATGAGCCTGCATTGAGGGAACTGGAGAAAGTATCATGAAGCAAGCAACATTTAAACTGTATCTTAATAATCAGATATTATTTCAATAAGTTGAGATGATAGAAGACAACCCAGTAAACAAATACCGCATGAGTGAAGGGGAGCAGTAGGAAAAGGCTGGTCATGTTTGGGAAACACCAGGAAGTCCAATTTGAACATGCCACAAAGTGTGTATGGAATAGAGGGAGGTAAGACTACAATATGAGCTGAAGCCATATGGAGCAGAGCAGCCTAAGGAGCTCTGACTTAACCCATAACTAATAAACAGCTATTGAACTCCTTTTGGCAACATGTGATTTGATCAGAGCCAAGCTTAGGAAGATTAATGTGTCAGTGTATGTAGCGTGGCTTGGGGAAAGGAGAGAAACAGAAAAGAAGGTGAAAACCAGTTAGGAAGCCACTGTAGTAGTCCAAGAAAATAATAATACAAAATTGAATAGAGGCAAGAAACAGAAGTATAAGCTTTGTCAAGATAGAATTGAAAGTTCTAAACACTTGATTTCACATACGGATGAAAAGAATAAATGAAAAATAACTGAGCCTGGGTGACTAAGATGAGAGAGACATCATTAACAGAGATAGTTAAGTTGGAAGGGAGGTGGACTTAGGGAAAATAACAGTTTGAGAAGCTGATTTATGCCAGGTTAATCTGAATTCTTGCCTGCTACACAAAGATGCTTCATTCTTGCTTGAGAAGTCTCAGAGCCAGTTCATATCTCAGCCTAAGGTATATAGCGTTGAGCTGGGAGTCGGGGGGAAGACAAAGGAAAAATGGTGGGGGGAAAGACTCTAAACATACTTAATAACATCTCAACAGGTCACATGTATGGATCCCCTGAGGTATCAGAAAGCACCACAATTTGAGGTTGAATAAGCCACAAGCCACAGTCTTGACTGGGACATAGGACAACTTTTTCCCCAGCTCATCTGTCCTGGGGAATCTTGGAGAGGGGTGGAGATGTCTGCCTTGGAAAATAGACCAAGGACCTACAGGGGGCCCATAGGTTAGTGCTCTGTCTGATTCCAAAGGGAAAATAAAGCTTGTGTAAATCCCCAAGTGCACATATTTTACTAAGCAGAACGTATAACAAGAAGCATTGTAAATATAATGACTTTTAAAAAGGAATGTGCAAATTTCTAGGTCAAAGTTAATTAATATTTTTAAGGGCACTAGGATATCTAGTTATACATGTTAAATTATGCACTCTGGAAAACTGTAAGAACCCCATTTGAAAGTTCTTCTTATTCTGAACGGAAAAAATGGAACTCTCAATTATTAAATTAATACAGATACAGAAATTACTAACCAGAAGAAGAATGTGTTATAGATAATGCTAAAGGAAAAGTGTAGCCTCCTTCATTCAGCAGCACCTGCTATAGACCAGACACTGGCACTGGAGAAGCAAAAAAACATATGACCCATACTCACAGGGAGATTATAGACAAAATATAAGGAAACCAACAAATAAGTAGGTAAAACAAACAAAAGATGCTGTGATAGAAAATAATGAGTAGAGGACATCTACTTTAGATAGGGTGGGCATGGAAGCCCTCTCTAAGAAGTTGACCTTTAAGCTGAAATCTTAGGATGAGAAACAACCAACTTTATAAGAACTGGAAGAGAGAATGTTTCTGCCAAAATGCATGGTTAAAATACCCTAAGACAAGAAAGCCCCAGCATGTTCAAGGAACTGAAGGAAAAGACCACTCTGCATGGTACGAAGGGAGGGAAGACAAGAAAGGCACAAGATTAGGCTGCCAAGAATAGCAGGAGCAAGACTGAGCAAGCCTGCTAGGGCACCACAAAGTTGGGAACTATGTCTGAGCACAATGGGAAGCTGAAGAAGAACTTTAGACTGGGAAACATGGTCTAATTTTCTTGCTTAAAATTTTAACTTTTTTGCTGTATAGAGAATAAATAGCACAGAGCTTGGCAAACTCCAGATACTCAGTAAGTGGCAAGAATAGAAGACAGAAGACACGGAAGGAGGCTCTTTGAACAATCCAGCTGAGAAATTAGGAGATGGCTATATTCAAGAGATATCTGAGATAAAACTGACAGGAATTAAGGACAGATTGGAATAGAGAGGTGATGGACAGGGAGGAATCAAGAATAACTCCCAGGGGCTTCCCTGGTGGAGCAGTGGTTAAGAATCCGCCTGCCAATGCAGGGGAATCGTGTTCGAGCCCTGGTCCGGGAAGATCCCACATGCCGCGGAGCAACTAAGCCCATGCACCACAACTACTGAGCCTGAGCTCTAGGAGCCCGCGAGTCACAACTACTGAGCCCATGTGCCACAACTCCTGAAGCCCACGCACCTAGAGCCCATGCTCTGCAACAAGAGAAGCCGCTGCAATGAGAAGCCCGCGCACCACAAAGAAGAGTATCCCCCTCTCGCCACAACTAGAGAAAGCCCACGTGCAGCAACAAAGACCCAACACAGCCAAAAATAAATAAATAAATTTTAAAAAAAGAATAACTCCCAGTGTGATGACTCGGACAACTGGCTGGATGATGGTGCCACTGACTAAGGTGGAGGAAAAGGAGCAGGTTTGGGAGACGGAACCAAGAATTCAGTTTTGAACATGTCGAGTTTGGAATGCCTGTGAGACTGTCATCTAGGTGCTCACATACATGAATCTAGAGGTCAAAGAAGACATCTGAGCTGGGCATATACATTTAGGAATAGCGAAGACCACTGTGAGAATGACAGACAACCTCCCACACTTGGAAGTGAGGAGAAAGAAGAAAAATCTGCCGAAAGTCATCATTACTGTCAAGCACACATGCCACAATGTGCCCTTTCTGATCAAAGTGTCCACTCTTACCTGCCTAGAGCTAAGTATTATCCTGAGTGTTAACGATAATCACTTCTTTACTTCTCTTTATAGTTTTACCACCTAAATATTCAGACCTAATGATATGTTTAGTTTTTCTGTTTCTAGCATCAAGGTTAGGCTATCTGCACAGAGTTGGAGAGGAAATGTTCCTTGTCTATTCACTGGAATAGTTGGTACAGGATTGGGATGATTTTCTTCTTAAAATGTTTGATAGAAACCATGGGTAAAGTGTTAGGGGCCTGGACTATTCTTAGTTGGAAGGTCTGTAATTACTGATTCAGTTTCTGCAATAGTTACAGAAATAGGTTGATTCTCAATTATTGAAACTAATGCAAAAAAATAGTCAAATACTGACTAATTGAACACAACTTTCATAACCTGATATATATTTTTTCTTTTAGGAGGGAGCTGAGGGAACAGGAGGTTGGGCTAATTCGTTATTAAATTATTATTCAATTTGCATTTTCAGAATATATATGTCTCAAATAATTTAATATTTAAGTAATTTACAAATATATCCTCAGAATAAATTACTCAAAAAAGGTATTGAATAGCTGACAAAACAAAATTAAACTTTTACGACAGATAATGTACTGGACTTGTTTCATGTGCCTCCCCAGATTTGCTCAGCCAAGGTTCTCTGCTCAGTGCTACCAGTGACACAATTAAGATCATCTTGCACTAACTGAATTGTTGAAAACCACTAACAGGAAGTGTTGCTCTTCAACAGAAGATTTGTTGCTGCATTTGTTAGGTGGGTTGTGTCCTTGTTTCACTCCCCCGGCTCAGCATCCTGGGCTGCAGGGTGGCTGCCCCAGTTCCTACCTATTGCTTACAGGCATGGCCTGAGAGTATCTCACCTTTTGACTTCCATCAGTTTCCCTGTTGCCCCTGAAGCACGAGAGGCAGGAGGATCCCCTCAACATGTGTGCCAGAAGTCTGACAAAAAGTTTGCCAGAAGTTTGACAAAACAATCCATGTCCTTATTCTAGCAAACGGCAAAAATCTTCAACCACAACAAGAAAAAGAATGTCAAATGTGCTTTTCTTGACTCAGGGTTCCTTCAGTGATCTCATTTCACCTGTAGGAACATACACTGTAATTAAGAGAAGAATCTGAAAACAAGGGGTAACTCAGGCAACTGATGATGGAGAGTTTCAATCCTGGATCTGCAATTAGTTCACCACTACTCTTAGGAAGTGCTTACTTTTTCTCCTTATCAGCAAAATAACGTATCTGTAACAGTATCAACAAAACCAACCACCAAGGCAGACAGACCGGTATTGATTTGCTTTCCCAAGGATCAAGGGTTTCATTGAATCGGACTTCTAGAAAATTAACCATTCCTTAAACACTTCAAAGTTTTACAACTAAACTGTGAAACTCAGATGAGCTCTTTCTCTTTAGGCCTTGGTGGTTTGCAGGTAGGGTGTGCAGAAATTTTCACCTGTCAAGGGGCAAGTTTCTTTTTTCTCTTTTGCAAAAATAATGGAGGGGAAAAAGATTCACTATTTTTGAAATTATTTTTCTAACTAAGCATCCTCCAAACCCTCTCTATTCCCTCCCCATGAGAGCCCTGTATACATCCTCCCATATCTTTTTCATACAAACACACTGAAACACAGGTATACATGTAATAGAGTTTCTTGGCTATTTATTTGTACACAGATGGAATTTTCTTATACATATTATTCTGAAAATTACTTTTACTGGTTTTATATATATATATATATATATATATATATATAGTGGATATAAAGATCAGAAAAATAGGACAGATTCGTTCTTGTTAACAGCTGAATAATATATCATAGTATGCATGTAATACAATTTATTTAATCATTTCCGCATTAAAGTCCATTCAGGCTACATTCAGACTTTTGCTTCTACACGTAATACATCGATAAACTTCTTACATAATGAAGTTTTTATTTCAATAGGATAGATTTTCAAAAACGGGGCTCCTCAGTAAAAGAGCCCCATGTATTGTTTATTTTTAGATATACAGCCTACTTTTCTTAAATGTTATAGAAATTTATAGTTCTACTAGGAAGAAATGAGTGCACGTTCTCTCAATGGCTATTGTTACTCTTTAATTTTTGCTGATCTGATAGACAGAAAGTAGTATCTCATGGCTGCTTTAATTTGTACTTCCCTAACTACTCCTGAGGTTGAATATCTCCTCTACAGTATTTACTGTTTTGTTTTTTATTGGTTTGGTTAGCCTTTTCAGTTTCCTAACTTGAGTTTTATTTTAATCAGTTTGTGGGAGATCTTTGAGGGATATTAACCCTTCATCTGGTAAGTGGTTAATATCCCTCAAAACTCTTCTACAAATCTCTATATGTGTTATAAACTTACTTCTCAGTCTATGGTTTGCTTTTCTTTATGATATCTTTTGCCATATGGTTTTTAAGTTTTTTATATAATTATGGCGGAGACTACCAGTCACCCACTAAAATCCATTCTGCTTTCTTCTTTGACACATGGTTGGACTATACTTTCCTGCAGTTAGGTGTGGCCTGGGACTACTCTCACCAGTCTAATGTCAGCAGACGTAGTGTACATCTCTTCTCAGACTGAGGCCTTAAAAAGTAGCCACGCTTCTTCCAAGCTCTGTTTCTCCTTCCACCAGCTGAAACCTGAACATTACAGCCCAGTTTGACCATGGAGGGGACAAAATCTTAAGAGATGACAAAGGCACATGTATCGGCCAGGGTCCAATCAGGAAACAGAAACCACGGATAAATTTAATATAAAGGATTATTAAACTCTAATAAACGAATAACTATAACGAAACACTATATGGGACCCTAGAACTGAGGGAGGGCATCCAAGGCCAACTTAGAAAGGAGCCCCTTCTCTAAGGCTGGGGTCAGACCTCATTTAGAAGTAAAGTTCAGCCCACTAGACAGGAGAGAATTTTACTTGTTTGCTCAAGCCAGAGCTGGTCTATGTCACTGGAAGAGCAGGAAGCAGTCCTCCAGAGTGCAGGCAGGCACAGGTGATTGGCAACTCGTAGCCTGGTGGCAGAGGCATGCAGAGGGGGTGGGGCCTGGGGCACAGGTCTGCAAAGGGAATTGTGGCACCTTCACAGGCGGGAGGCCTTCAAGAGCCGGTTTCTGTGTGAAGTAGGTAGGCCCCAGGAAAGTTATCGCCAAGCCAAGCTGAGGCTGTAAGGTTGCCAAGGATCTCTCATTCTGGGTGCACATTTGGGGCGGAACTCTACTGGATGTCCTCATATCCACACTGATGATCCACCATGCAACCACCAGAAACCACAGATGCCCTTCTCCCAGCACCCCCTGTTGAGAAAGCTTAATATTTTGCATGCTATAAAGGAAAGATGCTAAAGGAATTCTATTCACCATCACAGAACACGTATTCACATAATGTGAATGTGGCAATAAGGTGATAACTGGCACACTGCGACTTAACTTGGAAAGGGCTTGAGTTCCTGAACGACCACATGGTCCACCCACAGCCCACCACCACCTGAAACATAACATGAGAGAGAAATAAGCTTTTGTGCTTTTTGAGTCACTTGGAGGAGGAGGCTCTTTGCAATAGCAGTTTGGTTTTTTGTCCTATTTCAGTAGTCTTCCATTCCTCGGCTTCTGGGGTTCCTGCCTTGCTTAGGAAGATCCCCTAAATTTCATTTAAAACTCTACAGCAGGTGATTATCCAATTATGGAAAGACTAGTCAAAAGAAAACAAATATTGTCACCTTGGTTATGACTGGCTGCCAGCTACTTCCTGATATAGACAAAAAAAGGAAAAGAAAGACAAAGGAAATTTATATAAGAGCCATGAACACAAACCACTCTAGCTCCTTTGAGTAATTTCTGTGAATACTTTCCAAAATACAGACTTAAAGCAGCTGCAGAGAGGGATTTAACATAAAATAATCATAAATAATTAGTTCTTCTAGCAGATTGAATGTCTTCACCATTCTATACAAACATTTGTTAATTAAGCAAGAGGCTTGAGCAGCTGGAAACACGGAAGGCATTGTTCAGTGGAAAGTTCTACATTGTCTTCCCCCCAGAAATTATTCCTCCAGGCTACAACTCAGATCTAACATTAGGATTGTCCTGTCATGTGTCATGTGTCCTGTCAAGTTAATTGTAGCCTCCCTACGTATTTTCCATCTTCTTCTCTTCCTCTAGCATCATTTTCTTTTTTGTGAGAAGAGAGCATGGCCTTATAGATAAAGTCGGTTGACATTTATGGCTGTGCTGTGTATGTATGTTGTATTGGCTAGCCACTGTGGGAAAATACAAAGGAAAAACAGACCCCCGTCCAGATCCAAAGGCATTACAGTCTCTCAGTGAATGTGAAACAATATGTGAAATAAGCAGGTCATAGGAACATATCACTGCTGAAAGCCCCAATTGTACCAAGAGTCCACCAGCTGTAAGAACAATGAAGAGATACAAGATGAACACATATTTCACTTCCCCTTTCCTATGCATGTCAGAAGAAACCACAGTACATGTATATGTAAATACTGGCTGACTAACTGAGGCCACCAGAAGACAAGGCACTAGTCAGAAGTTGGTGATTATCTGAAGGCAGGTGGTAATAAACATCATTGTTGATGCTGGTACTTTTTGCATTTAATGAATTTATTACATTTCAGCCACTTGTTCTAAACAGCAGCGTGAAATCCAGTAGCAAATAGCATCTTTCTCTCTACTGTTTTGTTGTGATCTGGAACCTTCTTCTGGAAATTTAGGCTTAAATTTTGGGATACTAAAAAACAAAATCACCTACCATCGCCCCAACATTTTAACCACACCTTTTCACCTGTGTACCTCCCTTCCTGCATCCCTGATCCCACCTACCTAGAGAATTCCTACTATCCTTTAAGACTCAGTTCAAATGTAACTCTTCTGCTGAGTCTTGTCTGACTTCCTGTAGAATAGAATTAACTCATCCATCATGAGTGTTGTCATGGCAGCTTTGGACCCTTTTAATACATCTTCATTTCCTGATCTGTGGCAGGGATTCGGTCTTATGTATATATATTTGGTGTTATATTTATATAAATATATGTATAAATATATATATATATTTTTTTACTGCACGGCATTTTTATGTAGCCAATAAAAGTCTATTACATGAATAAATATTTCACTTTTGCTATACTGCCCGCATCGTATAATGTTAGGACTTTACATTCTTAAAATATTTCACTAAGAGATGAATAATGTTCCAATAAAATAGTGTGTCGGTTTGTATTTATAGAGCAGCCCTTGACTGTAGTGGATTATGTCTTGGAGGCATGGTGCCCTCTGCTGGTGTCTTTTTAAACAAGCGCAAATTTGGTACCTACAGTGCAAGGCTTGGCCTTTGTTTAAGTGGTGGTTCTAAACCCCCTGGTGTGCTGGACCCCAGATAACCACATGGTCATAAACTATTTACAGAAGGCCAGTAGTGCAGAATGTTCACTTTCATTTTAGTCTGTAAATGATAGGCAGGATATTAAATAGGAAACAAAGACCGGTAAATCTCTTTATAGCTGTTTTATAGTGGCCCTGACTTGCTTTAATATTTGTATCATTTTTATTACGGCCATAATTTTAAGTGGCTTTATGCCAGTCTTGCTGGGACCATATAACCATACCAAAGAAATATAAAATATTACTGTCACCGAAGTTCCATGATCTCAGGGAAAGTGAAGAGCTTCAAGTAACTGATGGTCCCAATCTTTGATTCTACAAAACTACAAAATAAATATGTATGTATTGACTTGAAAATACATTAACAATAGATTAAAACAGTATTACACATACAGTGCATGTACGTATATATAAATAGATATAAATACATATATGTGGTGTGCATCTAATTTTGTAAATACATATTTTATATACACCTGTAGGAAGAAAGGTCAAGAATAATATGTCAAAATGCTAATGATTGTAATCAGTAGATGGCAAAATTTTCAGCTGCTTTTAATTTTTTGTGTATCTATATCTTTCTAACTTTTTTCTGAAGTAACCATGAATTACTAGAGTAATGAAAAAATGAAGAGAGAAAAATTCACAGATAATGTTACCAGGGGAAACATTGATAGGTAAGACCTAACATCAAAACTCTCCCACACTACTATATATAAAATAAATAACTAATAAGGACCTACAGTATAGCACAGGGAAATCTACTCAATACTCTGTAATGGCCTATATGGGAAAAGAATCAAAAAGGAGTGGATAGGGACTTCCCTGGTGGTGTAGTGGTTAAGACTCTGCCTGCCAATGCAGGGGACATGAGTTCGATCCCTGGTCCGGGAAGATCCCACATGCCGTGGAGCAGCTAAGCCCCATGAGTCACAACTACTGAGCCTGTGCTCTAGAGCCCATGAACCACAACTACTGAGCTCACGTGCCACAACTACTGAAGCCCACGTGCCACAACTACTGAAGCCCACGTGTTCTAGGGCCCATGTGCCACAACTACTGAGCCTGTATGCCACAACTACTGAGCCTGTATGCTGCAACTACTGAAGCCCATGTGCCTAGAGTCCATGCTCCGCAACAAGAGAAGCCACCGCAATGAGAAACCCGCGCACTGCAATTAAAGAGTAGCCCCCGCTCGCTTCAACTAGAGGAAGCCCACTCACAGCAACGAAGACCCAATGCACCCAAAAAATAAAATAAGAATTTTAAAAAAGGATCATTATCATAGGCTGGCTTCTCCAGGAAGCAGGTTCTGTGACTGCATTTAAAAAAGAGTAGATATTTGTATATGCATAACTGATTCACTTCACTGTACACCTGAAACTAACACAAAATTGTAAATCAACTATACTCCAATAAAAAATTTTTAAATAATAATAAAGCTCTCCTGCCTAGTATAAGTTAAGGAGGCATCTTCCAATGCAAACATCACTAAGAGAAACAGATCTATAGATGTCAATTACAGGAAGAAATGTGCTGAGCCCCAGAAAGCTGTCCTCTCAGGGAGCAGGCCCTTTGAGGAATCGTTCAGTCCCATTTACGCAGCAATTAATCATTAAGCCAGTCTGTTCTTCATTAAGAAGCCAATGAAGTCAGGGCTCTGGAAATATGGCTTGCTGAGAGACTGCTTTGAGTTATTCCAAAAAGAAACCAAACCAAAGGCACTTGAATACCCTAAGAATGCTCAAGAAAGGGGTAAATGGGATGAACACTTGGCAAAGAAAGCTCAGCAATTTTCTTTTTAATTATTGAGATAAGAAAGGGAGTTTGGTTTCATTTAGCTGTTCAAATAGAAATCTATTTAAATATTTAAACAGAAAAGCCTCCTGATCTACCATCCTGCCCTCCTGTAACAGCTATGGCCTTTCTACAGAGATAAATTTTATAGTGGGTTTGGTTTGGGAAACTTCTATTTTATGGGTTAGAAATTGATTTCAAGAGCCTTCAGCAGAGTAAAACACACACAACTGTGTATTTGCTTTGGGGGTAAGTCCACACTCTCTTGCAGTACAAACTAAATCTCCTGCTGGTAAACACTAGGATGTTTGGCATTTGAATTGCTTCTCTTTTAGAGCTGTGGTCCTGATAATCTCTTTCACAAACCTTTAAGGACACAAGCCCTCCCCCAATGTCTCACCCTTACTTCCCAGACATCGTTCTATACTGTTTTCCTCCATTCTACTTGGGCAAATAAAATTCACCAACATCAAAGCAACAAATATTTGTTATGTGCCTACTTGCTGTCCCCAGTGAAAATTTACCCTCCCACATGGGTCCCCACAACCAGACAACTCCTGCTGCTCTCTTCCATAACCAAGCCCATTTCAGAATTTAAAGGTGTTTTTAAAACTATACATCCCTCAAGAAGCAATTCCCTAACAAGAGAAAAAGGAACCCTGTCGCAGCATTTAACCCATCAGCCTTTTTATGCTTCCAGGGTTTTACTCTGCCTAGAATGCCTAGCCCATATTTTCATCCAACAAAATCCTTTGACCTTGAAGGTCTAGCTTGACTGGCAATACCTCAGTCTCCCCTAAAAATGTAATTCTGAATCATTCCCTGATAATCCTTCCCAATTGCCTTGTACATACTTCAGGAAGAACTCCAACATTATATTTCAGTTTATTTACACGTCTGTCTTCCCCCTTTAGACTGTGGGTTCCCAAGGAAACAGACTATCTCTCATCATGATATTCCCAGTACCTACTGCTCAATAAATAAATGCTGAATGAATGAATGAATAAATGAATATAACAACTCCTAGAGAATCCAATTTGCTTGTATACTTTTACATGTCCGATAGAGAGATTAACACATCCAAAAAGACAGTGCGAGAGCTTTATCTCCACTCTTCTTACAATATGTAATAAAATAAAATTGAACAAGTACTATTTTAATTAATACTTAAATGACATTTATTAATATTTCTCTAAAGGGTAGCATGAAAGTAGCAATTTTCACTTCAGAGTTTCTCATAGGGAAAATCAGCCTTTCAAGAAGAAAAGTAGATTTTCCTTGCAGCTCAAACTTCCAAAATTCTGTTAAACCAAATTCTGTTAAACCAAAACAGCCAGGCAAGAACTCTTTCACATTTTGTCACCCCAGAGAACATGATTTTTTCCTGCTATGTTGGTAAGAACTTTCCCACATTGCTTTCTTCAGCTGTGTGTGCCATAGGTGGCTGAGAAAAGAAAATCTCAGATATCATGGCTTGATTCAACAGTAAGAGACTCTGTAAAATTTTATGTTCCCAGTTAATTTAGCCTTTTATTTTCTTTAAACACACCTCTTCCTTGGGAAACTGTTCCTCCATAACAATGAATTGTACTTTCCCTCTAAGCTCTTCCCTGTTATTATACCTGAACATACCACACATAAATTTCTTCCCAAACCTTTGAAATTAATCCCTTTGTTGGTTAAGTTCAATTTTGTCTACTTCCTCCTAGCCAATAAGCAAGTTGAGAAAGATATACTCAATATTTCAAGTCTACAGTAGCACAAAATGCATTCCACAAGCTAGCACAAAACCATCTACAAACCAAAAGAAACTCCCAGGCTGGTAATTCAGCAAAGATCCAGGCTGTCACTAATCCATCACTTGATATGTTCATCTGTAAAGCCATAGGTTCTGTGTATGCAAACACAAAGCAAAAATCGCTGTCTTCAGACAGTGAAAAAGAAGCGTAGCCTCTATTATCTGAGTATTTCAGATGAACATGGGTCAGCCTTAACAGTACAAGTAGAAATGTCAGGTGTAATGTCTTTGCAACAGCTGATGTCCGTCTTTAATAGGCAAATCAGTGCACTTCGCTTATATTGACACTTCTGGTATCAACTTAAAGGTTTAACTGATTTATCTCTAAAACTCTGTGGCTAATTTCATCCCTCAGATAGTTTGTACATCCACAATTTTGTTAAACTTAGCAAAATGATCATTTATGTTTGTGCATACTCTAATTCCCAAGGCTAAGAGTTAATATTAATAACCTCTTGAAGCGCTAAGATCTCCTAATAAAATGGTACCCAAAATCAATCTTTTGATGTGCTGATTATAAAGCAACATTAATTGACTTATGACTTTATCTATGATAGACACAAAACAAATCCTTTGATGGTGTCAAAAAAGAAAAATTGTTGAATATGAAATGTCTTTTATTTCCTATGTTAGATACATAACAGATTAGCTTTTACTCTGCAGACATGGGTGAATGCACTCCACCTTTACATCTGTGGCAACCAACTAGACACTACAGCTCCAATTTTGGATTATTATATAAAGTTGGGTTTTTTTCCAAAGCTGTTTGAGGTTGTAAGTAGAACAAAAATAGCCTATGCTCTGAATTTAGAAACAGAAAGAAAAAAACCAAACACGTGCTAAAATATTAAGCATGATGGACAGAATAGCATTAATCTTGTTTCTGGACTTATTTCCCCCTTGGAAAATGTCTTCACAAAGAAAGATTCACTGGGGAGAGTCCAGTCCTCGTCGTGTTATTAAAAATTCAGGAGGCTCATATTAGAGATCTGAAATGCTTTGATTTATCATAAATTTAATATATGGTTTATCAAATTAGCAAAACAGTTACTTTTAATAATTCTTGAAGTTAATACTGCAACTACTATAGTCTGAATAATTTAAATTTGAATTTACATGTTTAATCATTTCTGTCTAAAAAAAACTTACTGGAATGCAATGTTAGGTTCACTATTTCTCTGATTTCCATGTAAATTACCAGTGTTAGTAAATTTGCTCGTCACTTAACCCAGTCGAGAATTTATTTAATTACTGAATATTTCTATGCTTTTGTACTAATCATAGAGGAAAAACTTTTCTAGAAGAAAAAACTTCATAGAGATCTAATACCTAGTTCCTTTGACATACTGGAGTAGAGGCTTGGATTATTATTTTAATAATAAATAAATAAATAATAAATGATGGAACTTAGAAAGTGGGACAGCTAAAAAGAGAAAGGCAGTGGTCCAAAAGCAGATGAGTTCCTAATGGTGACTGGATCCAAGGTGTGACCATGAGAGTGAGTTCCAGAAGCAGAGTGAAAGTACAGACAATGAACTGAGATAAAGGAATTCCAAGCCAGGATAGTGACTGTACGTTTCCCAGGGCTTTATTTATTATGTGCCAGGCATAACAACCTCGTAACAACCCTACAAGGTAGGAACTATTATTATCATCAGCCTCATTTTACAGTTCAGGAAACTGAGACACAGAAAGGTTAAGCAACTTGCCAAAGTCACACAGCTATTCTAGCAGGAGCTGGGATTCAAACCGAGGCTAGCTCCAGAAGTCTTGCTCCCAACATTACATTATATCGCTTCCCCTAGAAAGACAGCAGTTGCCTCTGGGAGCCATGGGTGTCATGGCTCAAATCAGGAGATATTTTTTGTGGGAAGGGTGAAAGATAAACAGTCATCTAAAATGCTAAATGCTCTCCATAACATCGGTAGCATCAACCACTGCATTTATTGAGCTTCCACTATGTGCCAGTTTGTGCTATTTTAAAACAATTAATCCGAGCATAGCAGCTGTAGAGCCAGGATTTTATTTTTTCCATAATTCCTTCCCTGAAATTTACACAAAAGGTTTTTTGTTATTTAAAAAAAAAAAACTGAACTAAAATGATACCCTTGTATTCAGCCTGCTGGGTAGTAGAATCTTAAGTTAATTGATTCTATAAAAATCCAGTGCTTAAGCAGCCAAATATAATCATCTGCGAAATAACTGAACAACTGGTAGAAGCAAATGGTGTTGCACACACAGGAATAACCAGCTGGTAATAGTTTACTTCACAGCCTACCTATGACAAAACTGAGAAGTTTCACCTGACACTCGTCAACCTGGCCAATCTAGAACTATTTATACTGCAAATTATTAGAACATCCTAAGGAAAACATCTAAAGAGGTCAGACTCTTTTTTTTTTTTTTTGAAGATGTTGGGGGTAGGAGTTTATTAATTTATTTTATTTTTGCTGTGTTGGGTCTTCGTTTCTGTGTGAGGGCTTTCTCTAGCTGCGGCGAGCGGAGGCCACTCTTCATCACGGTGCGCGGGCCTCTCACTATCGTGGCCTCTCTTGTTGCGGAGCACAGGCTCCAGACGTGCAGGCTCAGTAGTTGTGGCTCACGGGCCTAGTTGCTCCGCGGCATGTGGGATCCTCCCAGACCAGGGCTCGAATCCGTGTCCCCTGCATCAGCAGGCAGATTCTCAACCACTGCGCCACCAAGGAAGCCCCAGACTCATTTTTTAAACCAAATTTTAAACACCTTCTAGAACAGTGTGGCTACACGAAAGACCTCTTCTTTGCTCAAATATTCAACTATATCATGTTGCTTTCTTCTATCAGTTTTTCAACATTTATTGGGAATTATACCAAGAATTACGGCTTGACTGGCAGCACTGCAGAATTTTCTAGTACTTGAGTTATTGATGGATGTAGGATGTCAATATAATGTTATAACATGCTTTATTCAATATTTGTGGCAATAAACTTCAGAATGAACTATGACATACCATAATTTTTTTGTGTTAATAGAGGATGAAGTCACCTACAGTTACATTTTATAGCCTTTTAACAAGTTACAATTTCATCAGTATTCCTTCAAAAATCTTTATAGGAAATATCTTGTCTCTTCCCACCCTCCATCAAGGAATAACAAGGTCGAAAGGCAGCATTAGTAGACTAAGAAATTAGAGTTAAGAATTATAATCCTTGGGACTTCCTTGGTGGTGCAGTAGTTAAGAATCTGCCTGCCCGTGAGGGGAACACAGGTTCAATTCCTGGTCTGGGAAGATCCCACATGCCGCGGAGCAACTAAGCCCATGCGCCACAACTACTGAGCCTGCTCGAGCCGGTGAGCCACAACTGCTGAGCCCACGTGCCACAACTACTGAAGCTTGCCCACCTAGAGCCCATGTTCCACAACAAGAGAAGCCACCTCAATGAGAAGCCTGTGCACCTCAACGAAGAGTAGCCCCCACTCGCCCCATATAGAGAAAGTCTGTGCACAGCAACAAAGACCAAACACAGCCATAAATAAATAAATAAATTTTAAAAAGAAGAATTATAATCCTCTACAATGTGAATTGTCAAGACTTGATGATCAGCCATAGGAAAATGCAAACACTGATATTGTAATATAGAGCTCTGGAAGGAAGGATAGCTCAGAGAATAAAGACTTCTGTTTGAATTCCTGCTACCAGCAATTAGATGTTTGTCTTTGGGTATGATACATAATTTCTCTGAGCCTATTCTCTCATCTATAAAGTAATAACTTCTTCCCATGATTTTTATAAGAATTATACGTATTAAAGCATTAAGCATAGTGCCTCATTCAGCACAGAGCTAAATAATATTTCTCTTTCCCACATTTTTTTTTTTTTTTTGCGGTACACGGGCCTCTCACTGTTGTGGCCTCTCCCGTTGCGGAGCACAGGCTCTGGACGCGCAGGCTCAGCAGCCATGGCTCACGGGTCCAGCCACTCCACGGCATGTGGGATCTTCCCAGACCGGGGAATGAACCCGTGTCCCCTGAATCAGCAGGCGGACTCTCAACCACTGCGCCACCAGGGAAGCCCCCCACGTTTTAATGTGACCTCTCAGAGCTCTTGACCCAGCTGGCCTCTCCTTCATTCTTGATGATACACCCCTGACCTGTGTCTTCTCCAAGCCTCCTCATTCCAGGAAATGCCCCACCATCTGCGCAGGAGCTCGAGCCAGCAGCCTGAGCATCACCTGATTCTGTTCTTCCCCCATTCTCCAAACCTAGGCGATTATCAAGCCCTGTCAATGCTCTATGAAGATGATCCTCATGTTCCCTTTTAATTCAGTCTGAATTTCTTAGAAGTGAGGTTCAAAAATATCAGTAACTTGCAGAAACCTATAATAAAGTCTATTTTAAAGATTACTTTTAAATGAAGGGTTTGATCACAACTAGAGAAATGGTTTAAAGGCAAAAACTGTTCCTTAGAACAATGGTTCTACAGAATGTCAGTGGGTGTCAGAAAAGAGATACATGGCCAAATAAATTTGGAAAATTCTAGATTAAACACAACTAAACAGATTTTCACTATTGTTTCTATTTCTACTCTTAAGACTTCTCATAATTTTTAAACAGGCATTGAGATCCATAAGAAGAGATTGTTTCTTTCTCCCCTTCCAATCCATGCCAATCCACTCCCAACTACTTTAAACAAAGCACTTTGCTCTAACAGAAGAACTCAAGATTTGGCTATTAGCCACAAAGCTAAAATAATTCAGTATCTTATATCCAGGAATTGAGTTCTTCTTTTAGAGGGAAATGTCTTTGTTTTAAAAACTTTGATTATGGAAATCCTTCGCTGTATTGCAGAACATACTGCAGGATGTGTTTCATAGAACTCTTCTAAATCACAAATTTTAAAAAGAAAAGAAAAAATAGCAAACTGGCATTTCAGGGTAGGTAAATGTTGGAAAGCACATGTAAGGAAAAGTAAATCAGCTACTTATAGAATCTTCATGTGCCCCAGGACCTCATACAGTGCCCTTACCCATCACTTGTGGGTACAGGAAGTATCCCATCAATGGTTAGATCAGCAGTTTGATAGCTCAAAACTCCCTACAGAATCTCATCTCCCACCCCCCACCCCTGACACACACACAAACCTTCCCAGGTTTGTTCCCCGCCAGGGCTCTTTGTCAGCTCAGTGGTACCCTAAACCGTGTTAGAGCAGGTTGCTGCCCATGGCCCCAGAATCACTCAGCTCTGTGCTGCCCATAGTGCACCACACTCAATGCCTCTGGAACACATCTCTGAGCTCTCACTCAAGCTACCACCCACATGATCTCCCCACACCAGCACACTGTCATTGTCATTGGCTGTGCTGTTTATTCTCCAAACCACCCACCCTGACTCTGAGCCAACACGAGCCAGCACTACACCTTGTTTCCTACATTCCCTGCTCCTTCCCAGTGCTCTGTTTCCCCTAAAGGCTCTGGCATACCTCCCTCTCTTTGATGTTGCCCACTCTTAGAGGAGACCCTAAACACAGCTGCTTTTCCCATGGGACTATGACCCTTTTAGGATTTCATGCTTAAAACTATCTCCTCCGGAGGTTGTGTGTGACACCAGGATGACTAATCCCATTGTCATTTCCCCAGGGATGCTGTAGATCAAGGATACATCCCATGGGCCAAATCCAGTCTGCCTCCTAATTCTGGACATAAATTTTTTCTTAAAATACAGTCACAGCAATTTATTTTAATACTGTCTATGGTTGCTTTCCACTACAATGCTAGAGTTGAACAGTTTGATACACAGAGACCTTATAGCCCACAAAGACTAAAATATTTACTTTTTAGACCTTTACAGTAAAAGATTGCTGACCCCTCGACAGATGAAAGAACAGAATGGTGTTAATCTTCAGTTAAGCCAGCAGAATTTGAGAATCAAAGAGGAGGGCACTGGCGACAGCGAGAACCTCTGAGCTGGCATGATGGCAGGCAACAGCTCCGAGTGTGGGCAGCAGCCAGTCGCAGTGAAGTGCGAGACAATCCATGTTGCTACTGTCTGTGCCAGATACAATGTCAGCCTGGACACTGTCACCTTGGTGAAGGCTGTCCTGTTTCACAGGCAGAATCCCCTGCATTTCCACCTCATCGCCGACTCCATTGCTGAGCAGATTATGGTGACGCTATTCCAGACCTGGATGGTGCCTGCTGTGTGAGTAGACTTCTACAATGCAGATGAGCTCAAGTCTAAAGTTTCCTGAATCCCCAACAAACATTACTCTGTGATTTATGGTCTGATGAAGCTTTTCCTCACCAAGACTCTTCCTGCCAAGCTGGAGACGGTCATCGTCCTTGACACAGACATCACCTCTGCGACCAACATCACAGAGCTCTGGGCTGTGTTCCACCAGTTCAAAGCTGTGTGCCTGACAGGGTTTTGGTGCTCTGGTTGGGTGTCAGGACCTGTGCCTCTGAGGTGGGAGAGGTGAGTTCAGGACATTGGTCTACCAGCGACCTCCCGGCTCCATGTAATATCAAATGGCGAAAGCTCTCCCAGAGATCTCCATCTCAACGCTAAGACCCAGCTCCACTCAAGGACCAAAAAACCACAGTGCTGGACACCCTATGCCAAACAACCAGCAAGACAGAACACAAACCCACCCATTAGCAGAGAGGCTGCCCAAAATCATAATAAGGTCACAGACACCCCAAAACAAACCAACAGATGTGGTACTGCCCACCAGAAAGACAAGATCAAGTCTCATCCACCAGAACACAGGAACCAGTCCCCTCCATCAGAAAGCCTACATAACCCACTGAACCAAACTTAGACACTGGGGGCAGACACCACAAACAATGGGAACTACAAACCTACAGCCTGCGAAAAGGAGACCCCAAACACAGTAAGTTAAGCAAAATGAGAAGACAGAGAAACACAGCACATGAAGGAGAAAGGTAAAAACACACCAGACATAACAAATGAACAGGAAATAGGAAGTCTACCTGAAAAAGAATTCAGAGTAATAATAGTAAAGATGATCCAAAATCTTGGAAGTAGAATGGAAAATAAAAGAAACGTTTAACAAGGACCTAGAAGAACTAAACAGCAAACAAACACGAACAACACAATAAATGAAATTAAAAATTCTCTAGAAGGGATCAATAGCAGAATAACTGAGGCAGAAGAACGCATAACTGACCTGTAAGATAAAATAGTGGAAATAACTACCACAGAGCAGAATTAAAAAAAAAACAAAAGAATGAGAACAATTGAGGACAGTCTCAGACACCTCTGGGACGACATTAAATGCACCAACCTTTGAATGATAGGGGTCCCAGAAGAAGAAGAGAAAAAGAAAGGGACTGAGAAAATATTTGAAGAGATAATAGTTGAAAACTTCCCTAATATGGGAAAGGAAATAGTCAATCAAGTCCAGGAAGTGCAGAGAGTCCCATACAGGATAAATCCAAGGAAAAACATGCCAAGACACATATTAATCAAACTATCAAAAATTAAATAAAAAGAAAAACTATTAAAAGCAGCAAGGGAGGGGGCTTCCCCGGTGGCGCAGTGGTTGAGAGTCCACCTGCCGATGCAGGAGACACGGGTTCATGCCCCGATCCAGGAAGAGCCCACATGCCACGGAGCGGCTAGGCCCGTGAGCCATGGCTGCTGAGCCTGCACGTCCGGAGCCTGTGCTCCACAACAGGAGAAGCCACAACAGTGAGAGGCCCAAGTACCGCAAAAAAACAAACAAACAAACAAAAGCAGCAAGGGAAAAACAACAAATAACACACAAGGGAATCCCCATAAGGTTAATAGCTAATCTTTCAGCAGAAACTCTGGAAGCCAGAAGACAGTGGCAGGACATATTTGAAGTGATGAAAGGGAAAAACCTATAACCAAGATTACTCTACCCAGATCTCATTAAGATTCGACGGAGAAATTAAAACCTTTACAGACAAGCAAAAACTAAGAGAATTCACACCACCAAACCAGCTTTACAACAAACGCTAAAGGAACTTCTCTAGGCAGGAAACACAAGAGAAGGAAAAGAACTACAATAACAATCCCAAAATAATTAAGAAAATGGTAATAGGAACATACATATCGATAACTACCTTAAATGTAAGTGGATTAAATGCTCCAACCAAAAGACAGAGACTGGCTGAATGGATACAAAAACAAGACCCATAAATATGCTGTCTACCAGAGATCCACTTCAGACCCACGGACACATACAGACTGAAAGTGAGGGGATGGAAAAAGATATTCCGTGCAAATGGAAATCAAAAGAAAGCTAGAGGGGCTTCCCTGGTGGCGCAGTGGTTAAGAGTCCGCCTGCCGATGCAGGGGACACGGGTTCGTGCCCTGGTCCGGGAAGATCCCACATGCCGCGGAGCGGCTGGGCCCGTGAGCCATGGCCGCTGAGCCTGCGCGTCCGGAGCCTGTGCTCCGCAATGGGAGAGGCCACAACAGTGAGAGGCCCGCGTACCACAAAAAAAAAAAAAAGAAAGCTAGAGTAGCAATTCTCATATCAGACAAAATAGACTTTAAAATAAAGACTATTACAAGAGGCAAAGAAGGACACTACATAATGTTCAAGGGATCAATCCAAGAAGAAGATATAACAATTGTAAGTATTTATGCACCCAACATAGGAGCACCTCAATACATAAGGCAACTGCTAACAGCCATAAAAGAGGAAATAGACAGTAACACAATCATAGTAGGGGACTTTAACACCCCACTTTCACCAATGGACAGATCATCCAAAATGAAAACAAACAAGGAAACACAAGCTTTAAATGATACATTAAACAAGATGGACTTAATTGATATTTATAGGACATTCCATCCAAAAATAACAGAATACATTTTCTTCTCAAGTGCTCATGGAACATTTTCCAGGATAGATCATATCTTGGGTCACAAATCAAGCCTTGGTAAATTTAAGAAAACTGAAATCATATCAAGTACCTTTTCTGACCACAATGCTGTAAGAATAGATATCAATTACAAGAAAAAATCTGTAAAAAAATACAAATACATGGAGGCTAAACAATACACTACTAAATAACCAAGAAATCACTGAAGAAATCAAAGAGAAAATCAAATACCTAGATACAAATGACGATGACAACACGAGGACACAAAAGCTATGGGATGCAGCAAAAGAGTTCTAAGAGGGAATTTTATAGCAATACAATCTTACCTCAAGAAACAAGAAACATCTCAAATAAACAACATAACCTTACACCTAAAGCAAATAGAGAAAGAAGAACAAAAAACCCCCAAAGTTAGCAGAAGGAAAGACATCATAAAAATCAGACCAGAAATAAATGAAAAAGAAATGAAGGAAACAATAGCAAAGATCAATAAAAATAAAAGCTGGTTCTTTCAGAAGATAAACAAAATTGATAAACCATTAGCCAGACTCATCAAGAAAAAAAGGGGGCTTCCCTGGTGGCACAGTGGTTGAAAGTCCGCCTGCCGATGCAGGGGACACGGGTTCGTGCCCCAGTCTGGGAAGATCCCACATGCTGCGGAGCGGCTGGGCCTGTGAGCCATGGCCGCTGAGCCTGCGCGTCCGGAGCCTGTGCTCTGCAATGGGAGAGGCCACAACAGAGAGGCCCGCGTACCCCCCCGCCAAAAAAAAAGGGAGAAGACTAAAATCAATAGCATTAGAAATGAAAAAGAAGTAACAACTGACACTGCAGAAATACAAAGGATCATGAGAGATTACTATAAGCAACTATATGCCAATAAAATGGACGCTCTGGAGGAAATGAACAAATTCTTAGAAAAGCACAACCTTCCAAGACTGAACCAGGAAGAAATAGAAAATATAAACAGACCAATCACAAGCACTGAAATGGAAACTGTGATTAAAAATCTTCTAACAAACAAAAGCCCAGGACCAGATGGCTTCACAGGCGAATTCTATCAAACATTTAGAGAAGAGCTAACACCTATCCTTCTCAAGCTCTTCCAAAATATAGCAGAGGGAGGAACACTCCCAAACTCATTCTACGAGGCCACCATCACCCTGATAACAAAACCAGACAAAGATGTCACAAAGAAAGAAAACCACAGGCCAATATCACTTATGAAATAGATGCAAAAATCCTGAACAAAATACTAGCAAACAGAATCCCACAGCACATTTAAAGGATCATACACCATGATCAAGTGGGGTTTATGCCAGGAATGCAAGGATTTTTCAATATACGCAAATCAATCAACGTGATACAGCATATTAACAAACTGAAGGAGAAAAACCATATGATCATCTCAATAGATGCAGAGAAAGCTTTTGACAAAATTCAACACCCATTTATGATAAAAACCCTCCAGAAAGTTGGCATAGAGGGAACTTTCCTCAACACAATAAAGGCCATATATGACAAACCCACAGCCAACATCATCATCAATGGTGAAAAACTGAAAGCATTTCCACTAAGATCAGGAACAAGACAAGGTTGCCCACTCTCACCACTATTATTCAACATAGTTTTGGAAGTTTTAGCCACAGCAATCAGAGAAGAAAAAGAAATAAAAGGAATACAAATCAGAAAAGAAGAAGTAAAGCTGTCACTGTTTGCAGATGACATGATACTATACATAGAGAATCCTAAAGTTGCTACCAGAAAACTACTAGAGCTAATCAATGAATTTGGTGAAGTAGCAGGATACAAAATTAATGCACAGAAATCTCTGGCATTCCTATACACTAATGATGAAAAATCTGAAAGTGAAATTAAGAAAACACTCCCATTTACCATTGCAACAAAAAGAATAAAAATATCTAGGA
Source organism: Aethalodelphis obliquidens (assembly GCF_003676395.1). NCBI lineage: Eukaryota > Metazoa > Chordata > Mammalia > Artiodactyla > Delphinidae > Aethalodelphis > Aethalodelphis obliquidens. The sequence goes on from NW_020837954.1 coordinate 14,988,583, forward strand.
ATAAACCTCCCTAAGAGACAAAAGACCTGTATGCAGAAAACTATAAGACACTGATGAAATAAATTAAAGATGATACAAATGGATGGAGAGATATACCATGTTCTTGGATTGGAAGAATCAGCATTGTGAAAATGACTCTACTACCCAAAGCAATCTGCAGATTCAATGCAATCCCTATCAAACTACCATGAGCATTTTTCACAGAACTAGAACAAAAAGTTTCATAATTTGTATGGAAACACAAAAGACCCCGAATAGCCAAAGCAATCTTTTTTTTTTTTTTAAAGAACATGTTGGGTGTAGGAGATTATTAATTATTTATTTTTGCTGTGTTCGGTCTTCGTTTCTGTGCAAAAGATTTCTCTAGTTGTGGCAAGTGGGGGCCACTCTTCATCGCGGTGCGTGGGTCTCTCACTATCGCGGCCTCTCTTGTTGTGGAGCACAGGCTCCAGACACGCATGCTCAGTTGTTGTGGCTCACGTGCCTAGTAGCTCCGCGGCATGTGGGATCCTCCCATGCCAGGTCTTGAACCTGTGTCCCCTGCATTAGCAGGCAGATTCTCAACCACTGCACCACGAGGGAAGCCCTGAAGCAATCTTGAGAAGGAAAAACGGAGCTGGAGGAATCAGGCTCCCTGACTTCAGACTATACTATGAAGCTACAGTAATCAAGACAGTATGGTACTGGCACAAAAACAGAAATATAGATCAACGGAACAGGGTAGAAAGCCCAGAGATAAACCCACGCACATATGGTCACCTTATCTTTGATAAAGGAGGCAAGAATATACAGTGGAGAAAAGACAGCCTCTTCAATAAGTGGTGCTGGGAAAACTGGACAGCTACATGTAAAAGTATAAGATTAGAACACTTCCTAACACCATACACAAAAATAAGCTCAAAATGGATTAAAGACCTAAATGTAAGGCCAGAAACTATCAAACTCTTAGAGGAAAACATAGGCAGAACACTCTATGACATAAATCACAGCAAGATCCTTTTTGACCCATCTCCTAGAGAAATGGAAATAAAAACAAAAATAAACAAATGGGACCTAATGAAACTTAAAAGCTTTTGCACAGCAAAGGAAACCATAAACAAGACCAAAAGACAACCCTCAGAGTGGGAGAAAAACTTGCAAATGAAGCGACTGACAAAGGATTAATCTCCAAAATTTATAAGCAGCTCATGCAGCTCAATAACAAAAAAACAAACAACCGAATCCAAAAATGGGCAGAAGACCTAAATAGACATTTCTCCAAAGAAGATATACAGACTGCCAACAAACACATGAAAGAATGCTCAACATCATTAATCATTAGAGAAATGCAAATCAAAACTACAATGAGATATCATCTCACACTGGTCAGAATGGCCATCATCAAAAAATCTAGAAACAATAAATGCTGGAGAGGGTGTGGAGAAAAGGGAACACTCTTGCACTTGCAGTTGGGAATGTAAATTGATACAGCCACTATGGAGAACAGTATGGAGGTTCCTTAAAAAACTAAAAATAGAACTACCATACGACCCAGCAATCCCACTACTGGGCATATACCCTGAGAAAGCCATAATTCAAAAAGAGTCATGTACCAAAATGTTCATTGCAGCTCTATTTACAATAGCCAGGAGATGGAAGCAACCTAAGTGTCCATCATTGGATGAATGGATAAAGAAGACGTGGCACATATATACAATGGAATATTACTCAGCCATAAAAAGAAATGAAATTGAGTTATTTGCAGTGAGGTGGATGGACCTAGAGTCTGTCATACAGAGTGAAGTAAGTCAGAAAGAGAAAAACAAATACCGTATGCTAACACATATATGTGGAATCTAAAAAAAAAAAAATGGTTCTGAAGAACCTAGGGGCAGGACAGGAATAAAAATGCGGACAGCGAGAATGGACTTGTGGACACGGGGAGTGGGAAGGTAAGCTGGGGCAAAGTGAGAGAGTGGTATGGACATATATACACTACTAAATATAAAACAGATAGCTAGTGGGAAGCAGCCACATAGCACACGGAGATCAGCTCAGTGCTTTGCGACCACCTAGAGGGGTGGGACACAGAGAGTGGGAGGGATACACAAAAGGGAGATGATATGGGGATATATGTATATGTATAGCTGATTCACTCTGTTATAAAGCAGAAACTAACACACCATTGGTAAAGCAATTATACTCCAATAAAGATGTTCAACAACAAAAAAAAAGACAGAAGGAATTAAAGGATAAAACACTATTCTAGCACATGCCTGGGACACTGTAGGCCAGTGTGATCATGAAATCTAAATAAACAGTCAGAATGAAAGCCTATCTGGGAATGATAAACCCCTAAATAAGGATCACAACTATCTCTGGGTAAAGGGATAAGACTGTGCTCATGGAAGGGTAGCGATAATTTCAATTATATTTACAACAATGGTTTCTTCGATTGAATAAGAAGTACAACCGTTTCTTAGGTTGAACGATAAGTACAAAAAGGTTCGTTTCTTTGCGTGTGCTACATGTCTTCCAGATCCACTTGCCCCTTTACCCCTTCATCTCCAAGCCATGGTAGGTGACCTAGGTGGACTGCATCAAAAGGCTCCGTTGCCTCCTGCCTTATGACTGGGTGTGGCAAATAGGCAGCTCCAGCATGACTCAGAGAAAGGAACTGAAGCCAGGGCATTTGTTCTCCCAGCTTCCTGCAAACTGAGCGTGACCCTTGACTGAAAGCCATAGCTCATAGCTGGAGATCTCCACACAGCCCTCTCTGTCTCCAGTAACTGCTCCGTTTGTATTAGTTATTTACCACACATAAAAAACTCAGAAAGTTAAAACAATGAACATCTACTATCTCACAGATTCTGAGTGCCTCTGCCTCAAGGTCTCTCACAAGGCTATAACCCAGGGTTCAACTGGAGCTGCGGTTTCATCTAAAGATTCAGTTGAGGGAAGATCCACTTCCAACTCACTCATCATGGTATCACAGGTTGCTGGGGTGAAGAATCTCAGCTTTTTGTCATAACAGCTTCCCCATCAGCAGCTCAAGCCATGGCAGCTTGCTTCCCCCAGAGCAAGTGAGTAAGACAACAACCTAATCTCAGAAGTGACATTCCATTATGTTCTACTCATTAGAAGCGAGTGAGTAGGTTCAGCCCACACTCAGGAGGAAGGGACTACACAAGGGCGTGAACACATACTTACTGGGAGGGGATGGGTGGGCCATCTTAGAGACTGCTCACCACACTTCTCCAGGCCTGGGGAGATAACCAGCTGTTACTAGCTCTATGATTACTAAAACAATCATCCAGGTTTCCTCAAACTCTGGTTAATAATTCCTTATTAAGCTCTCCTCAATTTATTTCAATTTTCCAGGACCTGATTTAGACATTATGCTTAAAATTGTTTTGTATGTCTAAAATATTTCTTACTAAAATATTTTAAAATATGTTATAAATATAAAGGATGTGCTGGAATGTGATCTTGATCGTAAGACGTGAGAAAAATAGACATGTACTTGTTTACCAAAGCTTTGTCTACAAATCTTTCTTAACGATTGAAATAATGAGTTTGAAGACAAAAACTAATGAATAAAGTGAAGTAGCCTTCCTGAATATCTAATATCTACTTGCCTAAAAATATAATGAATCCAAGAAGGGTTTAGATAAATCATGATTAGTCAGTTTTCATTTCTGAAATCTCCGAATATTTTGGATATATTCTCTAGTCTTTTAAAATAATATTACTCTGCCCTCCCACAAAAGTTCCTTAGCTCCATTATCAGGACACAGGATTAGCCATACTAAGGCTGACGATTTACCGCTGAGTATGCTCTCCTAGCTCCTTCATCTTGTAATAAACCAGTTTTGTAAAGCATGTGCCTTACAAAAATCACTTTAAATAGTCTCATAAATTAAGAAGGTCAGGATAGTCTAAATTCAACATAATATTCTATTCATAATCCTAATTTCATGCAAAAATCACTTCAAAATTTCCATTAACATCCATAATAAAATACAAGAGGAAAGCAGTTGCAAATTAAGCTTGGAAATGAGGGAATCAAATACTAATGCTCAGAACGTTTGAGCGCCACAAGAATAATATTTGAAAGACTCAGGGCTGAGACTTCACTTTTCCAAACTGCTCAATGTAAAAGACAACAGTAAAAGTAACCTGAGCAAGGGTTTGAATGAGTAGAAAATGGAGACACACAGCCAAAACAAGGAAGAGGGAACAAGGTTCAAGTCAAACGTTTCAATTATCAGTAATTCTAATCCTTCCTTGTTCCTTACATGAGAAATGGAATTTGTTCTGATAGAACAGGGTGAGGTAAGAAAAAAGAAAATGGAGAACTAGAAAGAAAGATAAGCTAAAAGCAATAATGAAAATTAATCATAACATCTGGGAAAATTTAGACGACCTTTATGGAAGCTGAGACACAAATTCCACTGAAACTAATTACCACATTTTCAACTTTGACTTTACGTGAAGTATGAATCTAGAGAGTAAAATAAATGTTTATCTTTAATGAAATGACTTTCAGGTAATAATGCATTGCTATCTTACAGACAGGTTGAAAACATTTTTCCATTACTAACATTTTTGCCAGAACTTGACATTTTCATCAGTCTGCCATACTTATTAATCAGAAGTTTAGTACTAATGCTAAAATAATTTCCATGTTATTCCTTCCTAGAGAATTATTTTTATCCCAGTAGTATCTATCACATTCTGAAAAAAAAAATGGGAAGCAAGACTTTACATGTTAGCTCAATACTTACAGATCCTAGGGTTCCCTCCCATCCCTCCTCTTCTCCTCTACCTAAGTATAATTCTCCAAACCAGAATGGAGGCAACTCATTTCTGGAATGTCTAGCCATACAGACATAATAACCAAAGAATAAATCTAAAATAGATGGCAATTTTTATCTTTAGTCATTGGATGAGTTATGAATTTCCTAATCTTCTAATGAAGCTTGAGAAAAACACAGCCAATCACTTTGGAAAAATATTGCTGGTTTATGAAATATATCCTTTGATTATCTGATCTGAAAAGTATATTTTTAAGTCAAGGAAAATTTTCAGAACGGGTATAATTTTACAACTTGGGAATAACTTTTAAATTGCTTGCACAAAAGTCTATAATTGCTTGCACATAAAAATTAACCTATGACATTAAGTACTAAGTGTATACTTCAATTAACTATATTTGCCCATTGCAATCATCTGAAAGTTTATTATTTTACATTTTATAGCCAACAAATTCTTCCAAGTCTTATGAGCAACCATCTCAAAATACAGTAAATGCCACTGGCCATTAAATAAAATTCCCTAAGGAAACTCATACAGTGACAGTGATGACTCATCACTCTATGTTTATTAGCAGGTTATAGGTGAGTAAATACCATTGACACTAATAAATCACCTCAGATCATTATGTTGAAAAGGATTATGGTGATAATATCAATGTCACAGCTGTATCACTTATTCCATCTGTATTACCTCGTTCCATGTATGCCTCATTCATTACCTCCTTTTCCCCTATTACTCATTGAAAGGAGACAGCATCTACTTAAATGTTATGAAAAAAATTGGTCACAAACAAATGAAAGCCGAAGACTTGTAATGGGAACAGAAATTCTGTGAACGTTAATATTAACTTTCACTTGATTAAAAAAATGAAGTATTCTTATCTGAAGAGAAACTTTGCCTTGAGTATAATACATTTGAATTATGAAGAGCTTTTGTCTTTTAGAGTTCAGAGCTCCTCATTACCTAGAGAGAGATGACTAAATTACAGAATAATAAGCTGATATATTTGCAAGGAAATGCTGGTGCATTTGATTTAATCAGACAATTATAAAATGATATTATCAGATCTTTCAGATAGGAAAATGGATTCTTTGAAATTGGACATCGAACGAAAATCAAACAATGGAATTCCATTCTAACTCGGAAATTTTTTAAAATATCCACTCAACAAATATTGACGCACCGAATATTTATTGAACCCTACCATGTACCAGACACTGTACCCAGCACTGGAAACATGTAGATAAGAAGATCTCTGCCCTCATGATGCTTAGAGTCCATAGAGGAAAAAGGTAAGCAGAGAGATTCTGCAACACTGAGAGATAAGAACAGTACTAAACGTGTACATTCAAAGATAGTCTCTAGTTACCGTTATAAAAGAGATGTTGTCTTAGTCCCTTCAGGCTGCTATAACTAAATACCACAGGCTGGGGAGTTTATAAACAACAGAAATTTATTACTCACAGTCCTAGAGGCTGTAAGCCTGAGATCAAGGTGCCAGCATGGTCAGGTGAGAACTCGCTTCTGGGTTGCAGCCTTCTCATTGTATCCGCACAGGTGGAAAGGTCAAGGAAGCTCTCTGAGTGTCTTAACAGCACTAATCCCACTCATGAGGGCTCCACCCTCATGATCTAATTACCTCCCAAAGGCATCACCTACTAATACTTTTGGGGGTTAGGACTTCAACATACGAATTTGGGGGGAACACAAACATTCAGACCGTAGCAGATGTGTTGCAGTCTCTTTTAACAAGATATAGGACATTTCTTAAAAGTTCTATTGAATAGGGCTTCCCTGGTGGCGCAGTGGTTGAGAGTCTGCCTGCCGATGCAGGGGACACGGGTTCGTGCCCCGGTCCGGGAAGATCCCACATGCCGCGGAGCGGCTGGGCCCGTGAGCCATGGCCGCTGAGCCTGCACGTCCGGAGCCTGTGCTCCGCAACAGGAGAGGCCACAACAGTGAGAGGCCCGCGTACCGCAAAAAAAAAAAAAGTTCTATTGAATAATGAGCTCATCTTGGAGGTGAGGAAAGTAAAATAAAGTGTCAGTCTATGTTTTAGAAATTATCTCACCATATACTATTAATATCACTTGTTTTGAAAGAAAAATAAGAGACATGTTTATGTTCTGTGAGTCTGATGGGATAACATTGAACAGATGACCAAGACCTGACAAAAAATAAAGTTTTGATAACCACACTCTATCTCCTTGAGCAATTAGCATCTGTCTCTTCTGTGCCTTACAGAGAAATGAGTGGATAGAAGATAAGCCCACACCATTCTGCCTCGCAGCTGAGGTGTAATAGCCTTGCTGTTAGAAGGACCAGACAGGAGTTAGCATGAGTGTGTGCATGGAGAGGGGGAAGGGAGCTCTATGAAGAAGTCTGAGACCTAATCACAGAGACATTAAACCTCTTGCATTCAGATCACTTCCAATCCTTTCTCCTCTAACATCCCCTATACTGGAGTTTGGAAAGAGGGAAGACAGAGATTACACAGCTGAGTCTCCCTCCTCTGAGATGCTATTATCCTGTAGGGGGAAATGCACTGGCTGACCCATAAAGTTTATGGTTCTGATCAGGAGGGGCAAATATGAGGTGGATTGCTCCATACCACCAAGTCCACTATTTGTTCTGCAACTTTGTCAAGCGCCTGGTGGAAAGAGTGCTCAATTTGGTCAAAACACATAACTGAGTTTGGCAACCTCTTAGAAAAAAACTTGGTCAGAAGCCATTCTGCAATAAGCCCTTACCACAGTGCAAATAGGTTCCTCCTTGTTAGAATTCATGCTTTCAGAGGGTAGAGACCAAGTCTTTCATCATGTCCCCAGGGTTTAGTACCAGTGTGTTTTTCCCTGCATGAGATGCTTCAGAACTTGCTTAGTCCTAAATAATTGAATGAATGAAAGGTTGCCTGAGGGATTCATACTAAAGTCAAATATTGGATTCTAGTTTCCTTATTTTATTTTAAAGCATAATGCATAAGTACATCTGTTTACAGCAGAAACAGGCAGGACAGAATCACTTCCAACCCAACTAGTCATGCCATCACAGAGCAACCTCAGGAGTTGCTGTGCACTTCACCAGGTGGTGGGACCTGCTGAGCATCTTCCAGATTGCAAATCCCATGGATGGCATCAACTGTTTCCATAAGGTTTAGTCAAAATGGAGAGAGGTATTGGTGATCTTCTCTTTGCTACTGATGTGTAATAACATATGGATAAGTTCTTATGCACTGTTCTAAGTTATGGCTTTTGGTCATAGTCTGATGGACTGACACAAAATCAATACGACTACAGCCAGAAAGTGGCCAGCATGGAAAATAATGAACTCCTACACCAGTTGTTTCATTTATTTTTTTCACTTTTCCCCTGAGAACCATGGTGAGCTATGAAACTCCAGGGTTCCCATGCTTCATTGCAAATGCAATCTGATCGGGCTGTCGTACTTATCTTTATTATCTCCTCCCATACCTTCTAACCCCACCCCAGGACCTAGGGCAGTTTCCAGAACAGTACATCTCATAAATGTTTGTCAGATTACTGGCATTTCTTTGTAGCTAAATATAGGGGGAAATATACATATTCTTAGAAATCCTTATACATTTGAAAATCTCAAGAGGCCAAGGAATGATAATTCAAATGGACTTTATACTGAAAAACCTCAGTAAAGGAAACCAAACAACATCTCATTATCTGAAAGTAACTGCTCAAATCTGTTACAAATGTATTTTTATTATTTTTATCAGGTTTCTTTATAACTTTACTCCATAACATTTTTAATTGAAAAGAAAACTTTAAATCATTGAAATTCTACTGCCTATTTGCTCAAAGGAGATATTTATATAATTGTTTCCCCATTATAAATAACTGGTTCACTGCATGCAGAACTGAATTCTTTTGATGGTATTTCAATTCCTAAGCATATTTAAAAGGAAGAACGATCTGGCATTTCATTGGAGTTTTATTGAATTCTTTGATAATACATAGGCACATTATGGGCATCAAGTTTTTCTTGCTATACTATAGATATCATTCATATCCACCCAGATAAACATTTAGATTAACCACAGTTCACTTATTTTCCTTCAAAAATGATGACTTTTAAACACTGAGACAAGAAATCTATATATTAGTTTATTATTCAGCATGGCTTCTAGTTGTTTCCATTCTGAATCTACATTACCAGTAAATCAATTCTAATTTTCTCCAAACTAAAATTACTCAAAAAAAATTTCCGCAATAGCAAACATTGATCCAGCATGAAAACTGAAATAATTTAAAATTCATTACTTGTACTGTTCCCTCACCCATTCACTATTAGAAATAAAATAACTCTTCATCCCCCCCCCATTCTATGCCAGTGAAATTGAGCTACTGCATCATTCTTCTATAACAAACACTCCCTTTTTCAGACACAGTTATGCAAGACAGGAACAGCTTCTCAAAAAAACACAATTATGTTAGACAATTATTTAATAACTATGTAATTCAAACTCTCCCAACTTTTAGTCAATAATATTTATTTGGTGAAACACAATGAATTTTTTAGGTTAAGTGGAATAGTCTAAAATTTTAAGTATAGTTTAAGCTCCTTTTATAGATGGTACTATGGACCCATGTGTTTTAATTAGACTTGGGGGGAAAATTCTTTAAAATATGTTAAAACTTTGAATAATTTCAAATTTTTAAAAATTATAATAACTTGCAGATACGTTATTTAATGTGTATGTTCATGTATATATTAAATGTATCTCTGACATATATAGGAGCAATTATTATTAATCCCATTTTATTGATGGAGAAAATGAAAGACTAATGAGTTGTAAAATGTGTGAAACAAAAGGAATAGGATCTGGGTTTCCCAGTTCCTAATCAAGTACATCTCTTCTGATTATTAACTTTTACAGATTGAAATTCTAAAATAAATTGTGTTAACATCTTCAAAACCAAAATTTCTCTCAGCTATTACAGCATCTTGAAGTTCCAAGATGTTAGTAGTTTTCATTTGTTCACATTGGTTCAATTGCTGTAGAGATCAGGTTCAGATCACTGTGAGTTCAATTCTTTTAAAAGCACACATTGGGTTTCCCTGGTGGCACAGTGGTTAAGAAATCCACCTGTCAGTGAAGGGGACACGGGTTCGAGCCATGGTCTGGGAAGATCCCACATGCCTCAGAGCAACTAAGCCCATGTGCCACAACTACTGAGCCTGAGCTCTAGAGCCCACAAGCCACAACTACAGAAGCCCACACACCTAGAGCCCATGCTCCACAACAAGAAAAGCCACAGCAATGAGAAGCCCATGCACCACAACAGAGTAGCCCCCGCTCGCTGCAACTAGAGAAAACCCACACACAGCAACGAAGACCCAACACAGCCAAAATTAAAATGAATAAGTTTATTAAAAATAAATTAATAAAAAAAATAAAAGCACACATTGAGGGAACTCCCTGGCGAGCCAGTGGTTAGGACTCCACGCTTTCGCTGCTGACGGCATGGGTTCAATCCCTGGTCAGGGAACTAAGATCCTGCAAGCCACGTGGTGTAGCCAATTAATTAATTAATTAAAAGCACACACTGATGCCACAGACCAATATAAAGAAGGAACTGCAGGTGTAGCAATGAGCAAAGATGATGAATACAGGTTGGGAAATACTGAGTGTGGGATCCAAAGAGAGATACTCAGTTAGAGTTATTCAGTAGGCAGCTGTATATATGGACTTACCATGCACCAGTTAATTATGAAGGCACTTGGGACCCAAAAACAAATCCCAGTAGGGAAACAAAGGAGGGAACAGGTGTCAGTATCTTTCAGAGTCCAGTTAGGGCACAAAAGTCACCCTTACTTTTAATAGATAGAATTTAATATAGATAATTGTTAACTATATATTGAATAGCTGAAAAGGCAGACAGAACTCTAAGGTATCACAGAGGTAAAAACCACAGGAAGCCATTACCACACCTAGAGTTGGAGAGACAAAGGGAAGAGGTTGAAATTATTAAAATTTAGAAGCTTGTTGAAGGGGCCTTCTGTGGGGACCCAGACTATCGAGGAGGGGGCACTGCTTGCCTGATGCTGGTGTGTCTCTGAGGGAGTTGGACAAGGCTGATCCTACCAGCATTAGTGAAACGAAAACTGGATTCAACTGCTTCTTTGGACTCAACTGCTGTGGCCTTGGTGAAGTAAGGTAAGGGTGACCCTGACAAAATCAAAAAGCCTGCATGAACCAACAGAGAAGAGCAAGTCCAAGTCCCTTCTCCCTCCACCAGCTGTGCATGCTCCCTGGCACCCCCTGTTGGCAAAGCCCAACACGGACACTCCTGACTAAGCAGAAATGTGGTATACAGAGTCCCAGCCTCAGCATGACAGAGTAGGGAATAGAAGTATGATAGGTTTGGAGCTGAGAGAGACAACAGCTTAGTAACTGACACATAATGGTTTATTTCAGTTGGAAGGAAGAGATTCAGAAATGATTTGATAGATAAACTAAGTCATAGATACTTGATTGCACTGAGTCATTGTAATATATCAAGCATGGTATTAAGCAGCTAATAAGTCCATTAGCTCATTTAATTTAACCCTCACAACAACCACACGAAGTAAATATTATTATTCCAAGATTACAGATAAGAAAACTGAGGTTTAGGAAGCTTAAGTGAATTGACCAAGCTATACAGTTAGCATTTTTTCTGGTCTAAACTTCTGTTTTCCTTTATAACTTGAGGTAGTAGCTTTTAAACTGTGGTCTGTGGAACCCTCAAGCTCCAAGAGATTACCTGAGGGACCACAGGGAGAATGACAATCAGATGAGCCCTGGCTCCCCCATCCCTGGTTCAAACTGCAGCAACTCTACTTTTACCTATTTTATAAATGAAGCGGGTACAGAGGGAATGTGGGAAGCCATGTAAGATTCCACTTGAAAGAAATAGCTAATGCCGCTAAAATAAAGCTTGAAAACCTCCTCCTTAAAAGCAGATTAGTATATTTTTTACCCTATAGAGTTACTTCTGAACAATTCCTGATTGCTTAGTTTACCATCACTTCTCTCCTATTCTAGTTTAAAGGCGAGAACTGCTTTTTTAATATCCTACTGGTATCATCTAATTGCTCCTTTCCTAAATTGATGGCTCCTACTAAGAAAAGATGCTTTTAATTTATCCCAGAGTTTGACAGACTCAGTAGTGCTCTTGGTCTTCTGCATTCTATCTCTCCGCTCAAGACTGAAGCCCAGAAACCTCCTTATCTCCCAGCCAGCTCCAAAGTCACCTGCTCATTACCTCTCCCAGTTGATATTTGACTTCTCCATCTTTAAACCCAGCATCATGCTAAGGCTCTGGGGCTTCCTAAAGGAGAGAAACTATATTTTTACTCGACAGACTAAAATCATAATACCTCTGTAAAAATTTTAAAATGAAGCCCCACAGAGCATCTACTGAAACCCTATTCAGGCTGCTCATCCGCCAGCAAGCCACGAAAGTCAGGAAGTGTGTGTTCATTTCATAGCAGAACTTTGTGTTAAGTCAAATCCAGGCATTAAATAAAGGGTTACTATTACTAAGGAGTAGTTGTCCTTGACCTACAATTTGTAAATCTTTTCATTTATAAAAATTAATTGTATTTCAGCTGAGTCTAGTATTTTAGCCATTATGTGAAATCTATACACGATTATCCTTTGAGAATGAGAAGGGGGATAAAGACTATAAAATTTGGGTCATATTTATAGTTAGTTATTCATACACACATAAAGGAAATCTTTGTGCATCTTAAGCTTTATCAAAAGATTCTGCAATTATATCAAAGTATATCAAAGAGCCATGATATGACATTAGGTAAGGATGTAAATTAATTTTAAGCCATGTGGAGTCATTAAGAATGAAAAGGAACATGCCATGGAGAATTAAGGACAATTAAAAACACTTATGGACCAGAGGGCAGACAGCAGAAGCAAGAAGAACTACAATCCTGCAGCCTGTGGAACAAAAACCACATTCACAGAGAGAAAGACAAGATGAAAAGGCAGAGGGCTATGTACCAGATGAAGGAACAAGATAAAACCCCAGAAAAACAACAAAATGAAGCACACATAGGCAACTTTCCAGAAAAAGAATTCAGAACAACGATAGTGAAAATAATCCAGGACCTCGGAAAAAGAATGGAGGCAAAGATCAAGAAGATACAAGGAACGTTTAACAAAGATTTAGAAGAATTAAAGAACAAACAAACAGAGATGAACAATACAATAACTAAAATGAAAACTACACTAGAAGGAATCAATAGCAGAATAACTGAGGCAGAAGAACGGATAAATGACCTGGAAGACAGAATGGTGGAATTCACTGCTGCGGAACAGAATAAAGAAAAAAGAATGAAAAGAAATGAAGACAGCCTAAGAGACCGCTGGGACAACATTAAACGCAACAAAATTCGCATCCTAGGGGTCCCAGAAGGAGAAGAGAGAGAGAAAGGACCCAAGAAAATATCTGAAGACATTATACTTCCCTTGTTAGGGAAGTCGAAAACTTCCCTAACAAGGGAAGGGAAATAGCCACGCAAGTCCAGCAACCGCAGCGAGTCCCATACAGGATAAACCCAAGGAGAAACACACTGAGACACATAGTAATCAAATTGGCAAACTTTAAAGACAAAGAAAAATTATTAAAAGCAGCAAGGGAAAAACAAAAAATAACATACAAGGAAACTCCCATAAGGTTAACAGCTGATTTCTCAGCAGAAACTCTACAAGCCAGAAGAGAGTGGCATGATATACTTAAAGTGATGAAAGGGAAGAACCTACAACCAAGATTACTCCAAGATTACCCAAGATCCGGCAAGGATCTCATTCAGATTCGATAGAGAAATCAAAAGCTTTACAGACAAGCAAAAACTAAGAGAATTCAGCACCACCAAACCAGCTCTACAACAAATGCTAAAGTACTTCGCTAAGTGGGAAACACAAGAGAAGAAAAGGACCTACAAAAACAAACCCAAAACAATTAAGAAATGGTCATAGGAACATACATAGCGATAATTACCTTAAGCGTGAATGGATTAAATGCTCCAATCAAAAGACACAGGCTTGCTGAATGGATACAAAAATAAGACCCATATATATGCTGTCTACAGGAGACCCACTTCAGACCTAGGGACACATACAGACTGAAAGTGAGCAGATGGAAAAAGATATTCCAAGCAAATGGAAACCAAAAGAAAGCTGCAGTAGCTATACTCATATCAGATAAAATAGACTTTAAAATAAAGAATGTTACAAGAGACAAGGAAGGACACTACATAATGATCAAGGGATCAATCCAAGAAGAAGATATAACAATTATAAATATTTATGCACCCAACACAGGAGCACCTCAATACATAAGGCAACTGCTAACAGCTATAAAAGAGGAAATCGACAGTAACACAATAATAGTGGGGACTTTAACACCTCACTTACAACAATGGACAGATCATCCAAAAGAAAATAAATAAGGAAACAGAAGCTTTAAATGACACAATAGACCAGATAGATTTAATTTATATTTATAGGACATTTCATCCAAAAACAGATTACACTTTCTTCTCAAGTGCGCATGGAACATTCTCCAGGATAGATCACATCTTGGGTCAAAAATCAAACCTCAGTAAATTTAAGAAATTTGAAATCATATCAAGCATCTTTTCTGACCACAACGCTATGAGATTAGAAATCAATTACAGGGAAAAAAATGTAAAAAACACAAACACATGGAGGATAAACACTACGTAACTAAATAACCAAGACATCACTGAAGAAATCAAAGAGGAAATCAAAAAATATCTAGAGACAAATGACAATGAAAACATGATGATCCAAAACCTATGGGATGCAGCAAAAGCAGTTCTAACAGGCAAGTTTATAGCTATACAAGCCTACCTCAAGAAACAAGAAAAATCTCAAATAAACAATCTAACCTTACACCTAAAGGAACTAGAGAAAGAAGAAAAAACAAAACCCAAAGTTAGCAGAAGGAAAGAAATCATAAATATCAGAGCAGAAATAAATAAAATACAAAGAAAACAATAGTAAAGATCAATAAAACTAAAAGCTGGTTCTTTGAGAAGATGAACAAAATTGATAAACCATTAGCCAGACTCATCAAGAAAAAGAGGAAGAGGACTCAAATCAATAAAATGAGAAATGAAAAAGGAGAAGTTACAACAGACACCGCAGAAATACAAAGCATCCTAAGAGACTACTACAAGCAACTCTATGCTGATAAAATGGACAACCTGGAAGAAATGGACAAATTCTTAGAAAGGTATAACCTTCCAAGACTGAACCAGGAAGGAACAGAAAATATGAACAGACCAATCACAAGTAATGAAATTGAAACTGTGATTAAACATCTTCCAACAAACAAAAGTCCAGGACCAGATGGCTTCATAGGTGAATTTTTTGTTTGTTTGTTTGCTTGTTTTTTGCGGTACGCAGGCCTCTCACTGCTGCGGCCTCTCCCGCTGCAGAGCACAGGCTCCGGACGCGCAGGCTCAGCGGCCATGGCTCACGGGCCCAACCACACTGCAGCACGTGGGATCCTCCGGGACCAGGGCACGAACCTGTGCCCTCCGCATCGGCAGGTGGACTCCCAACCACTGAGCCACCAGGGAAGCCCCTTTACAGGTGAATTCTATCAAACATTTAGAGAAGAGCTAACACCCATCCTTCTCAAACTCTTCCAAAAAACTGCAGAGGAAGGAACACTCCCAAAGTCATTCTATGAGGCCACCATCACCCTGATACCAAAACCAGACAAAGATGCTAAAAAAAAGAAAATTACAGACCAATATCACTGATGAATATAGATGCAAAAATTCTCAACAAAATACTAGCAAACAGAATACAACAACACACTAAAAGGATCATACACCATGATCAAGTGGGACTTATCCCAGGGATGCAAGGGTTCTTCAATATATGCAAATCAATCAATGTGATATACCATATTAACAAGTGGAAGAATAAAAAACATATGATCATCTCAATAGATGCAGAAAAAGCTTTTGACAAAATTCAACACCGATTTATGATAAAAACTCTCCAGAAAATGGGCAAAGAGGGAACCTACCTCAACATAATAAAGGCCATATATGACAAACCCACAGCAAACATCATTCTCAATGGTGAAAAACTGAAGGCATTTCCTCTAAGATGAGGAACAAAACAAGGATGTCCACTCTCACCACTATTATTCAACATAGTTTTGGAAGTCCTAACCACAGCAATCAGAGAAGAAAAAGAAATAAAAGGAATACAAATTGGAAAAGGAGAAGTAAAACTGTCACTGTTTGCAGATGACTTGATACTATACATAGAGAATCCTAAAAATGCCACCAGGAAACTACTAGAGCTAATCACTGAATTTAGTAAAGTTGCAGGATACAAAATTCATGCACAGAAACCTCTTGCATTCCTATATACTAATGATGAAAAATCTGAAAGAGAAATTATGGGAACACTCCCATTTACCATTGCAACAAAAAGAATGAAATACCTACGAATAAACCTACCTAGGGAGACGAAAGATTTGTCTGCAGAAAACTATAAGACACTGATGAAAGAATTTAAAGATGATACCAACAGACGGAGAGATATACCATGTTCTTGGACTGGAAGAATCAATATTGTGAAAATGACTATATTATCCAAAACAATCTACAGATTCAATGCAGTCCCTATCAAATTACCAATGGCATTTTTAATGGAATTAGAACAAATCATCTTAAAATTTGTATGGAGACACAAAAGACCGTGAACACCCAAAGCAGTCTTGAAGGAAAAAAATGGAGCTGGAGGAATCAGACTCCCTGACTTCAGACTATACTACAAAGCTACAGTAATCAAGGCAATATGGTACTGGCACAAAAACAGAAACATAGATCAATGGAACAAAATAGAAAGCCCAGAGATAAACCCACACACCTATGGTCAACTAATCTATGACAAAGGAGGCAAAGATATACAATGGAGAAAAGACAGTCTCTTCAATAAGTGGTGCTGGGAAAACTGAACAGCTACATATAAAAGAATGAAATTAGAACACTCCCTAACACCATACACAAAAATAAACTGAAAATGGATTCGAGATCTAAATGTAAGACCGGACACTATAAAACTCTTAGAGGAAAACCTAGGCAGAACACTCTGTGACATAAATCACAGAAAGATCTTTTTTGACCCACCTCCTAGAGTAATGGAAATAAAAACAAAAATAAACAAATGGGACCTAATGAAACTTCAAAGCTTTTGCACAGGAAAGGAAACCATAAACAAGACAAAAAGCCAACCCTCAGAATGGGAGAAAATATTTGTAAACGAATCAATGGACAAAGGATTAATCTCCAAAATATATAAACAGCTCATGCAGCTCAATATTAAAGAAACAAACAACCCAATCCAAAAATGGGCAGAAGACCTAAATAGACATTTCTCCAAAGAAGACATACAGATGGCCAAGAAGCACATGAAAAGCTGCTCAACATCACTAATTATTAGAGAAATGCAAATCAAAACTACAATGAGGTATCACCTTACACCAGTTAGAATGGGCATCATCAGAAAATCTACAAACAACAAATACTGGAGAGGGTGTGGAGGAAAGGGAACCCTCTTAAACTGTTGGTGGGAATGTAAATTGATACAGCCACTATGGAGAACAGTATGGAGGTTCCTTAAAAAACTAAAAATAGGGACTTCCCTGGTGCACAGTGGTTGAGAGTCCGCCTGCCGATGCAGGGGACACAGGTTCATGCCCCGGTCTGGGAAGATCCCACATGTCGCGGAGCAGCTGGGCCCGTAAGCCATGGCCGCTGAGCCTGCGCATCCGGAGCCTGTGCTCCAAAACGGGAGAGGCCACAACAGTGAGAGGCCACGTACCACAAAAAAAAAAAAAAAAACTAAGAATAGAATTACCATATGATCCAGCAATCCCACCACTGGGCATATACCCAGAGAAAACCATAATTCAAAAAGACACATGCACCCCCAATGTTCATTGCAGCACTATTTACAATAGCCAGGTCATGGAAGCAACCTAAATGCCCACTGACAGATGAATGGATAAGGAAGTTGTGGTACATATATATACAATGGAATATTACTCAGCCATAAAAAGGAACGGAATTGAGTCATTTGTTGAGAAGCGGATGGATCTAAAGACTGTCATACAGAGTGAAGTAAGTCAGAAAGAGAAAAACAAATATCGTATATTAACACATGTATGTGGAACCTAGAAAAATGGTACAGATGAACCAATTTGCAGGGCAGAAGTTGAGACACAGATGTACAGAACAAACGTTCGGACACCAAGGGGGGAAACCGCGGTGGGGTGGGGATGGTGGTGTCCTGAATTGGGCGATTGGGATTGACATGTATACACTGATGTGTATAAAACTGATGACTAATAAGAACCTGTAGTATAAAAAAACAAAGAAACAAACAATAAAAACAACTAATACTAAACTTTCTTTGGGTTATTTGTATGGAAATATGTTAATATAAATGTTTCAGACATTACATGAAATTTCTAAAAACCTTATATGTTCTGGTATAATGTTATAAGTCATAATTCTAGTTATTACTTTAAAATGTATACCTCAGAAATAAAAAAAATAAAAACACTTACAGCTTTTTGATCTGTACAAAGAAAACTATAACATTTTATCATCATAAAGCAACCACTCTTCACAATATTTAAATGCTTACATAAGAATTGGAGAGAATACCTTAAATCAAAGGAAACTAATTCCTTAGAGTTATTGTGTGTGGCTTTAGCATTTCCAAAATACCTTTCCTGATTACTCATTTGAGCTAGAGAACAATCCTTTACCCAGGAGAGGTATGTGTATCCTCTATTTACAACACCCAAAGATATTTGATGATAAGCCCAATGTCACACAGAAAGTTAAAGAAGAATGACATCTAGTCCTCTGCCTTCCACTACATCACACACAGCATCCAACAAGACAAGCGGACACAGCAAAGTGCCTGCACCTGCACACTAGGGTAAACACGTGCTCATGTGTGCACACACAGGCTCTCCTTAATCTAAAATACCCAGGAAAATTTTAAATAATTCCAAAAATGGCATTCTGAACAGCTTTATTATAAGAAACTATAAACTCACATAGCTAAACTTAATTTTGTTATACATGTATTTATCACAGTCTGATAGGTGTTACTGTATTTTCATACATCTCAGTTTCACTATTAGACCATGAACTCTTTGAGAAAAAGGACGATACCTTATATTTAATGTATATATTCAATGTATTTTTGTCCTCAGAGAATTTAACAAAATGCCTTACACATAGTATGTATTCAATACGTGGGGTGAATTATAATTCAAGCATAACTATACCACAAATCTTCTATGAATAAAACAAATTTAACTGTTTTTACAAAGTAGTCAACTGAGGCAAAGCCCTGATGTAGATTAACCAAGACAAGTTAGTGTCACAGTCAGATATAAACTCTAAAATCTAGACAATATAACAAAGAATTTTTGAGATTTAGAAGCCTTTTCATAAGCTTCTGTTTTACCTGTTACCTCTGTTTTAGGCAGTTTTGGGTGCTATTAAAGTTACAGTCAGAATCCTAAATCAGTGCACATCTAGCTTACTTGACACACATGTATTGAGCCACTGCTAGATTCTTAATACAAATATGTTGTGTGAATAAATGAAGGATGCTATCAGCAAGTAGCCCAGGGACACCAGAAAGATGCTACGCTGTGTCACTCAGGCTCCAGGCATTAATTTCCACATGAAGCCAGATTAATTAACTGCTCCTCCAGCTCCTTCGAGTCTCCCCACTGATCTGAAAAGCGGGCAAGTCACCTGCCATACCACTTACATCCACATCAGCCTACAGAAAAAGAGCCATTGACACTGTAGTAAATTGAGGTCTTACTTTTATAGCAAAGTCCCAGCTCAGGACCCATCAGCTTCACTGACCTGAGCCATTGTGGAGAAGAAACTCTTTCTTACTCTAGAAATCTCATTGTAATTCCACTTCTTTCATTTTCCTAGTATGAGATCATAAGCATCTGGATCTCCATGGCCAGGCCAAAAATGAATGAGTGAATGAGCATTCTACACAGAAACAAATATGTTGTATGCAACATACATCCCTGGATTTTAATAATATAAAGTGTTTTTCATATTACATTCTCCAATTACATTCAAACCCTGTAATTAATTTTCACTAATTTGAAATTTCATTTAAAGATGAGAAAAGGGGCTTCCCTGGTGGCGCAGTGGTTAAGAGTCTGCCTGCCGATGCAGGGGACACGGGTTCGTGCCCCGGTCCGGGAAGATCCCACATGCCGCGGAGTGGCTGGGTCCATGAGCCATGGCCTCTGAGCCTGCGCGTCTGGAGCCTGTGCTCCGCAACGGGAGAGGCCACAACAGTGAGAGGCCCGCGTACCACACACACAAAAAAAAAGATGAGAAAAGAATAGCTTGACTTTATTTCTGAATATATAGACATAAAAAGACATAAAAGCCCTTTCTATTTCTTTAAGTTCCCTATGGGAAGTTTCTAAAAAGTTCTTTGATTTTAATTTATCTTGGGTCTTTCCATTTTTTAACGTAATACTAAAGAATCACTATGCTTATGTGTCCTACATGAAACTATATTCAGTACTCCTCACAAGCTCTCCTGATAAAAAGTTTGGCTGTATGTATTTAAGTAATAAACTAACGAAAAGGTTAAGGAACTAATAGCAGTAAATGAATCCTTCTCAAAAGCAAACTTGAACAAATGCCACTGTACACATTACCTCGTTATCAAAATTATGTCAAGGACAGTTTTAAAAACCATCCAAGATCTTCTGAGAGTTCAGTTCAAGCCACCTGAACTGCAGTGAATCATTCCACCCTCTGTGCTGCACTGCCATTGTGTCCACTTTGCCTCATGTCACATTAGAAGATGTTCTGAAAGAACCACAGTTTTCAGGTATTTTCCTACCAAGCACAACACATTAACAGAATCTGAAGATAAGGGGAAATGCAAATAATTTAAAAATTGGAGAGAGAACCATACATAAGTAATAAAATTTCAGTGCTCTCCTGAGTACTTACAGACCTGTCCTCAATGCTGAGACTGTCTCTACTATACTTAATAAAAGTTAATTTGGTAACAAAGATATAATCCTACACTACCCCGCAAAGACTTTTTTCTCCAAAAGGAAACTTTGACATACAGGAAAGAAAAGCATGACTATTAGCTAATATGACAGATGGCAGAGTGACATTCCCACCAAGCATAGCTGTGATTAATGTATGTGCAAATAACCATTCAATAGAAAAATCTCTACAGCACCAAACAGAAATTCTGACCAAATCATGGGTTGTCATGACAAGTCCTCATTATTTTCCCAACCCTGGAAACTGTTACCCATTTGGAATCTAATGGCTCAGCCACACCTACTGGTAGTAAAAATAAGGGTAGACACCCCTAAACAAAATATTTAACAATACATTATAATGGGCATCTTCTCTGAAAACGGTTCTGAACTCTGACAGCTCTATTTCTATTACACAATTGTGCAAATCATGGATGCTCAACCCAATTAACATAATCAGATTTCTTCAACTGAAAATTTGGATTTGGAATCAAGCAGCCCATCAGCAGCACGCCGACACAGGCACTCTGGAGCACCTAGAAAATGAGCCAGGTGTGGGGGCGGCTAGAAAACAGAAAGGAGGTGACGGCTTTCCAGTCTTTCCGGATCCTTTTCAGGGTCCCTGATGCATTCCTGCTCTTGTGACGTATTCCTGTCTCCTTATTATAAATTCCACTTTGTTGTTTAATTCTCCTTGAGTTGACTTGCTACCTAAAATCCAAAGCCTTAAGTAATCATACACCTATACATTAAATTAGTTACTGTTATATTTTATTTACATTTCCAAAAAACTACAGCTTATTTCCTCACCCAAAGTATAAGCTCCGTGAAATCAAAGACTATTCTTTATACTCCTTACACACACACACACACACACACACACACACAATAGTAATATACCGAATATACAATTATACATGCAATATATTATTTGAATATTGTAATACACTGAATATAGTAAGCCAGCTTTAAATAGTTGCTCATTAATATGGCTCTATATTGACATCTTTTTGCCTTTTTATTAAAAAATGTTCTTGTTTATAATTATGATCCATCGCATGACCTACATACAAGCACATATGTTGTTTGGGAGTGTTTCCTCAGTATTTGAAAACACCAGGAATTAGCCTCCTGGGACTGTTTTCCAACTTTTGGATGACAGATTGTGTTATGTGCTGTTCCTTATATTACTACTGAAACTAGTCCGTGTTAAAATGCAAACTAAGAAAAACAAAGAGCAGCCCTTGGGAGAATAAATACACTACCCAGAGAGGTGGTGAGATCCCCTCCCCTTGGGAAAACGTTTGTGTAACCAGGTCAGAAAGAGTTCAACTACGTGGCTCCATTGCTGAAGAGCAGGTGGCAGGAAAGAAAAGGGCTGCCTTTAGTGATCTTCCACGTTTTTTTCCTCAAAGTGTCCTTCTAGACTGTAATCATCACCTCTTCCCTTGAAATTTCCTCTCCCACTTATTTGGGATGGAACCCTGAGAGTGCTATGTGTATTATTTAACCCCAGAGTGACCAGGAGCAGGTCTTTGTTTATTCGTTTGAGGGTCCTCATATTCATACCTTTCTATTCCCAATAACAAAAGTCAATGTTCTCATTACTTCACTCTGAGATCAAGCAACAATCCCCAAGCAGGACTCTCTGGTTTATCTCACTTCTTTCCAATTTGTCCTCCATAATACTACCAGTTCTAAAGCTATGTGTTTCTGCATCACTCCTTTACTCAAAAATCAACATGGCTCTCAGAGGACAAAACTGATCCCATTTATCCATTTAATCTAATTTCCTTCTATGCTTATTCAACCATTCAACAATGTATAACAATCGTTCAAGGACAGGCATTTTCTAAGCATTAGGAAGATTACAGACAAGTAAACAGGATGCAGTACCATGGTGATAAGTGGTATGATAGAGATATGTATATGGTGCTAAGAAAGCATACAGAAGGCAATCTAAATGGGTTTATCAGAAAAGGCTTCCTGGAAGAAGTTACCAAGAAATGAAATCTAAAGGGCAAGCAATTATTAGGAAGGTGATGATGAGTAAGAAAGTAGCCTTGGGAAAGCTAGGGGTAGGGATATGGAGAAAGGTAAGTATTCCAGGCAGGAAGAAATACACACATGGGCCAGTAAGCAGGTGGTGGTGGCAGAAATGAAGGAAAGTGAAGATAGGTACAATCAATAGGACTTGGTAACAGATTGGATGTGGGACGTAAAGGACAGGGAGGCACCAAAAATGACTCTACCAGATGTCTATCGTGAGCAACCATGTACACGGGAGTGTCCTATAATGAGGTGAATATGAAGGTATTTGATAAGAAGGTCATAAAGTCTGAAGAAAACCATTTTTCAATATGGCATCTTGGGTACAGGTAAGAATATTTTAAAGGTGAGCTCTTGAGAAGGATGCATGAATATATTTATAGAAGAATATGCAACAAATAATTAATATTTTCTAAGTCAGTATGATGGTCTCTTATGTATATCTTCTAAATGTTTTGGTATGAACACCTATTACTTTACAGCATTAAAAATATAGAGATATTTCAAACAAAATAGTATTTAAAAATCTTAAAATATATATTAAATATATATTTTGTAATAAGGCTTATATAAGATAGAAGGATGAGGCAAGATTGCAGCAAAATACAACCATTTTTCTGGGATCAGTATGATGTCTATTTCTTCCTTAAAAAAAAGAAAGAATTGCATATTTGTGAAAATACAAATGAGGTACCACCATCTGGTATTCAGATCAAACTCATCTATCTGGTGAAGTGTGGCAGAGTAATATTCCAAAGCTCACAACATCTATTCACACGTTCCCTAGGGTGTTAACTTCCTCCACACTGAAGAAAGTAGCAAGCAAGGCTGATGCTCATGGCCCAACAGAGCTCATCAATAGTGCTGAGAAATTAAGGCAAAATCATTTCTCAGAAAGAACATGAACTTATTTGAATTTTTTCACTTCTACCCCAGGCTTTCTGGCTCATATCAGTCAAGTTATTTTACCATTTAGAGGCATGAATGTATTTTTTTAATTTACTCATTATTTTCTGCCTTCATCTCAAAGGGCTTGAGGTCACTACAGACCTTTAAATGAGGCTCGTCCTTAAAATGAGGAAAACACCAAGACTCACCTCACAATATTTAACACTTCGAAAAACTAAGTAATGTTATTTAAAATCCAATATCAAATCATGGCTACGAGGAAAAGATAATGACCGTCAGCTGATTACTCAGTTTGGCATCTGTCGCAAAAACAGACTACCTACTCACCAAACAGGCTGCATCGTATTCCTGGATGCACAGCTACACTGAGTGTAGCCTCGTGGCAATTTAGAAGAGGATGGTGGCAGTGGAGATGGAGAAGAGTGATAGATTTGAGGTTCGGTAGAATCATTAGGACTCAGTAACAGATTAGATGTGGGAGATGAGGAGAGAGGGAGGTATCAAATATGACTACCAATGGCTAGCATTAGCCGCTGCATGGACCAGAGTATATAATGACATAAAGAAAAGTGTTAGACTGATAAAGGGATCATAAATTATAAAGGAGAATTTCAGTCAGTATGACATCTTGACATGGGTGAAAACAGTGGAATGTGAATAGAAATTGTGTTTGCCACTTACTACCCTGGTGCATAAAAACCTCCCACTACCATCCTTCATTCTGTTTCTCTACCTACTGGCTAAGTGCAGCAGACTCCAAGGACCTGGTATCTGATGGAGCCATAAAAGAAAGGAGACTGGGTCCCTGGTTGACCACATGGAAAATGTATTAGTTTCCCATGGCTGCTGTAACAAATTACCACAAATTTATTGGCTTAAAACAATTCAGAGGCTTCCCTGGTGGCGCAGTGGTTGAGAGTCCGCCTGCCGATGCAGGGGACGCAGGTTCGTGCCCCAGTCCGGGAAGATCCCACATGCCACGGTGCGGCTGGGCCCGTGAGCCATGGCCGCTGAGCCTGCGCGTCTGGAGCCTGTGCTCCGCAATGGGAGAGGCCACAACAGTGAGAGGCCTGCATACCGCAAAAAAAAAAAAAAAAAAAAATGCAAATTTATTCTCCTACATTTCATGAGTCAGAAGTCCTAAAATGGTTCAACGGGGCTGTATTACCCTGGAGGCTCAAGGGGAGACTGTTTCTTTCCCTTTTATAGCTTCTAGAGACCACTGAATAGCTCATGGACCCATCCTCCATCTTTAAAACCAGCAGCATAATATCTTTCAGTTTTTCTCTTGGCCCCTCTACTTCTGTCATCACATGCCTTCTGTGTCTATCCCGCCTCCCTCCCTCCCTTTTAATAACCCCTGTGACTACATTGGGCCTACCCAAATAATCCAGGATAATCTTCCCATCTCGAGATCCTTAATTTAATAACATCTTCAAAGTCCTTCTTGCCATGTAAGGCTCAGATGATTAGGATACGGACATCTTGGGGGGAGCGGGCATATACCACAAAAGATTTTGGACTTCCCATGAGTGAGAAAAAAACTACTATTATGTTAATCCACTAACTTCAGGGGGGGTTGCCTCTTATTAGCTGATATTACTTTAATAATGGTATCTATAGATCCACCAGTAAACATCTGTCCCTAGCTGGTCTGTAGGATAGCAACCATACCTTATGGTTACTAAAAAACTGCCCTACACATAACATGTTACAATACTCTGGTAAAGGTACTGCCAAGACATGAAATGGTACAAAAAGAAATAAGTACATACAGAGACACAGGTGAGACTGATAACTCATGGACAAGGTCTAAGTAATCATATATTTAAAGTTTTTTCCTGCCTTTCATGAAATGTAGTACTGTGGAATTATTACTTCAAGGTCAAGTCAACCTCAATGTCCATGGATTTTACTTTCTATAAGCTTTCTATTGCAATCATGATTGGGTTATCACCAAATGTTGTTTTTAACGAGAAGAAAACTAAAAGATGAGGTAGGGTCATGTTCCCTCTAGACATTCATCACCAGCAAATTCCTAATTACTCTAATGACTGTTTACTGGAAAAATAATTTAATGTGCTTTCATGTCTTCCAATTTAGAAAAAGAATCAGACTTTAATGTCAATGCATTTTTAACATTTTTCCGTGCTTTAGGGAAGCTGCTTTTAGGAGGGAAGTGTAATGAATGTTTTTAATCATACTAAAATGATTCGCCCAGAGTCTGTGGTTTAATTCAACTTTTCAATAACAACAAAATAGAAGACTAAGCATATTTATCAGTAGGGCTCCTCCTTTCTCAACATGGCTACCTACTGTTTAAATATATTTGGAAGGTAAAACTCAGGGCAATAGGAAAAAATAAGCCTTCCTGGTTGATTTTCACAATTTTTTTCTAAATACATCTAAAGGGATCACTGCCACTCTTCTGAGAACTCCTGACCCCATCCCTCCAAGCAGTTCCCATCCTCAAAATCCACCTCACCCTATCCCACAGATACATTCCGTCCCCTCTTCCCTAGTTTGTTCTTATGCGCCCTTCAGGTTTTCAATAAATTCTTAATGTCATCGATGAGAATGTCACTGCTGAGAAGATTTAAGTCCCGTTGTTCTACTCAGGCCTTTAACTGCAAAGCAAACAACCTGCTTTCAATAAGCTTGTCCTCAGATTTAAACTGAGCAGACATCAAAGAATAATTTCTGTCCCATTTTTCTTCTCTTTGGTTTGAATCATACTCTCAGAGATTCCATCTAAATAACTCCCTGAGGATGCTCCAATCGCCTCACCATCTTCACATCTCACTGCTTCTAAAGTGCTACAACCAAACCTTGGTGAGGTTCTAATGATGCCTTTCTGTTCTCAGCCTAGAAAATAGCAGGTATCAAGGGGAGACAGATTTGAACACTATAATAAGGAACGAGATAAAGGCTTTTACACACAATAAAGAATTGATCTGTAAATGTTGACTGGTTCTTGAAAAGGGGTGAGCAGACACTGAAAATAAATCATCTGAGAGAAGGTCTTTTTCCCCGTAATTCATCTAAGGTACAACTTTGCAACTGATATTCATAACCTTAACAAAGTTTCCAGAAAATGAAATATATAATCATTATATGTTCTACCACTAATCATGCTTCAAAATACATGTTAGCAGTTATATCACACTTCCAAGTTTTCCATTTTTAAAAACTCACAAACTAGATTCTGGAAAATGAAATGGAAGGCTGATGCAATCAAGTGGGTAATTTGTGCAAAATCCATGTGCCTCAATTCTAGTAATTCTGAGTAGTCCAAACACCTCTTCACCACTTCTTTTGGCTTTCCACACATCCATTTTCTGGCCCATTTCATGAAAAGGAATCAAGGAAACGTCCTAGAGAGAAGTTGGAGGCACTACTGAATGCAGGCCAATGAACCCCTGTAGATGAACCATCCAGTTCTGCTTGGCTCTGGGCAGTGTTCCCTCTGTTGTCTCTGCACCCTGGGATAATGTGACAAGATAGCTCCAGTACATGGCAAAAATTTAAATGAGCAGGTATAAAGTAGCTCCATACCTCTCCAACAATTAAAGAAATACTCCTTAGATTACCTCTTTTGTCTCTGCATTTGTTAACTTCCCTCTCTCAAGAACTACCCCCAAGGATGTAGGACAATAGACTTTATTCTAAAGACTTTGGAATTCTTCACTAAAAGGTGTGATTAAGGACTAAAAATATTACTATCCAAACTAATTAGAGGGAGTTATGGTCTAATTTAGTTCTATGATGCAAAGCTGTTCTGAATTGGTTTTACTGGAAACACAAATTCTATTATATTCTAAATTCAACTGCACAATTCCACAGCAAAGAACTGGGTAATCCATATAGCTCTTCAACTTCCTTGTTAAGATTCAAAGTTTTGCTTATTTTGGGTTTTGAAATATGAATTATTTCAGTGAATCAACCTCTAATTTCAAGGAGATTTGAGGAACAACTCTTTAATTAGTCTTTATCATGCTTGCTTAAACCTTGCCAGCCATCTCTCTCCCGAAAGTAAATTAAAGTGAGAAGAGAAAGAATCTGAAAGACCTGCCATAACACAGCTGGCTACTTGACAGATAAATCTTCATAAGACCCATGATTCTGAAGAACGACATAATTTTAGTTCTAAGCACTAAGCATGCTCAGAAAAAGTTATAAGGCAGTGCAATGAGAAGTCAGAGTAATAATTTGTGTGTGTGTGAACAGTCTAGGTAAATATTTACATCTGATAAGTAATGCATACTCATTATTTATCATTCATTTTTAATAGTTTTCCTGCCTTGAAAATATTTTTTTACCCAAGCAGATATTCAGCTTCTCCACAGTTTTTAATTATTACCAACACAAAACACATATTAGCTTTTACCACCTTTATGTATTTTTTAATTATAATTCTATGTTTTCTGCCACGATTCACAAAATAAGCACCTAAAAGCCAGGCTTTACCAGTTCCAGAGTGTCAGTTTAAAAAGTAATTTTTACCTTCTGTTAGACATCAGAAAACATTAGGAACAGAAAGAGATACAAAGTAAATAGACTGACAAATATTTCTATGACCCACAGAAAAAGAAGCTACCATTATGTGCTCCCAGACACTGTGCAAAGTACTTTATATGGATTATCTGATTTAATCCTTATAAAAGCTCTCTAAGGATGTTCTATATTATCTCCATTTGATCAATGAGGAAACACCCTCAGTGAGGTAAAGCAACTTGCCCAAACCACACAGCTAGTTAGAAAATGGCCTATGGTGTAAGTCCAGATTTGTCAGGACAAAGTGCTCACTTTCTGTGACATGTTGCCTCTATGTGCAGACACAGGCCCACCTGGAAACGTATGTGATGCCTGCTCACGTGCCGAGGCAGAGATGGTTAGCTGTCTACGACTTGTGCCACCCTTCCATGCATACTGTTGTTGGTAAATGTCCACCCCATGACTCCATTTCCAACCACCACCCCTTACATCTAGGAGAGACTATACCACAGACAGGTTGTTACCAAGGGAATAGGGGCAGAACTGATGCATGCCACTTTTAGAGCTGGCCCATAAAAACCTCCCAAGAGATCCTCCATGCTCACCCACCATTCCATCTTCCATTTGATGTCAATCAGTGTTGCCAGATAAAATGCAAGACACTCCATTAAACTTGAATTTCAGGAAAACAAATAATGTTTCAGTGTACGCATATCCCATGCAATACTTGGGACATACTTATACTTACCAGGGGCACTGACATTTGGGTTGCCAGATTTAGCAAATAAAATGCATCAAAAATGTAAATGTCCCAAATATTACATGGGATATACTAAGAAGTTATTTGTTGAACTTTTATGAAACAGAAACAGACTCACAGACATAGAGAACAGACTTATGGTTGCTAAGAGGGAGGGGGAGTGGGAGAGGGATGGGCAGGGAGTTTGGGGTTAGCAAATGCAAACTATTATATACAGAATGGATAAACAACAAGATCCTACTGTATAGTACAGAGAACTATAGTCAATATTCTGTCATAAACCATAGTGGAAAAAAAATTTTTTTAAGAATGTATGTATATATGACTGAATCACTTTGCTGTACAGCAGAAATTAACACAACATTGTAAATCAACTATATTTCAATTTATAAAAAGAAGTTATTTGTACTTTATCTGAAATACAAATTTAACTGGTATCTGTTGGTCCACACACTGGCCCAGTACATGCAGGTCAAAGAGAGACCAAAGAAAGAGGCAGAACACTCCAGATTGGTAGGTGGCAGGTTTAATAAACAAAGGAACTTAAATATGAGGCTTGTCTTAGGTGGCCAAAAGACAAGTAGCTCTCTGTACCCACCTGCCAGAATCTTAAAAGTTTATACACAGGCCTTAACTGGGTTCAGTCACATATACAATCCAGACGGTCTCAACAACACATTACTGTCTCAAGGCTATGTCCGTGAAACTGGTTCCCACTGTGGGAATGGTGGGCAGAACACACATTCCAAGGACAGGGGAGGGGGGGGAAGCCTCCAATCACTCGGGCCCAGCTCATGGGTCACGTCCTCTCAATCACCTCCTCCAACATTCCACCCCTCCTGACTGGCACCCTCTTCACAAAGTACCTTGAGAGGTCAGCAAGGGGTTCCACTAGCATGGAGGTGGCTCATTTGGTGGCTATGTAGCTACCCTGGAGGCAGATACTATAGGAACAGTATAGGTACGTGTATAGGAACCACAGGAACAGTATAGGTACATGTATAGGTACCACAGGAACAGTATAGGTACATGAAGAGTGTAGGTTCAAAAATAGATTAAGATAATGATTCCCAAAATAGGTAACAATTTTTCCCACCAAAAACCCCATGATCTGAATCACTGATTTATGAAGTCCCCCTAGGCTACAGGGTCAGATCACTGATGGCATTTACTTGTACCCTCATGTGACTTAATAAAGATGATACATTACCTTACTCATCAGGTATCAAAAAACAACATTCTGTTTGGATAATGGCATAGGTACCTCCTTGCGAGGCAGTAATAATGTCCAAGGCCATCCTATCTTTGAGGACAGCTTTTCTCATTAGAGACATTTCAGTGTTCAATAAGGACAGGCTTGCTAGCTATCATTAAAGCTTGCTGGGTGAACTCAGTAAGGGCTTCTATGTGCACTATAAGGAGCAGCAAGAGTCTAAGGTGGAAAAGACAGATATCGAGTAGGAACTTGTAGGGGAGTCTTCCCTGTCTATAAGAATTACACTTGAAATATACAATGGAGAAAAGACAGCCTCTTCAATAGTGGTGCTGGGAAAGTTGGACAGCTACATGTAAAAGAATGAAATTAGAACACTCCCTAGCACCATACACAAAAAAAAACTCCAAATGGATTAAATACCTAAATTTAAGGCCAGACACTATCAAACTCTTAGAAGAAAACATAGCACAACACTCTATGACATAAATGACAGCAAGATCCTTTCTGACCCACCTCCTAGAGAAATGGAAATAAAAACAAAAATAAACAAATGGGACCCAATGAAACTTAAAAGCTTTTGCACAGCAAAGGAAACCATAAACAAGACGAAAAGACAACCCTCAGAATGGGAGAAAATATTTGCAAATGAAGCAATTGACAAAGGATTAATCTCCAAAATTTACAAGCAGCTCATGCAGCTCAATATCAAAAACACAAACAACCCAATCCAAAAATGGGCAGAAGACCAAAACAGACATTTCTCTGAAGAAGATATACAGATTGCCAACAAACACATGAAAGGATGCTCAACATCACTAATCATTAGAGAAATGCAAATCAAAACTACAAATGAGGTATCACCTCACACCAGTCAGAATGGCCATCATCAAAATATCTACAAACAACAAATGCTGGAGAGGGTGTAGAGAAAAGGGAACACTCTTGCACTGTTGGTGGGAATGTAAATTGATACAGCCACTACGGAGAACAGTATGGAGGTTCCTTGAAAAACTAAAAATAGAACTCCCATATGACCCAGCAATCCCACTACTGGGCATATACCCTGAGAAAACCATAATTCAAAAAGAGTCATGTACCACAATGTTCACTGCAGCTCTATTTACAATAGCCAGGACACGGAAGCAACCTAAATGTCCATCAACAGATGAATGGATAAAGAAGATGTGGCACATATATACAATGGAATACTACTCAGCCATAAAAGGAAATGAAATTGAGTTATTTGTTGTGAGATGGATGGACCTAGAGTCTGTCATACAAAGTGAAGTAAGTCAGAAAGCAAAAAACAAATACCACATGCTAACACATATATATGGAATCAAAAAAAATGGTTCTGAAGAACCTAGGGGCAGGACAGGAATAAAGACTTAGATGTAGAGAATGGACTTGAGGACACAAGGAGGGGGAAGGGTAAGCTGTGAGAAAGTGAGAGAGTGGCATGGACATATATACACTACCAAACATAAAATAGATAGCTAGTGGGAAGCAGCTGCATAGCACAGGGAGATCAGCTCGGTGCTTTGTGACCACCTAGAGGGGTGGGATGGGGAGGGCGGGAGGGAGATGCAAGAGGGAGGAGATATGGGGATATATGTATATGCATAGCTGATTCACTTTGTTATAAAGCAGAAACTAACACACCATTGTAAAGCAATTATACTCCAATAAAGATGTTAAAAAAAAAAAAAGCCAGGATGCTTGCCATCACAAATCCCAAAACTGAGGCACACTGCCCAGACATTCAGAACCTGGCTGCCGTGAAAGCACAAAATGTTGGTCCTCTTTCTGACTCAACTTGCTGCATAACAGGAAAACCGAAACCTAATGTGAAATCACTTTTTTTAAATGGTATTTGTCGATAAAACATTTTAATCAAATTTTTTATATCTTGAAGGTGATCAAAATTAAGCTATGTTTTCAGAAGTAGATCTGTTCTCATAAGTCTCTTCTCAAAGAAACAAACTAGAAATTAAAGTGAATCCCTGATCTCTTACTGCTTTGGAATTAATCATTTTGGGCCACTTTCTAAATTTAGTTACAAACCATAAAAACAAACATTTTCATACAGCACAGGGAATATAGCCAAGACTTTATAATAACTTTAAATGGAGTATAAGCTATAAAATTTTTGAATCACTATGTTGTACACCTGAAACTAATATAAAATTATAAATCAACTATATGTCAATTAAAAAAAAAGTTTAAGAAAGGGGCTTAACCTGGAATGCATGAACCTTCCAAAGTTGTATGCAAAGCTCAGCGTGTTTGTGCATAAGTATGCTTTTCTCAGATTCCAAAGTCTTCAGAGGCTTACAGAGACTATCCCATACGCCTTATGTCATTGAAAGCAATAAAGGCATTAATGGCATGTTTCAATTTTACTTTAAAAAAAATCAATAAATCAAGTAATTAACATTTTCCCCTTTAAAACAGCACTCTGAGAGCCTCCAGGTATGATTCAAGTCTGTGTGGGTATCAGTAGTAGGGATCCAAAAAGCACACCCACAACCCTATTTCCCACACAGCTGAGTACAGACAGCTGCCAGAATGCATGTGGCCACCAAGAAGTTGTAGTTTTATTTTTAATAGTCAACTGCTTAATGTGCACCCATAATGGACTATTTAACTATGGTTAAATTCAAGAAGTTTAAGAAACATCAACACCCAATTTAAAGAGGAGCATAAAAGTGATAATAATTCTCACATTTCACCTCAAAATGATCTTTTCCAGAATTCTAAATTGCATTCCTCTGATAAAGATTCTTATATAGCATCTCAAGATATCTCCAATACTTAAAAAACAAAGTTAAGAAGATGAAACAGAGTGACAGTTACATTAAATGTGGCATTTTAACTCATTGCAGGAAATAAAGGTTATCCACACCTGCAAAGCAGTACAGAAAAGTGCTTACAAAATAGCAGTAGCAGGCAGAAAGTTTTTTGTTTCTTATCACAGGGAAACAAAACACACAAAAAAAGATACAAAATAAAGCAACTGCTTTTTATTTAAAGTACAAAATGCAAGAACACCATACATTAGTTTTTTTTAAAACACACACATATTTTCTTCTATTTTAGACACCTCCAAACAATGTGATGGGGCATTATGTCTGCAGCCTGCTCTTGAAAGGGTCAGGGGGTAAAAATTTCCTTGTCCCTTTCTTATAACTCTTCTGAAGGTTTTTAACTTATTCAAAATTTTAGAAATTAATCTACATTTAAATATCTATTTTATCCTAAAATCAAACACAAAATAATGTCATTTTTAATTTATTATTTATTGAAAAACCTCATTCTAACTTATCAATTTAAAGTAACCAGTGCATATTTTTCGCTAAATACTTATAGATTATTACCTTTAGATGTATTACATTTAGAGTGCATTAAAGATACTGCAATCTTTAATATTCTTATCTAAAATAAGATCTTTTTAACTTCACATTACTACTTCATCATATAACTTTCAAAACTGATGGAATGAAATGATGAGATTATATTTTACCATGAAATGTGTTGGAATATCAAAAAGGTTTGCTTATATTCAAGCTCCATCCTGTTCATTATGGATCAAATACAGGATGGGGAAAATGAAGTTTTCAGTGTCTCAGCTTCAGCAGAGATACTCGCATCTCTCAGAGAAGAGTGTACAGGGGTGGATCTGGAGCCGAGAGACCATAGCTTCACAACTGGTATAACTGGAAGCCATAGTTTGGAGTTTTCCAATGGACACAACTGTTCAATTTTCTCCAATGAGTGAGTTTAGAAGGTAGATGCTTATATTGGTCTAGAGTTGCAAATTTGATAAGCATAGAAAACAGACGGTAAGGGAGTTGAAATTTCTGGTGAGAGAATAATTTACGTTATTCACTGGATAAAGTAGGTCCTAGATAGACTTTTTTTTTTTAATGGAGGGAAGCCAGGTAGGGGATGATAGACCAAAGGAAAAACTAGAAGGATTAGAAAAGAAATACTGGGGATGTGGTATTTACAGAGGGAGAAATTTTGTGGTTGTGTTTGCAAAATGGAATTCTGGTTGTTAAATCATTTTTTTGAGAGTAGAGAAAGGTGAAGAGGCCTTCTGAGTAACATACCAAGGTGGTGTGGAGGTAAAGGGCATGATATAAAAAATGGCAAGAAAGTTGTAAATTAGGGAGTTGAAGGGACTGCCCAGGTGGATATTTTAAACAGCCAGGTTCGTGGTAAAGAGAAATATTGTAATCCAGATGCCAGAGTTCTTAAGGAATTCTGGAAATGGACCAGAAAACATTGTTTTGAAGATGAATTTTGGAGTTTAAATAGCAAGTCTTCAGGTCCAAATCCTCCATTTACTAGCTCATCTTGGACACATTATTTACTTCCTAGGCCTCTTTTTCCTATGTATAAAATGTCATTAATAAATTTCACAGGATTTCTGTGAGGACTAAAGAAACCTATTTAAAGAAACTTACAACTGTGTTTGAATATAGAAACCTGTGTTCCTCTTTGCTCTTTCATTTCTGCTTGCAAGCTTGAGCTCATTTCTTTCTTGTAATACCTTGACAAATGCACACAGTGGTTATCAACACACACTACTAAAATTCTCCTTTCCAACCTCTCCCTGTAGAGTAACAAGCTCATTAGACACACATCTGCCTTCCAAGTTATCACAAGCACCTTAAAGAGCTTGCACTGGATGAATCTTCATTTTTCAGCCTCCAGTCTCAGTATTCTTATTGAACACTAGTCAATCTTAAGCCAATGTCACATATTTTAGATGTTTTTATGGCAGCATTGCATTTCTGGGTGCAAAATTCTATTATGACTAGGATATTTAATGCTACCACTAGCATTAATGTTCTGAGTGTAGGTGAAAGTGTTGGAAGAAAGGGCAGCCCTGGAAAGTTAAGCTAGGAAGGAAGAAAGAAAGAGCAAACATGAAGGAAAAGCAGAGAGGTGACACAATGGGCTTACACTCTGGGCGGGGACCAAGAGGTCAGGGATGTAATTAACTAGCCTTGAGTTCCTGTTGGAGTCTGGGGACAAATTAACACCTTGGGTGTTGAAACTGGGTAGGGCTCTAGGTGTGGCTTGGCTTGATGACTAAGATGTTTCATTTACCAGAATTCTGGTTTCATTCCCTCTCTGAGCCCCTCAATTTTGAATTTTTGAGGTCAGCCCTGATACAGCGCTTCTAATCCCTATCCAAATTTTGATGCCCAAGTCCTTTTGACAAGTGTACGCTTTGCACAAAAAAAGAGGGTGAAACTGACTTCTAGCAGATAAAACTTGGGGTTGAATTTTAAAGCATACAGCATGATGGTTTGATTTACATATGTTATGAAATGATTACCATAATAGGTTCAGCTAACATCCATCTTCTCATATAGATACAATTTTTTAAAAGAAAAAAGAAAAGAAGAAAGGAAAGGAATTCTCTCCTTGCGATAAGAACTCTAAGGGTTTACTCTCTTAATAACTTTCATATATTCATACAGCAGTGTTATTCCCAGAAGTGAAACTGCTGGATAATATGGTAGTTCTATTTTTTTTTATTGAAGTATATTTGATTTACAATGCTGTGCCAATCTCTGCTGTACAGCAAAGTGACTCAGTTATACACATATACATTCTTTTTTTTTAAACATCTTTATTGGAGTATAAGTGCTTTACCATGGTGTGTTAGTTTCTGCTTTATAACAAAGTGAATCAGCTATACATATACATATATCCCCATATCTCCTCCCTCTTGCGTCTCCCTCCCACCCTCCCTATCCCACCCCTCTAGGTGGTCACAAAGCACTGAGCTGATCTCCCTGTGCTATGCGGCTGCTTCCCACTAGCTATCTATTTTACATTTGGTAGTATATATAAGTCCATGCCACTCTCTCACTTCATCCCAGCTTACCCTTCCCCCTCCCCGTGTCCTCAAGTCCATTCTCTAGAGGAAGGGAGGGAGAGGGATGGACTGGGAGTTTGGGGTTGGTAGATGCAAACTATTACATTTAGAAAGGATAAACAACAAGTTCCTAATATACAGCACAGAGAACTATATTCAATATCTTGTGATAAACCATAATGGAAAAGAATATAAAAAGAATGAGATGATATTCATTGTGGTTTTAATTTGCATTAGCCTAATGACAAG
This sequence comes from Aethalodelphis obliquidens, assembly GCF_003676395.1. Lineage (NCBI taxonomy): Eukaryota > Metazoa > Chordata > Mammalia > Artiodactyla > Delphinidae > Aethalodelphis > Aethalodelphis obliquidens. Next base: position 15,025,110 of record NW_020837954.1, read on the forward strand.
TCATGTTGAGCATCTTTTCATGTACCTGTTGGCTTTTCATGTACCTTCTTTAGAGAAATGTCTATTCAGGTCCTTTGCTCATTTTTAATTGGGTTATTTGGGGGTTTGCTATTGAGTTGTATGAATTATTTATGTTTTGGATATTAACCCCTTATCAGATACATGGTTTGCAAATTATTTTCTCCCATTCTGTAGGTTGTCTTTTTATTTGGTCATGGCTTCTTCTGAGTATTCTTGGCTCCCTTGTCAAATACCAGTTGACCATACATGTCTGGGCTCTTGATCCTGTTCATTTGGTCTATTTCTGGTTTTATGCCTGTGTCACATTATTTTGATGACTATAGCTTCATAGTATAGCTTGAAATCTAAATGTGATATCTCATGCTTTGTTCTTCTTTCTCAGGATTTCTTTGGCTATTTGGGGTCTTTTGTGGTCCCATATATAAATTTTAAGAGAGTTTTTTCTTCTTCTATAAAAAAATGACATTGGAATCTTCATAGGCATTGCATTGAATCTACAGATGTCTTTTGGTAGTATTGACATTTTAACATATTAATTCTTTCAATCCATACACATGGGATGCTTTTCCATTTATTTGTGTCTTCTTTGATTTTTTTCATCAATGTCTTGTAGCTTTCGGCATAGAGGTTTTCATCTCCTTAGTTAAACTTATGAATAAGTATTTTATTGTTCTTGATGCTATTGTAATTGGGATCACTTTTTGTGTCTTTCAGAAATTTCACTGTTAATGTAAGTAACACTACTGATTTTTATTTGCTAATTTTGTGTCCTGCAACTTTACTGAATTCATTGATTAGAGCTAACACTTTTTTAGTTGAGTCTTTATGATTATATATATATATATATATATATATATATATATATATATACACATATATATATCTCATGTCATCTGCAAATAGAGACAATTTCACTTCTTCTTTTCAAATTCTGATACCTTTTATTTCTTTTTCTTACCCAGTTGTTCTATCTAGGACTTCTAGTACTATGTTGATAAGAGTGGTGAGAGTGAACACCCTTGTCTTGTTCCTTAGAGGAAAAGCTTTCAACATTTCACAATTGAATATGATACACACTCATTTTTAAAAACTCAGGTAGATATAGACTAAAATGATATTAAAACATGTCTCTGAATGGTTATATTAACAGTTGTTTTTTCATTATAATCACCTATTTTTTTACTATTATCTATTAAACATGTATTTTTAATTGCAGAAATAAAAATTTTAATCCTATTTTTAATGACAGTTAAAAAATGATGACTGATAAGATATATACTTTCTCTTAAATAAGAAAGAAGAATCCAGAACAGTCGGGATAATGTGATCTCATCTTTGTAATAATCTATATAGTTTATATTAATATATTACATTCTAAGAATTTATAATAAACTCATCATCTCTGAGCAGTAGGATTAAAGATGAATTTTACATTTCCTCATTTTGCTTATCTGTATTTTAATTGTATGATGCTTTTATAATTAAAATGTGTTATTTTAAGGGGATTTATTATTAATAAGTATCAATGAGTTATATGAAAAACAGACTTAAAAAGAACACATAACCACAGCACAAAAAAAGTACTAGTGTACAAAATGGGTTAAACAAATATAAATTGTTAATTCTCTCCCACCACGAAGAGACTTGTCCACTGTGATGCCCCAGGAAGAAGATTAAAATTATAGCACTAGGGACTTCCCTGGTGGTCCAGTGGTTAAGAATCCACCTCCCAATGCAGGGGACACAGGTTCGATCCCTGGTCAGGGAACTAAGATGCTGCAGGGCAACTAAGCCCGTGCGCCACAACTACTGAGCATGTAGGCCACAACTAGAGAGTCCGTATGCCGCAACTACAGAGCCCATGTGCTCTGGAGCCCACGCACCACAACTAGAGAGCCCACAAGCCACAACTACTGAGCCCATGTGCCACAACTAGAGAGAAGCCCGCACACCACAACAAGGAGCCCACACGCCACAACGAAAGATCTCACGTACCATAACTAAGACCCAATGCAGCCAAAATAAAATAAACAAATAATTTTTTTTTAAATTATAGCACTAATACAACTTGAAGAGATGAGGATTTCAGCAAGCAACCTGAAATGTCCTTAAAACAGAACTCAAAGAAAAGCCATCAATTTGTTTGTCTCTGGGACTTTTTTAAAATAACAAATGGAAAACATTATAGCTTTGTTATCTTGTGAAAGAGATTCATTCACTAAAAGCCTTAGTATTTACCAAATGCAACTACCTTGAAATTTCCCTGCAATATAAAAATTAACTTTTCAATCAAAAATTGCATGTTGTACATTTGTGTAATAATAATTCCCTGTTGCGCATGCAAGAAACTTGTCAAAACAGGGAGGCATAACATGTTAAAATACAGACTCTAACTGAATCCCAGTATAGCTCATTATGTTCTTTACAATAGCTCTACACTAAATTGATGAACAGAAGGCAGAAATAAGAAAAAGAAGAACTAAGTGCAAGCTGAACAAAGCTTATAAAGGGGAAACAATTTGCTGTCAAAAAACAAAAAAGCACACATGTTATTTAAGGTTAAATAACAAACAAGGGACACTAATTTTTTTTTTTTTTTTTTTGTGGTACGTGGGCCTCTCACCGTTGTGGCCTCTCCCGTCGCGGAGCACAGGCTCCGGACGCGCAGGCTCACGGGCCCAGCCGCTCCGCGGCATGTGGGATCCTCCCGGGCCGGGGCACGAACCCGTGTTCCCTGCATTGGCAGGCGGACTCTCAACCACTGCACCACCAGGGAAGCCCGGGACACCAATTTTTAAAACATCAATAGTTTTGGCAAACTCAGGATAGTTACTCTGTAAAAGAGAAAATCATATAAAGTAATAAAAAATATTTTGCAATAATAATTATAAATTCAGAGTTGAGTCTAATTTTATTCTTAAAAAATAGTAATCTGCCTACGTTGAGAATGAGACAGAATAGCAAACAATGAAAAACTGAAAAATGCAGAGTGGAAAAACAATTCTAAAAGAAACAGCAACCAAAAACCATGATGGGTTCCTAATTTTATCCAGTCTAGAAGGTGTAATCAATACTCTTTCCAACCATTTGATTAAATGATTAAAGCGTTAAAGATGCCCAGATACTAAAAGCTTCAGTTGCTAAGATTAATGTGTATCCTTCCCAGAACACAGACCCTTTCCAAAAATAATGAGTAAGTGGAACCAACAGAGGCTGAATTGGGCAAAGCTTTGTTGCCTCATAAGCAAAGAAGAGAAATACTTTAGGAAAAGCCATTGTAATATGTGGTTTCAAGGCAGAAGCTATCATTTCCCCCCAAAAGAAGCAGTGCTGTGGCACAAATCCAAGGGCACAAGTCCCAGAGAACACAATGGTGCCTCTGGAGCAAAATGGTAACCTGATACTGGGCAATGCAAAGAAAAAGCTGATGAATCAGGTCCACTGACACAAAATAAATGCTGTGAAAGAGAACACTTAACTTTAACGTCATTAACTCCAAAGGAGTGGACTTTCTACTGACCAAGCTAAATATCTCAATAAAAAGCACTGCTTAAATACACAAGGAAAGACTCTTTTTGTGTGAAAAGGATTCTTTTTTCATATAATTTTTAACCGACTCCCTGTTTCCTTAGCTAGCTTCAGCATAGAAACACAACTACCTTAAGAGGCAACCACAGGGTCGGTACCGACAGAGGGCTAGCTCTATCCTTGGTCAGTCAGCCACAGGATGAAGGCTGAAGGACACCAAGCTCTGCCAAAATTTCTCTTCAGTATGCCCCCATGAGAGGCTCTCCATGGAATTAAATCATTATACTTCTTAAATGTCGCTAATTAAACGCAGCTAGAAGTCATCTGAAGAATTTATTAGTTAAGATTGCATTCAGCTGCCAATACCAGATGCCTACCTCACTTGAGAGGGATTTATTTATTTCCAGCCACAACTTTTGAAGGAATTTCTACCAAGCTGCTATGTCATCAAGGACCCAGGTCTTCTATATTTTTGCCTTTCCTGGTGTATGACTTTCTTCCTTAAGGTCACAGGATGGCTGCTGCAAGTTCTATCTGCTGTTAAAAAGCTGAAAAATAACAAGATGTAGCCTGGTAACTCCAGAAACCAGACTGTCTTTTAAAAGCCCCCTTTCCCATTCTTCCCAGACAAGAGTAAGACTAACTTCTGATGCATATGATTACTGCCTATATCAGTTTCAGTTGCAGACTTAGAATAAATTTTCCCTCTGAGCTAGCAATGAAGTTCAGGAGTTCAGTTATCAATGCCTCATCTTTCAAGATTCTCTAATATGGAAATGGGGAAAGACCTCTAGGTAAGTGCCAAAGTTCTCACAGGCAAGGATAAAATGCCCATATCTCTTACCAACTAGGGAAGGGCCAATTTTCTAGGTAGACTAATAATCACAATAGCAACTACAATAATGCAAGTGCTAATTGTATATTAGATACTGTGTTAAGCATTTTATACTTATCACAGGAAATCTGAGCAATACCCTTGTATTTGAGGTACTTCTGTTAGCCCCATTTTAAAGCTAAAGTAGTACCTGAGAATTAGGATTAAATGACTTGTCGAAAATCACATAGCCAGGAGGTGAAAGAGCTGGATTTAAACCTAGAGTAAATGAGTCAAATAGGAGGTTGGGACTCAAAGGTTCATAGTCTCTTTCTCAGATGGAGGCCAAAGGCTTTAGTTAAACACTCGTTGCTCTCCCAGAAGCTGAGAATACTTTCAGCTGAACTGGAATAAAGGTGCAGTAAATTGCAAATTCAACACAGACCCTTAGGTTACAAAAACCATTAGTCTGTACAGCAGGATTTTGTGGGCCCAGGGATCCTGAGCCACAGGGCTTTGAAAGATTGTTTAATGCAATGTCAGTTTCTAAAAGCTTTTGTATCAGCTTTACTATCTTCCCATCGGTTAAATATGAGCCAATATAAATCACCATCATCAGCGTAGCTTAGATACTGCATTCACTTCACAATTTGTTTACCGCTACAGGGAAAGTGCCTGTTTGATCACACCAAAAGGATGCATGCCATTGATGCTAAATTACATTTTTCAAATTAAATAAATACATACTCATAACATGACAGAGGGAGAAGCAATAGTAAACCAAAAAATATGTACACAGTGCAAGTTATAAAAGCCTATGTCACCATAAACCAAGTTTAAGGGAACATAGTAGTACAATCAAATCCAGCCTTACAGAGATAAAAATATCCTTTATTAAGTTAAAACAACATACTGGTGAATGAAAACTATACAGATGACATAAGAGAACAAGATTGTTGACACTCCCCTTAAGTCAGCAAAAACTTGCAGTCACGAAGCCTCACAGGTGGCAAAATAAGCCATGTTCTTCTGGGAAAGTAATAAACATGCCTAACAATTTTAAAGGTTAAATAAAAACAAGGTTATCCTTCTGTTTTTTGTTCTGTTTTGTAGGCAAATGGCCTACTGTTTTGTGAGACCATGGCTTCAGAAATTTGGGACTTGGAAGTTTTGCGTGTGTTTGTGCTTGTTTTGTCTTGGTTTTTTGCTTTCTCTCTCCTAAGGTGAAATTCACATATTATATACAATTTACCATTTTACAGTGAACAATTCAGTGACATCTAGTACATTCACAGTGTATGCAACCACCACCTCTATCTAGTTTTAAAACATCTTCCTTACCTCAAAACAAAACTCTGTACCCATTTAGCAGTTACTCCCCACTGTGCCCTCCCTCTGGGCCCTGGCAACCACCAATCCGCTTTCTGTTTCAATAAAGAATTTATGAAATGTATGCTTTGGTAAGTTTACCCCGAAGTTTTAAATATTTTTACAAGTGTTTATTAAATAATAATATAATTATATATCATTATATTATATATTTATTATATAATTATATATTTATTATATAATTATATATTATATATTATTATATGTTTATTATATAATTACTAAATAAAAGGGATAGACTTTCTAAATCAGGAAGATAGTACAATTTAGACTCAGATTTCCAATACAATGCCTCCACCATTTTTTTCTTATTTTTACCCAGTAGTACAATCAAATCCATCCTTACAGAGATAAAAATATCCTTTATTAAGTTAATATAAACACAGAGAGTCATATACTCTGGATGTAAGTAACTGCTCATGCTACAACAGAGAAAGGTGGGAAGGCTACCCGGGTCACGAAAGTACAAAGATGATTCTGTATCCTTCCATGTCTCTTCCAACTGTCTAGAATTTTGTGTGGCAGATTCTGACAGACACCATGTGGCCTTTCAAGTGACACTCCTGTACTTCACTTTACAAATGTCAAACCACCTCCCAAAACAACTGTGAGCTCAACTGTTAACCAGGATATTCTCTTACAGAAAACTATAAAAATAAAATCTGCTATCTTCTAGGCTCAATTCTCCCCAAAGCGTATAGAAAATAGTGGTTATTATATAAAACTTTCCTTTGTTGCCATCTCCATGTACAGATCATACTGTCATACCAGATCAAGTTCATGTGAAGGGAATGAAAAAGAACGTGGCTAAAAGACATTCAATCATTCAACCTGGCAGAAGACACCTGGAACAATATCAGAAAATAATAGTAAATACTTACATAGTGCTTACTCTGCTCGTGGTACTGTTCTAAGCTTTATTATTTATTTATTTACCATATTTTATTTAATGAGCTTATGTATGTTTTCACTTAATTTTCATAACAATCGTGCAAGAGAACCACTATCGTTATCATCCCCAGTTTACAGAGACTAAAACTGAGACACAAAGAGATTAAATGACTTGTCTGAAGTCACACAGCTGCCAAAGCCAGGATTTGACCCAGGTCACTTGGCTCCAGTGTCCATCCTCTTAACCCCCAGGTCACACTACCACTCTGCCCAAGTAATGACCCTAAGAAAAGGCCACTATTTAGCTGCTGAAATACTCATGGAATAATTGATTACACATTACAGAGTACAAAAAAGAGGTTCCCATTTTATTTAGTGCCTTGAATTAGATGAGGAAGTTAGCTGAGCTATAGATGGGTCCTAATTTTATAATTAATTTAGAAGAGCTGTGTTTCTCACTGGCAAAAAAAAAACAAAAACAATGAATAATAAATTTTCTCAGCACTCACCAAAAAAATAAACAAAAACAAAAAACGATTTAAAGAACTATTCGGCTTTAAAGTAAATCTGAATTCTACACAAAGAAGACTGTGAGATAATAGAGAAAAATATATATATATACTGGTCTCTGTGCCACCCCCCACCCTCCCTCGGTTCCTGGCACAGAGCTCCTAAAACCCTTGTAAATTCCTAAGTGATAAGAGCACTAGGAGCATCTTTTGTTCTAATAAGGCAATTCTGAGTGGGCTCCTGGATGGCTCCTGGATGAGGGATGGTCACCAGAAAGACCAAGCCATGATTAGAAGCTTGGACTTTTCGGCCCCTCCCCCCATACACACCTCCCCAGAGAAGGGAGAGGAGCTGGAAATGATGTTAATAATAGATCATGCCTATGCGAGGAAGTCTCCATAAAATCACAATGGCACAGGATTCAGGGAGCTTCCAGGTTGGTCAACACATCCACATACAAGGAGGGTGACACAACTCCACAGGGACAGAAGCTCCTGCACTTGGGAACCCAGACCTCACCCTATGTATCTCTTCATCTGGCTGTTCATCTGTATCCTTTATCATATCCTTTAGTAAACTGGTAAACATAAGTAACTGTTTCCCTGAGTTCTGTGAGCCACTCTAGTAAATTAATCCAACCCCAGGAAGGGGTCATGGGAACCTCTGGGTTATAGCCAATCTGTCAGAAGCACAGGTGACAACCTGGACTTGCAATTGGCATCTGAAGTGGGGACAGTCTTGTGAGACTGAGCCCTTCACCTGGGGATCTGACACTATCTCCAGGTAGTGTCAGAATTGAGTTAAACTGTAGAACACCCAGCTAGTGTCACAGAATTGTTTGGGTGGGGAAAAAATCCACACATCTGGTGTCAGAAGTGCTATGAGTGTGGAGTGTGGTAGTAGTGTGAATGTAAAGGAGACACACAGGAAAGAAAGACACAGGAGGTGGAGAACAGGGTTTTTCCCCACTCAGAAGGGGAAGACTGAACTTCCCTGGTGGCGCAGCGGTTAAGAATCTGCCTGCCAATGCAGGGGACATGGGTTTGAGCCCTGGTCCAGGAAGATCCCACGTGCCACGGAGCAACTAAGCCCTTGTGCCACAGCTGCTGAGCCTGAGCTCTGGAGCCCACGTGCCACAACCACTGAAGCCCGCGCGCCTAGAGCCCGTGCTCCGAAACAAAAGAGGCCGCTGCAAGGAGAAGGCCGCACGCGGCAATGAAGAGTAGTCCCTGGTCGCCGCAACTAGAGAAAAGCCCACGCACAGCAACGAAGACCTAACACAGCCAACAATAAATAAATAAATAAATATTTTTTTAAAAAAAGGGAAAGACTGAGTGTTTTTCCTAATACGAGTATATATTTGGTTCCCTGAATTTTCCATATCCTCTAATCTCCACTATATCCCTCTTTGCTCTAACTTGCCCATAAGATTCTAAATATTCTACCATACATGCAACCCTGCCTCAAGCAGTTTTGAAAGCTTTTGAGTAAGTCACAGAAGAAAGCAAAAGGTGACAACTGTAATTTACAAACTATAATACTGCCTGGCAACATAGCAGTTACAGTAGTTTTCTGGGTTTTCTTTACTTTCTAGATAGAAGAGTCTAAGAATAGCCTAGAGAGATACATGCTGTAGAATTGCAGTGCTCCAGCGCTTGATAAATTCAGTTTTAAAAAAACTGGCGCACTATTTGAAGGATATCCCAGGCATGTATTTTCATGTTTTGATTGACTGTTTGAGCATCATGTCTAATTTCCCATGATCACCATCAATCTCCAAAATCCCTTTCCATCCTTTCCCAATACTCTCCTTCACGTTCCCTATGTTCTAGATCAGGCCTATCCAGAGAATTTTCTGTGATGAAGCAAATGTATTGTACCTGCACTACACAATACAGTAGCCATTAGCCATCTATGCCTACTGAGCACTTGAAATATCGCTGGTTCGACTGAGGATCTAAAATTTGAGTTTTATTTCATTTTCATTAATTGAAATTTAAATAGCCAGATGTGGCTAGTGGCTCCTGTATCGGACAGTGTACCTCCAGACAAAGAGACCAACTTGTCCGTTCTTACCCTTTCTCATTTACTCCATTAGTATTTATTGCCCATGTGCTCTGGGCCATGCATCATGCTAGGCTCTGGGCATATAATGGTGAACAAGACACCTCTGACCTTATCAATGCTGAGGGAGACAGCTATTCCTCAATTACGACAAACAAGTTCTTAATTTCAAATCATAGTACTGCATCTCATCAATTCTAAGATGTTAAGTTTTTCATATATTAACATTTCCAGAATCAGGGTGTATGCCTTATACCAATGGCATCTTACAACCACTGCCACGCAGGCCAGTCATGGCAAACTTTCATTGCCTGCACATACAGGAACTCAGGCATTATTCCTAGTGGCATGACCAGAAAAAAATGCAACCCCTCAACATTTCAGCCAACAAATTACAGAAGGGTCATTTGAAGAAAGTATATGAGTCCGGGTCATTATTGTTCAATTAACACCTTCTGGTAGGATCAAGAAAGCACTTCCTGTTGATACCTTCTGATAAAATCAAGATGACACCTGCAACAAAACTCAAAAATCTGGGATCTGTGTCTTGGAAGAAAATTCAAAAGACAAGAGTAGAGCACTCTGTTAAGAACTGCTGCATTACCGAAGTACCTGAAGGTACAAGGATAACACTTTGGAAGAACATGGACATCATCAACTCTACACTGTATAGTGATTCAGAAGACTAAGATTCTAAATTTTAAAACCTATCTGGGGCTTCCCTGGTGGCGCAGTGGTTGAGGGTCCGCCTGCCGATGCAGGGGACGCGGGTTTGTGCCCCGGTCCGGGAAGATCCCACATGCCGGAGAGCGGCTAGGCCGGAGAGAGCCATGGCCGCTGAGCCTGCGCGTTCGGAGCCTGTACTCCGCAACGGGAGAGGCCACAACAGTGAGAGGCCCACGTACCGCAAAAAAAAAAAAAACCTATCTGAAATACCTTACTCAACTTATTTTGTTTATATTTTCCTTTTCACAAATGCACAAGAATAAAATATGATGAAATCCATGTCTATATAAATCTATAAGAATGAAATTTAAATTACGAAGAAAAGACATTGTATCATGGATTAATTGGGAGTGGGGCTTTTCCCTTTCCTAATAATACATAAAATAGTTGATTATTTTTCAATATATGGCATCGCAAAAGCAATGAAATTTGATAAATGCAATACTCAAGTGTTCATACTTCCAATCCTTTTTTTTGCCACTTTTCCCTCTACCTGGAATGCCCTTCTTATTCATCTTTTTATTCCAGGTAAGATGCCAACTCATCACTGATCTTCATGTATTTTCCATCCCAATTAATTTTTCCCTCTCCTGAATTCTCAGAGTACCTTCTCAAGACCTACTATGGAGCACTTGGTACTTCCTTTGTTGTATTATAGTTACTTATGGGTGTTCTTAGCTCCCTCCGCAGAGTACCTGGAGTCCAGACTCCTTAAAGGCCAACTGCATGTCTTACTCAAACCTTATGTACCAGTTGGGATACTTGTTTGCCCACTGGAGTATTTAGCGAATGTACCAAGGCCTCTACAGCATATAATGACACGAAGATACCCCACAGAGTGATGTAATGTCCTTCAGACTTGAAATATGGCAGATGTTATTTAATAGTAAATTTCTGATTGTGTCAATATGCAGCATGGATGAGATAAACTGAGAATCTTTCCGACCAACACATGCAATGGTCTGGTAGGAATGCCATGAAAATGCTGGTCTCAGGGCTATGTTCAAAGATCCCACCGGGTTAAATATAGGTAATTGAACACATTTTTGTGTAAAAGGGATTATCTCTGCTTCTTCCCAAAAGCCCAAAAGTTAAAAGTCAAGGAATTAACACTAACAAACCCAAAATGCTAAGAAGTCTGGTAAAGGAAATCACAGTAAATAAGGTTAACAAATTTTGGAAGCTGATAAGCAGATGGTCAAGAAATTTTCAGGAATGAGAAAAAAAGCCTCCTTCATAGATGAAGTGTGGCACAGGGCTAACAATGGAGGGCTTTGAAGGGGGGGTGGAGGAGAAGGGATAAATTGGGATTGACATATACACACTACTATATATAAATATTGTAGATAACCAATAAGGACCTACTGTATAGCACAGGCCTATATGGGAAAAGAATCTAAGAAAGAGTGGATAATGTATAACTGATTCACTTTGCTGTACAGCAGAAAACAACACAACATTGTAAATCAACTATACTCCAATAAAAACTACTTAAAAAAAAAAGACTAAATAGAGTCCCCGGTCCCCACCTTCTAGCAAACACGGGATAGGCAGAGATGAGTTTACTTCTGAACTGGAGGAGCTCTGTGTTCCATGCAAAGCTAAGGGTAACACTGAGGTATAATTAAAACAAAGGAATACTGCACAAGGGGCCCCCAGCCTCCTTCTCTCACTCAGCTCTGACAATATCCCCTCCAAAAGTGGATCAGTGAACTCCTCTTCAGGGAAACTAATAAGCTTCTTAAAAATAATTACTGTACTAGCTATTTTAAAAGATAATATTTTTTGCTGTTCTATACATACATATATACAGGTGCTTATATATACACACATATTCAGAAACACTTGAGATCCAATTTGAAGTTTGAAATTTATATACATTTTATATATTTTATAATTATATGTATATACATACATATCCCACTAAACAGCTTGCAGAGTTTTACAGGTAATAAGTGCTCAGTAAATATTTGTTAAATTTAAACAGAAAACTTCAAAGAATACAATATTTACCACTATGTATCCAGACATGGAGTTTGATACTTAACAACCAAAAACTGTTCAGACAAAACTTTCTGACTCCAACTAAAAACCAAAAACAAAACCAAAGTGGCCATGAGTATTTACTGTGTTCACAGTGAACATATAGCACAGTTCTTTCTCTCAGCTCCCTCCAGGGTGCTGATCTCATAGTCAAAGATGATGGTTTGATGACAGGTGCCTACATGATCCAAACAAATCTATCAGATCTTCTGAAGGCCTATTTAGCAACATTACAACCACTTTATAAAAACAGTTATAAGTAAAGATTTAAGTTTAAAAATTTGTTAAAGTTTTTGAAATTTTTCTAATATGTTTTCTTTTCTTCAGATAAGAGTTCAACCAATTACATTAGAGGTTGTTATTGCAAAAAAAGCATGGAAATTTAGTACTAAAGTATATAGAAATGTTTTTACAAGATGGAAATTGGAAAATATGCTACTTTACTTCCATAATTTTTAAACATTCCCTAACAAGAAAATGGCCCAGTCTAGATTAATTTTATGCTGTCGGTTCTGGGAAGACATCTGCAGTTTTCATCATTATCCATTATTATTAGCTGTTGATAAGCATCACTAAGTGATTTTAAGGTTTTATAAAGCAAATGAGGCCTTGGGAGTTCTCAGCGATGCTGTGCATCTACCAAGGGTTGGCAACAGTTCAGGAATGGGGTAGCCAAATCGCTGACCCCCTTTTCTTTAAGCAAACAGAAGTACAGCAGGAGAGCAGCAATACAGAGGAAAGCAGAAGCCAAGAATCTTTTTTTCCCCCATAGATGAGATCAGCTCCACTTAAGGAATAAACTTTTACATTATGATGCAGGGTTGGAAAAACATTCTGAAACAAAGGGTATGTCCAAGGAGGGCAATTATAGCTGATCCTTACAGCAGCCTTGCCAGCTAGGTATTTTCACCTCCACCTAACGCCCAAAGAGAATGAGTAAAAGCCCAGACTACCAGTGACTGCCTTGAAAACCCTCTCCCTCCACCCTTGACAGCTGTTGTGCTGAGACCCAGCTGAGGCTCACTTCCCTTTGAGCAATCACTCAGAAACAGCCTCTCTGAACCCCACCTGCTTCTCCTGGCTCCCCACTAAGGACTCCACTTCTCTAACAACCGTCCAGGTAAAGGCTGCTCATCGTACCTGATCCCTCAGAGCTGAGAATGGTGCAGGAGACTCCTCACTCCATAATGCCTCTTCTAAACCATTACTCCTGCACCCTTTCAGAAAGTCACTGTCCCCACCTGGGACATGCCACCTGGTACACTACCTCTGGCTTTCTGTGACTCCGTCATTTACCTACCTCCAAGCCAAACCTATCAAAGAAGACTTTCGTATGAGGATTACCATACTCTACTCTGACTGCTGGAAGAATGATGCCAAAGAGCAAGTGGGTGGGAACCAAAGTTAACTTCTACTTTGCCATTTTGCCTGTGGCTCTAGTTCAATCATCACTTTAGATACCATGAGAACCACCTGGGACTTGGAGTGCTATCAGCTTTGGCACCTGTACCAGTTTGCTAATGACTAAGCTATACAATAGTAAAGTATCTGGATTTAATTATATATCATAAAGTATAGACGTTTAAGTTTCTAATATCCAACAATATTTGGAAAAGTTAGTGTTTTTCAATATTATCAGTAACTTTGGTATAACAAAGATATGACTAGATTCAAACTATCACCCACCATCTGATATGGTACCATTTCAAGACCCAGGGAGGTGGCTGGGCAGGGATTATAAGAGAGTAAAGGTGGCCAGAAAGTAGCAAGAGACAATGGAGAGACTTCAAAGGCTGCCTCACAACAATAACAACCCCTCCCTTCCCCTCAAATACTCTTTATTTGGGGCTTTCTGCCCTGAGGTGTTATTGACTCCTAATAACCTAAAATATTACCCTTTCCTGGCCATGTCTCTAGTCAAGTTCTATGAAAATGTCTATTTCTGCTTTTCATAAACATCCTAACATCCATATTTCTTATGTCTGTAAATTCTAGTCTTCAGGTCTTAGCTCAAAAATCCCAAACATTCCCTACTTGGAAAAAATCAAATCGTATGTATGGTCTTATGGTGGGGACAGAGAATGACATATATGTTATATACTTATAGACATACATTTAACATAGCAGCCTACTGGGCAAGGATAATCTTTAATATTATCACTAAACATAGCACTATAAAAACATTAAAATTTTATTAAACCTGTATTATCAAGGAAAGTTATATAATTACTGCAAACTAAAAGGACTTCTTGGCCTTTATTCAGAAATTTATTATTAATTCCAATATAAACTTCCCATTCCTACAAGCTATTATTTTTTCAATTCTGAAATTATATTTAAGATATATATAAGAATTATATTTTATATATATATATATATATATAAAGACTGACTAACTCAACTTCGTCAACATCACATTTTACTAATTGCATTGTTTACTTGAATTTCTTATTCAAAACAGCATTTGATTATTCACAATAATGTTGTTCAATTTTAACTGAATCCTCAAGCAAACCAGCATGCAGCTTCTCAGTTTGTATGGTAATTCGTCAATACATTCATTATGCATTTCTTATGGACAGGACATGAATTCAAATGAGAGATATGGTTGAAGATATGCCTACTTTTCTTTAGGCAGAAAAAAAGAGGAGAAATAAAATACATATACAAAGAGACTTTTTTCTAAGTCCAAATGCTTTAAAATATCATTTTAATTACTTTTAATTTTAAAAGACACCTGTACTCTATGGAATTAAAAACATAAATCTGTCTGTACATGAGGGAGTGACATTTTTATCTACATTCAAGGGGTGGATGACCTGAATCCCACAACAGTTAATTAGTCGATCCAAGATCACAGATGCGTTAATGAGAATCTTCCAGAACCCTAAAGGCCAAACACCTTCCTTGTTCAGTGCAGTTTGTGACTTACACCATACATTTTTACATTTATAAAAGTAATTAGAAGAGCTACCATTACATTGTCATAGAATTTGTATGCTATCAGCAGTTGCAAACTAACAGCTAGAGCAGAATTCTGCTCTACATTTAGAAGTGTTTTTGGTTTTGTTTTTGGCCAGCAAAGTATATGTGGTTTTTTGTTAACAGATTTGGATACCTTTAGGCCAGGATATACTGCCCAGTCCATCAGAATCCTTGCCGCTGCCTAAGGCCTTACCTGACAAATTCACTCTTTCACATCGCCTACTGATGCCGAAGGCCTTTGAACTTACATCCTTGATCTATACAGACTATATACTCTATTTCCAAGTTTAATCTTTATTGCCATTTCTTACTTTTAAAGCCATTTCTTACTTTTTAAAGTTTTCTTATTGTCATTCATTCAACCTTCCAACCCAGTCTCTCTATCATAAATGCATCTTGTCAAATGTATTCATTCAGCAAATATTTATTGTATGGTCTAGGTACAGCTGATAGCCAATAAAATAGGGAAACAAAGTATCCTGTTCTCCTGGGGTTCTAGTGTAAAAGACATATAAAAATAAATGCTGATTAACGCTCTGGGTTGGGGGAGAGATGCTATTTTGAAGAGGATATCGGGAAGGCCTCTGTGAGGAAGTGATATTTTGAGCAGAGATGTGAATAAAAACTAGGCATGAGTCACATGAATGCCTGGGGAAGAACAAGTACAAAGGCAACAAGACAGGAACCCACTTAATACACTTGCAGAATAACAAGAAGGGGCATAAAACATGGACAAGAGATGTAGGAAACTAGGTCAAAGAGGTGGCCAGGGTCAAGTTCACCCATGGCCTTGCAGGCCACAATAAAGACTTGGAATTTGCTCCCAGTGTGATAAGAACTACTGGAGATTTTTATCAGGGAACTGAGAAAATCTGACTTGATACTTTTAAAAAATAAATTCTGGCTGCCATGTTTCGAATAGACAGAGAGAACCATCTAGCAGCCTACTGCATTGATCCAGATGAGAGATGAGTAGATTAGACTCCTTGTTAATGGTCCAGGGATGGGCTACACCTTGGTGCAGGATGTAACAAGTGTTCAAATTTGGGATATATGTTGAAGGTAGAGTTTACAGGATTGGATGATATGAGATTAGAGAACAACAGTTGAGTAAAGATGACTCCAAATGTATATAGCCTGTTGAATGATTGTGTCTGTTCCTGACATGAGGAAGGCTAGAAGAAGAGAAGGCTGGGGAGTGGAATCAGGAGTTAAGTTTTGGTCAAGTGAACTGTGAGATGCCTATTTGACACCTAGTGGAGATATCTCATAGACAAGTAAACATACAATTCTGGAATTCAAATGAGAAGATGGGCTATAGGCATATATTTGAGCTAACCTAGATGGTATATAATGCCATGGAAACGGAAAGAAACACCTAGGGAGTGAGTGTACATAGAGAAGAGGTCTGAGAGCTGAGCACTCCCAAGATCATGCCACAATTTCAAATTAAGGAGGAAGAGGAGTGTCCAGCAGAGAACACTTAGGACTGGCCAGGGCAGCAAGAGAACATGAAGTCCTAGAAGTCAAGTGAAGAATAAGCTAAAGTTTACAGCACTGAACCAGCAGCAGCATCAACTGGGAACTTGTCAGAAATGCAAATCTCAAACCCCACCTCAGACCTACTGAATCTGAGGGCTGTGCTTTACCCAGGCCCCCAGAATGTTTTGACACATACAAAAGTTTGAGAACCAAAGAAACTCAGTAAAGAAACAAAGTAAAGGCAATACTTAAAAGGATATGGTCCCCAGAAGCGTTTGCTAAGACTCAAACTGAATACATACACATTTAAACTCTACGAGCTGTGCTAGATTTTAAAGTACTTTTTTCTTTCGCAGTATCAAGTGATGCTTATCTAACTAACAGTTTTGTGGAACAAATATCTTTAGGAGTCTCCCTTCATTTTAATTTTCACCAGATTTGTCTTATCACAGATAGTAGCTATTGTTTCAAGGAATTTACTTCCCACTAGTTCTTTTGCAAACAGACTTCACTCCCTTTTACAAGCAGATCTTACCACTATCCTCCCTTTCCCACTATCCTCAACCACATTAAGGTTCACCTTACAGGTTGGAACACAAAACAAACTCACATGAAATAAATTTTCACATAGGACAAACTTTAAATTCTTATGTATTTTAGATCACTGGTTCCCAAATCTACCTGCTCATCAAAATCACCTGGGGAGTTTTAGGGGTTTTTGGGGTATTTTTTAGTAGATTCCTGGGCTCCACTCCAGACCTATCTCAAAACAGAATTTTGGAAGTACGGCTCAAGAATCTATATTTTAAATAAATTTTCATATAATTTTTTGAAAAACCTTTCCAGTTGATTTTGAAGATTAGCTGAGCTTGGGAGCCACTGTTATAAACTGTAAACAATTTAGAAATTCAGGAACCATAAATCTGTCAGGACTGAGCAGTAAGGGAAAGCTCTGTGGCATAAGTGAGATTTGACTGAGCAGAACAGGCCATCAAATGTAGCAGACTGTAAACTGACAGGCAGAGCAAGGGCATGAGTTTTCCAGAAATGAGCAATAATCTGACAAAAGTAAGAAGCAACACAAGCTGGTACATTTGTGGTCCTAGGAGATGATGAGACTCACCAGAAAGCAGAGAGGGTGTAGTGAGAAATGACAGGAAGTAAGTTAGACAGGGAAGCACCTTACAGTTAATTTCAGTAAGTAATAGTAGTTCAGGCTTCAAGATGGATGAGTGTGACACAAAGAATAGAATAAAGGGAGTCATGACCCGCCCTGAGTTTTAGCCCAGCTCTGAACTAGCTAAAGCCCCTACACAGGTGATGCTAGCTATGACTCTGGGCAAAAGGAGATTTTATCCAGATTTGTGATTCTCAGTAAAATAAAAGGACAGACCTAAATGGCATCTAAGATTTCTTGCAGATCTAACCTTTATGATTCTATTTTTAAATAAGTCCTACTATTTCAACATTTCCAATGAGTCCCTTTAAGCACTCTTTGCTGTTCTTTGAATTTTACTTCTCTCCATTATGGAGAGAATAAAGTGCCAAGTAATGTGGGCAATGGCGGGTGATTTTCTTCATTAATCTCACAATAGGAAGTCCTGCATCTACGTTCCAATAGCAATCAACCTGGAACAATACGCACCTTTCTCCAAGGTTTGCTCTAGAGACTTTGGACCTTAATACAGATTTTTTTACCGAGATAAAGCCTTACAAAAACACACAAAAAAAGATGGATTCATATGCCACACTGACCTAGAAGAATAAAACTCTGCAACAAATGTGTTAGATAAATCTGATGTGACAAGCACTTCTGTGGTAGTAGCCATTTTACCCAAGGGACTTAGTGATATATGAAGACTAATATACTCACGGGATAAAGACTACAACCTTCTATTTCCAAGTACACTTGGCACAAACCAAAATCAATTTTCTCCTCTCCTTAAAGTTAGTTCCATCTGTCAAGATCCATCCCTCTTTGGCCTCATCTCTCAGCCATGTCCCTTTTTCCATCATATTATTTAATGACTACCATTGCAAATCACAGAGATAAAGATTCAACAGAAGATAAAATGTTGTTGCTGAAATAGAGAATTTGATATTATTCACTTTAAAACTGTCTTGCTGAGAGCTCATGAGATTATTCCTATGATTCTCAGGAACAATTATTTTATGATTTTCCGTAAAGTATAGAATAATGTCCAAAGGAGATTTCAAGGAGAAGGAATTATGATGAAGGTGTACAAACGAAGCAAAAAGCAAGATGAAGTTAATAAAGCCTCTTTTCCTTAAGTCTGTTTAGTGCTATAACTCTGTACTATGTTAGGAATATCTGATGGCTTATCCAAGTTCCAAATAAAAGGCTTACAGGATAAAACCTGTAGAGGAAACATAATGATTTACTCAGGAAGCCCAGTTCTATTCCTCTTATACGATGTGTGTCCTGACAAATGATCTCTTTAAAAGTAGTGCCAGGATGTAGTGGAACTTGACTTCCTATTAAAAAATCCCCAGGTAAAGAGCACCTGTACCAAACCCTTAATTGTTCACTGACATGTTTATTAGGTTTAAGGGTTTAAATATATATTTTTTTAATTATAGTAATATTATATCCATATTATATATATTATTATTAATTTATATAAAATAAAGTTTCAAAAGCTAACAAGCTGGTAGATGAAGGAAATATTGCAAAACAATAAAAGCCAGTATACATCTATTACAATGGACATAAAGCTGACCTCATATGTGGTGAATAATCGTCTTTCTTAGCTGTAAGTCATCAGAGATAGTTTTGTAGAAAATCAGATTTTAAGTAGACTTTGAGGGATCAGCAAAGCTAAAGATCTTAATATTTTGAGGGTACCCTCTGAGTATCGTGTCAATTATACCACCTCAGTGGATCTTACATTTGTTCCCTTCTCTCCAGCTGCTCTGCCGCTGCCCTAGTTGCAGCCATCATCATCTCTCACCTCAATGACTGCAACAGCCTCTTTTCTTCTTCCACTTTGGCCCAATCCAACCCACTGATTGTGTCTGCCCACTTTCTGTCCTGGAATATACCAAGTGCTTTCTACCTCATTGCCCTTGTCTGTAGTTTTTACTGCTGTCGAGTGTTTGGCGCATAGTAGCTACCCAATAAACATGTGTTAAATCAATGAATAATTGTTTCTTCTTCTAGTTTGTAAGCTCCGCAAGGTCAGAGACCATATACGTTTTATTTCCCACTGTATTCCCAGAAGCTAGCCTAGCATATAACAGATAGTAGGCCTTCCATAGATAGTTATTGAAGGAAAAAAGGAAAGAGAGGGAGGGAGGGAGGGAGGGAAGGAGGGCGGGAGGGAGGGAAGGAGGGCGGGAGGGAGGGAAAGACTAAGCAAACACCAAATCTGCTGCACGAGTTTTGCTTTAAGGACATGTTATTATCCATGTCACAATTATAATAATTCTTAGTTCCCTTTGGAAGCATAATAACACTATAACTCATTGTGGAATAAAGACAGGAATGCCTATGTTGGTATTTGCCCTATTAAAATTGTTTTATAACTAGTGTCTATTTGACTAAATGTGCTGTTTTGAAAAATAATGAACAGTAATAAAAATTCCATAATTGCATCTAAATTAGTCCCAAAGCATTATCACTAATACCTACTGTCTGTACTTTCAAATGCTAACTAATAACTAAATATGCATGTCTTCAGCCATTTTAACAAGGCTTTTACTTGAATATTAAAAAGACAAGGTACGTGATAGAAACTATCTTATTAACATCCATGAACAGTAGTTTGATTCCTATAAAATAATTGCATATACTCAGAGAAACATCATGTTTCTAATGCTGGAGGTAATATTACTTCAGTGACACTATCGAAATGAATTGTTCTTTTTTTTATTACAGCTAGACATATGCCATTATCTGTTGGATTTAACAAACATGCACCATCGAAGCTGTTTCATATTTAGTACCCCAGGGTATACCATGTAGTAATAATGTATTATGAAAAGAAAATTGTTTTACACTCTTTCTTGTAAATTATTCTCTCTTTCCCATTCTCCATGTGTTGAGATTTATTTAAAGTATCTTTTTTTTTTTTTTTTTTGCAGTACGCGGGCCTCTCACTGCTATGGCCTCTCTCGTGTGGAGCACAGGCTCCGGATGCACAGGCTCAGCGGCCATGGTTCACCGGCCCAGTCGCTCCGCGGCATGTGGGATCCTCCCGGACTGGGGCACGAACCCGCATCCCCTGCATCGGCAGGTGGACTCTCAACCACTGTGCCACCAGGGAAGCCCTAAAGCAACATTTTTTAAGCACAGAGATGTGCATGGCACTTGATCAAAGTTAATAACAAAATTATACTTTGTTAGCTTACTAAGAACTTAAAATACAGTATAAAACAATGTAAACAGAGAAAACAGGTTGAGAAGTTCTTTTGGTTTTGGGGGGTTTTTTTGGTGTAATATCAAGAGAGCTGCAAAGACCTCTTTGGGGTAAAGAATTTAAAAGCATATTATATAGTTTGTGGGGTATACATAAGATCTGCAAAGTTTGGCTTATGCAACACAACAGAAATTTCAATTTCATAAAGAATTCCATAAACTGTTTTTCAGAAAAACAAAAACTGAATTTACTGTAAGATAAAAATAAATGCAACTTGAATGAAGGAAACTGGAACTAAAGTTTCCTAAAATTAGATACTCTGTGATTTTGTTTTAAGAGTACTGATCCAGTTTTTATGAAGCAAGGCTTCTCCGAGGATAGTACACTGCCATCTTAGGAGGAGTTATTTCTCTGGGATGATAGTTGAACTAAATAATTCTCTTTGCTGTCAATTTTTATGATTATTTTGATGATCTTCTGTTGATATGTTAATCATACAGTCCTATTATAGCAAACTATACAGTTTCATTCTTTGCTTTTCTTCCTGACCATTAAAAACAACAGTGTACATGATTTTCTAAAATTCAGTAAGTTTACAAATTAGTCTTTCTATACCAATTTTAATAACTTTCTTCTAACTAGTGAGAAAATTGAAAAATACAGAAGAGCTCTAAAATATCACCATTATTCTGCCTCCGAGAGTTAATCACTGGTAACACTTTCACATATCCTTTTCTATTTAATGCATTTTAAATAGTCATTCATGCAATAAATCAACAAACATACATCAATGCCTGCTATGTGCTTGTCATTATTCTAGGTATTAGCAATACTACTATGACCAGGACAGTTAGGATGCCTGCTCCCATGAAATTAACATACTGGTAATAGAGATAGATTAAAAACACATATAAATATATAACATAGTAGTGTAAGTACTCTGAAGAAAAAGGATATCAGCTAAAAAGTGTCATTTGCAGAAATGGGAACGCTGGGAAAGGAATACATTGAAGGGAATCAAGAGTCTGGTTTTAGACATGTTCAGTTTACAAGGACTATTAGACCATCTGGGTATTCACAGTACCATATTGTTTTTAATAGTTTGAGATCTGCTTCTTCTCTTGGCCTTTTATGGGTATTTTCCCTTTTTAAAATGCATATTTCTATATGGTAGTCTTAAAAACTTACCTAGAAATCGACCTATTGCTGAATACTTGTTTCCTTTTTTATAACTATAAATGTCAGCAGAAATTCTTTGACATACATATTTATAAAAATGCCTGATTATTTTGTTATAGTAATTCCTAAACATAGAAATATTTGGTTGAAGGATATGCACATTTTAATGTTTTTTGCTTATATCGTCACTTTTTTCTCTAGAAAGATTATGCCAATTTTCACACACACTAATTTGCCACTCAGTATTTTATCTTTTCTTCAAAAAAAAAATAAAGTATTTCTTTGCTATGTTTGATATATTATAAAAATTATAGCTAAAACTTATTGCGAAATTATTACTTGGCAATGCTGTGCTATTCACTTACATGTATCATTTCACTTGAAAGTTAAGAAATCTGAAGTTTTAAACAGCTAAATAAATCGCCAAAAGTCACTCAGCTATTAATTAAGTCAGAGCTTAGATTTAAATTCAACCCATCTGATTTCATGAACTTTTTCTATTAAATCATGACACTATAAGCAATTTAATTAACTAATGATTGATGGTTGGCAATTTGTGTTTGACAACTGTGATATTAATATATTTATGTTTATAGGGTTTTTTGTAATTTTGATGGTCTCAATTTATACATGCATTTATTTGTTCTATACCATGATAGACTCTATAGAAATGATGTTGAGTGAAAACTGACAGGAGCTTTCACCTCACAGAGAACACAGCCCAGAGCAGGAAAGATAGTGAACTCAGGTTAGAGAAAGAACTATAGGAAGGGTCAAGCAAAGATTTGTTTTTTAAATCCGTTCCCAGTACTGACAACTCTGGAAGATCAGGGCCAAGTCTGCTGCTTGAAAGGACCCTTGGCTGGACTCTATAATAGAAGTTGAAGAACCCTAAGCCCTGTGGCTCAACAGGAAATCCTACTCTTAAGTCCTAAAAGTCAAATCTGAGTTATGGAGCAGCCACAGGACAAGTGTATTGTTGCCAAGCAGGGATTAGGGTGTAATGAAGTGGCTTCCTGGGTTGGAAGGTGTAATGATTAATTTTATGTGTTAACTTGACGGGGCTAAAGGATGCCCAGATACCTAGTAAAACGTTATTTCTGGATGTGTCTGCGAGGTCATTTCCAGAAGAGATTAGCATTTAAATTGTCGAACTGAGTAAAGCAAATGGCCCTCTCTCTCTCCAGTGTGAGTGGTCATCACCCAATCTGTTGGGGGCCTAAATAAAACAAAAAAGCTGAGGAAGGGTGAATTCACTCCTTCTCTGCTTGAGCTGAGACATTCATCCTCTCCTACCCTGAGACTGGCGTTCCAGGTTCTTGGGCTTTTGGACTTACACTGGGACTTACATCATCAGCCCCCTGATTCTCAGGCCTTGCAACTCAGACTGAATTATACCACTGGCTCTCCTGGTTCTCCACCTTGCAGATGACAAATCATGGGACTTCTCAGCTTCCACACCCATGTGAGCCAATTCCTATATTAAATTTCCCCATATATATTTTGATATATTCTATTGGTTATGCTTCTCTGGAGATGTGTGACTAATACAGAAGGGCATAAAAATATGAGCATGTGGAAACTAGCAGGACCCCCACCCAGCAGGCCACATGAACCAGCAGACGCAGGGCGCACCTTCGTGTGGGATAAGGAAAGCACACAGTAGGTCATCCACTTTACCAAGATACCTTCTGCCCTCTCTAGTTAACAGCTTCCTTTCTACAGACCCACTAACCTGCAGGCGTCTTGCATTTCCACAGCTTGGAAAAGTAGCATTACAGAGAGGAAAGCAGAGTCCCTAAATCACCAAAATGACCTTTGATCAATCACATCATCAGAGACTGAAAAATATGCAATTAGAAATGATTTCCTGGGGGAAAAAAACAAATTGAAAAATCCCAGGAAAGGAACACAGGTGTTAACAAACAGCTAAAAGAGCAGACCTGAGCATCTTCAACACACTGAGGAGTTGTTCTTATCAGCTGCTTAGTGTGAAGAAAATCCAAGTTTTCCAGAAGATCACTGTATAGTCTCTATAGTGTTGTATTTATACTTATCTAGCTAATGTAGAGTCAAGTGTATGTAGTTTCATTAGAAAACATGAATTCAATCATTCTCATCGAATCCTTTCGTCCGCTTCGTAAAATCCAAACTAAGATCTCCCCACACACAACTATTCTTTTTTAATACAGATTCCCAAACAATGAAGTCCAAGATTCTGGCACCTAAAATGAATAGAACCAGATGCATAACCTCTCTCACAGAATGTTGTCTTCAGGTTTATTTCTCCTGGGCATGCGTAACTACCCTTTCATGTGCGTCATTTCATTTCTTCCCTACAACAGTCTCATTGGAAAAGATATGCTGGAATAGATATTATTAAGCTCCCATTAAAAATGAGGAAATGAGACTCAAAATGGATGACTTGTCCAAGGTCACACAACTATTAAATGAGGCCTGGAACCCTGGCTCCTGTTCAACCACAATGCCTGTTCTTTTTCATATCATCAGACTTTACGTTCTTCATCATGATTTTGAAGTTTAAAATAAAAGCATTATATTGGGACTCTCAAGTTCAATAAGCTTATCATCAAACTTGCTTTTTAAATTAGAGGTACCATATCTTAGACTTGGATTTTGCATTGTTGGGGAATTAGAAAGATCTGTATTTTTTTACAAATACAGATTTTGGTATTAGAAAGATTTGTATTTTTTTTATTTATTTTATTTTAATTATTTTTATTTTTGCCTGCACTGGGTCTTCGTTGCTGCACATGGGCTTTCTCTAGCTGTGGTGAACGAGGGCTACTCTTTGTTGCAGTGCGTGGGCTTCTCATGGCTGTGGTTTCTCTTGTGGCAGAGCACCGGCTCTAGGCGCGCAGGCTTCAGCAGTTGTGGCTTGCGGGCTCTAGAGCGCAGGCTCAGTAGTTGTGGCGCACGGGCTTTGTTAGTCCATGGCATGTGGGATCTTCCCGGACCAGGGCTCAAACCCATGTCCCCTGCTTTGGCAGGCAGACTCCTAACCACTGCGCCACCAGGGAAGCCCAAGATTTGTATTTTTGTTTCAATTATTTCTTTCACACTGCCTTTTTCTAATAACCTTAGTCCCTGTCCCTTCTTTGCATGCTATTTGTTTACTAGTGGGACGAATATTGAAATTAGGCAGTAACCTCTTCTTCTACTTCCTCTCTTTCATTTCCAGAATAATTTGAAGTATATTTTTTAATTCTCAGTTAATAACTATAAAGCTACCAATAAGTTTACCCTGCTTACCATATATTCTTCTGCTTTTCCTGACATTTTTAACAATTGTAATGTTTCAAAACATAATATATTGCCCCTCTTATGTCCATTATTTACTTAGTTCTACAGGCAAATATGCAGTGTATGTAGAACACTCTCAATTTCTTACCCAGTCATTTTTGTTATCTGAACTTGTTCTCTAGTAGATTCTATGGGAAGGTTTATAATAACAATATTTCCAGAGTTCTATTATATAGAGCTTTCCCGAGGATTTTATGTTTGAAGGTCAGTATTTAACTGGATATAAAATGCTTGGCTCACATTTTATTCAAATATGTTACCCCATTATCTTCGGGCATAAAATGTTGATATCAAAAATTTTTATATAAATCTGACATTCTTTTCTTAATAAATGCCTTGGTCTTTTTGCCTAAATAACCGAAGAATTCCCCGCCCCCAATTCTACTTATGCTGTTTGATCATAGTTTGTATTATTTTCTTAATTTTTAAAAATCATTTTGAAATACTAGGTTAACTTTTTCATGTTTTGTGGGCATTCTTTCTTTTCTGGAAGAGTATTATTCTCTCTATTTCTCTATTTTTTTTAATAATAATAACTTATATGGAATGTGATCATGGTCCAATCTTGTTGCTCATAGGAGGAATGGGCCAGGAAAACTTCCCTAGCTTCACTCTCTACAGTTCTTTCTTCTGTTGTTAGCATGAAGTGTTAAAAACTACGGCTGTGTATCTTCTGAGATATGCCACCCCTGCTCCCTCCTCCCTTTTCTATCTGACATTTCTCTCCTCTGCCCTAGTATTCTTGTCCTCTCAATTTAGATTCTACTCCCAGCAGCTGTCTCTGTGGGGTGGGGGTGAGAGAGAGCTCTGTCCTAGAAGAGATTTAGTTGATTGGTATTATGAGTTCATCAGGCCCAGACCATTCCAGCACCATCCAATTTTACACGGTCACCTTATACTCATGTGTGAACTGGGAACTAGTAAAGCCTCCTCTCAGTTTTCATTGCTGTTTCTCAGTTTGGCTTTCCATAGTCACTGGGGACTCCTCTATTTGAGATGAACACCTACTGGTAATTTGTTTCCTGAAGTTCCATTACCTCTCTTCTGCTTCATTACACACAACTGCTGATGCTACTCTGGTCTTGCTGCTGTCTGTGGTTTGGCCTTATCCTTTTTTATTTCTGAGGTTTGTGGAGATAATTCGTTACTTCATTTTTTGGTAGATGTTGCCAATGAGTTTTTGGTTTTGCTATCCTAATTGCTCTGTTTTTATGGGGGAAATTCAGGGAGTTTAAAAAACTACCCCACCACTGCTGCCAACTTTTCTCTGAGTTCTCTATCAACATGGGATTCCCTTCTTCTCAACCCCAATCCACATTATCCTCTATCCAGCACTCAACTGTTCTCTCAATAGCACTTGTTTTTCAATTGTTTACTGCTTCTCTCCTTCCCATTTCAATATAATCTCTGTAACAGCAGAGACTGTTTCATTCATTACTATAACCCCCAGCATACAGCACAGAGATTTCCACAGCAAGCACGTGATAATACCTATGAATGAATAAATAAATGAATGGACGGTCAATGTCAGTGCTGTTAATCTACATCTATAGAGAATGAAACTTTCTTTCCTTAAGCTTTCAGTATCCTTGCATACAATCTTCCATCAATTTAAAAGATTTATTCTAATTTGCATTAAAAGTTATGATTATTTTTTAAATCTTTAAGATAATTCATATAATCTTTATGTTCAGAAATTTTATTAAGCACACAAATAAAAAGGTGTAATCCATATATTTTATAAGAAAATAGGCAATGATTTACAGTTCCTAGTTTTTATACTTCATAAAAATTTAGAAAAGAATAAAAAATAGTTGGTCACAGAGGCTGTAAAAACTCTCCCTGTGGCTTTGAGAGCCTTGTTTACTGCTCACTGGTCGCTATGACAATGCTACCATAAATAACCCCAGATAGATTACTATGTATAATCACAGAAGACATGCATATGCATGAGTCACCTATCAGCTCTCCAATCCCATCATTTCCAATACCTGTCAACATGTCATCAAGGACTCTCTGAGTCTGTGACACAACAAAATTTATTCTCTCAAAAAATTATGCAGGGCTTCCCTGGTGACACAGTGGTTAAGCATCCACCTGCCAATGCAGGGGACACAGGTTTGAGCCCTGGCCCAGGAAGATCCCACATGCCACAGAGCAACTAAGTCCGTGCGCCACAACTACTGAGACTGTGCTCTAGAGCCTGCGAGCCACAACTACTGACCTGCGTGCCTAGAGCCCGTGCCCCACAACAAAAGAAGCCACTGCAATGAAAAGCCCAAGCACCGCAACAAAGAGTATCCCCTGCGCGCTGCAACTAAAGAAAGCCCACGTGCAGCAACGAAGACCCAATGCAGCCAAAAATAAATAAATAAATTTTTTTAAAATCATATTAAAATTCACTCAAAATTGTCTTTCCAACCAATGACAGGTATATGGGGGGCAGTTACTCCTTGTGTATAATCAGATGCTGAAAAACTGTAACAAACAGGGAATACATTAAAAATAAAATGAGGAATGAATATTATCATAAGGATGAGACAGAGGATAGTGAAATGGCTGTTTCCACGTAATCTGTCTACTCTAGCCCTTCTCATAAGGGCATCTCACACATTAAGAAGGGACAAGAAAGCAAGCAATTAAACATGTCATCCCCCTTTCCCTTTAGTGTTTAATTTGTAACAACTTTCCGTTTCCTTCTAAATGAGAGTTGATTATTCAAGGGAATGCTGGCTGCATTGTACATGACTTTGACTTGGCCCAGACTAGCATTAATCAGCCAATGTATCAACACTGAAACTCACAGGTTCAACAAGATGGAAAAGGAACATTTTCACAAGGGTTCAGTGAGGCTGCCTGTGTGAGCATTCCATTCACTGACAGTAACAAGATCAATGAATATAGTCACCTGGATGGTGTGTCCGTTACCCTCAAGCTGATTTTCAAATACTGCTAATCAAGGAGCCAAAAATCACAAAATGAAACATATCATATCTAATGTCTATATAGCAACAGACTTTGTCTATTAGGAAATGTGGGAAATGCTTCATGTTTTACTTCTTAATTTTTCAGGTCTTCATTATAAGGGGTGGCTACCCTAACTGCCTTTGTGATGTAAATCTATTTTGACTATTAGCTCTGACCTTCTTAAGGAGCTCCCAAATTTTCCCATGTCTGCTCCTTTTGCTCACAGAACTCCATGATCAGTATTTATAACCCAAGAAGTATTAAGCCAAGTGGACATTTTCCTTCAAGGTTATCCAGTTACTCAAAGAATGCACTTAGCTCTCTCATCTCCCACCACACCCCCTCCTATGGCCTTGTCTCCAGACTCACATAGCTGCTCATCTTCCCTTAAACACACTGTGTGACTCTGTGAGCTGCTCATTGTATTAATCTACTCAGGCCACCACAACAAAATGCCATAGGCTGGGTGGCTTAAAGAACAGAAATTTACTTTCTCACTTTCTGGAGGCAAAAGGTCCAAAATCAAGGTGTCAGAAAATTCAGATTCTTGTGAGAGCTCTCTTCCCAGCTTGCAGATGACTGCCTTCTTGCTGTGCCCTCAAACGAATTTATTCTGTGAGCACACGGACAGAAAGAGAGCTCCAGTGTCTCTTTCATTTCTTATAAAGACACCTGTCCTATAAAAGTCCCACCCTCTGACCTCAGTTGACCTTAATTACTTCCTTAAAGGCCCTATATTCAAATATAGTCACGTCGGGGGTTAGGGCTTCAACATATGAATTTGGTGGGAACACAATTTAGTGGATAACACTCATGTGCTACCACCAACCGAGAAAGTTCTTTCCTCTCTTTCTCCCTGAGAGACATTCCACTCAAGCCTCCAGATTCTGCCTAAATGTTATCATCTCCAAGAAACCTTCTCCAATTCCGTTCAGGAATAATTTATTACCATGATGCCATTTCATTTTCCCTCATATTATTTGTTAGTAGCTTATATGCCTCTCTTCACTAATATACTATGAATTCCTTGGAAACAAGGACTCTATCAGACTCATTGTACATTGCCCATAACACCCAGCACAGCCTTCTGTGTCACAGTCATTCACTCTTTCTGTTTCTGTAGTGCCTAGCACGTGACTATACACAATAGGCACTCAATAAAGGAATAAATGAACTTTCTTTTTCTTTCTGCTACTCACACTTTCCCCAATTCCCCTTTAGTCCTTTTTGTCCTCTTTCTGAACTCTTCTTTCCCTTTTTCCTTTCCACAACATTAACATTTTTTCAAGCCCCCTAAAAGTATAGTTTGCTCTCTCTTCCCTGATTTCCTCTACTGTATGCTTTGCAAAAAAAGAAATACAAGAAGAAAGGCTTCAGATATGATTCCCAAAGTCTGCCTGCATCCCAGACCTCTCTGCTGAGTTTCAGTCCTGCATGCCCATATCCCTGCTTGACACCTCTACTGGCTGTCCCACATGCAGCCCAAGTACAACAACCCATCTACGCATAAGTCACCCCACATCAAATCAGTCTCCAAATCCTACAGATTAGACTGCCTCAACATTTCCCTTTCTGCCACTTCCTTAATTGAGCCTGGTATGCTACTTGCCAGGATGATGATAACAACAATGGTGGGTGTGAGAGTAAGGCGGTGGTGGTGGTGGTGATGATGACTGATGTTAATGATGATCATGATGACAATTACTTCAGCAACAACTTAATTATTTTGCCCAATGTGGGTCTAGGCTCATTCCCACCACTCCCCTATATTTTCTTTTTGATCCCACCAGTCCAAAAACAACTCCCCAATTACATGTGATATTTCATGCCATGTCTCTATACACTACCCCCCCAGCCAGCAGTATCACCCTCCACCTTCTGGATCAAGTTAATTCTCACTCATCTTTCAAAACTTAAGTTAAATTGCCACTTCCTACAGGAAGACTTACAGGATATCCTTTGTAGCCAATGGCACTGCAAGCAATACCTCCCACTTGTGTTGGGATAAAATTTGGAAAGATAAGCTAAGGGTTTTCCTTGCTGACTCCTGACTTTCCTCTTCTGAGTCAGTGGTCTTCACTGCCCCAAGAAAAGGAATGTAAACACACACACACACACACACACACACACACACACACACACACAACAGAAACTAAAGAGTCACCTGACTTTATAAATAGAAATTGGATATCATGTTTTTTCCAATCACAAATTTGAATTATCCAGAGTGTATGAGAACTTGGGCTAAATTTTTAAAATACAAAACTTCATATTCGATCATATCAGATATCATTTTCCTACTTACATAGAATAAGCAGAGACCCTTCTATATAACTCTTTCTGGGTGAAACAAAGAAATGAATGAATCTCAACTGAGAGTCACTCTAACACCACTAAAATGTTCTTGAAACTGCCATAACTACAGTTAGTCTCAAAATAAGTTTAAAAGCAATAAAATATCTTAAATAGTTGCAAGGTAGTCATCTTTGGGTCACATCCTTCAGAAAAAACCAATAACATATAAGCTTCAGTACGATTGTGAGATCTGCAACTGCCACTGATGACGCACATGGCTCCTCGAGCAGTTTCATCAATGTTTATAAGCACTAAATGATGAGACAGATTACCAATACCCAGGGCCTGAAATGTAATCAATACTACAACATAGACACTAGGCTTATTATGTTTCAAAGTGGCCAGGTTTAAAGGGTAACAGCAGAATACTAAAACAGTTCTTTATTTACCTTTGTGGGGAGACATGGAAGAAACCCTTAACAAATGGGATAAGACACAGCTGCACGAGCAAGAACAAAGTTTGTCTGAGCAGCCCCTCTTGGCTCAAGGACTGCACTATACCTAAGAGTTGAGATTTGCTGAAAAACACCAGTGCAGGCAGACCAGCCCACAGCAGTGAGGAATGTGGGGGATATGGGTTCTATCTGACTAAGATTTCAAGCTGACCACTCATCACTGTACATAAACTGCCTGATAAAAACGCACCTAAGAGAAAGCTATTCAAGTGTCAAGGATTTTGTGTGGATTTGTTCACCTAGCAATTTATTTTGAAAAAAATCTATATTCTCACTGATTAATAATTGGATTTTTTTAATTTTAATCTACAAATGACTTTCAAAATAACGTCTGATTGTGCTCAGCCTACGTAATCTTTCACAAATTGATTCTCTAAGGTAGAAGAAAACTAAGAAGCCATGTTGCAAAGAACAACAGACTTCAGTTATGACTACTCAAGCAAGCCAGAAACTAACCTTCTGGGAGCAGAGTGTGGAAACGTTCTCACAGCCTCCATTATATGTGTGAAAAGTACTTGTAAGCCATGCGTCACCTTTCCACACAAAGAGTAAAGAGATCCATATACATTATATAATAAAGGTAAGTTTTAAATGACAGGACTGATTTTCTTATACAATTTACAGTAACTCTCACTGCTTTGTAATTACACTAGGTATACTTTGAATTACAAACCTCAATACCAAACAACCTTAATTTGCATCATGAGCTATAGATTACCAAGTACTTTCATATACATTATCTCAAGTGGTCCTTAAAACATTACCCTGAGATATATTATCTCTAATTTCAGCTGAAGAAACTAAAGTTCAGAAGGTTAAGTCGCTTGCCCAAGGTCATGCAGTTGGTGTAGTCTGGGCCAGAGCTTTGCCATAACATCTAATTGCAGCCCTTTTTCCAATGCACCACTGCTGCCTCCATATATATATATATGTCTATCCAACAACACCTGCATGCCCAATACTATGAATCCACCTCTTCAATAAACACTTACCGATCATCTACTCTGTGCTTAGCACTATGTTAAATGCTGGATATTCACATCCGCAGATTCAACCAACCACAGATGGAATTCTGGTTGGTTGAATCCCTAGGTTCAGAATCCGCAGATCTGGAGGGCTGACTGTAGTATGCCATTTCACATAATGGAGCATCCTCAGATTTCAGTATCCACAGGGGGCTTGGAACCAGTTCCCCACAGATACTAGGAAACTGTAATGATGAGTCCCATAAACAAGGACCACAGCTGTTCTCCAGGCTAACTGCGAAGCACTACCTCATCAGAGAAAATATTACATAACTTTTTAGGCACTTGGACTCAAAATATTGGGTACTTTTCTTCATGCTAAAAAGTGTATTACAGAATGTAATCTGTCTAGGGTAGTCTGAAAAAGGGTTTTTCCCAACATGTATAAACATGGGCATTTATAAGATTTTTACATAAAATTAATAAATTCAAGCCGAAAAGTTCTGGGCATCCAAAGATGACTCAGAGAGGGGAGCTTCAAGATGGCGGAAGAGTAAGATGTGGAGATCACCTTCCTCCCCACAAATACATCAGAAATACATCTACATGTGGAACAACTCCTACAGAAGACCTACTGAACGCTGGCATAAGACCTCAGACTTCCCAAAAGTCAAGAAACTCCCCATGTACCTGGGTAGGGCAAAAGAAAAAAGGAAAAACAGAGACAAAAGAATAGGGACAGGACCTGCTCCTCTGGGAGGGAGCCGTGAAGGAGGAAAGGTTTCCACACACTAGGAAGATCCTTCGCGGGCGGAGACTGCAGGTGGCGGAGGGGGGAAGCTTCGGAGTCGAGGAGGAGAGCACAGCAACAGGGTGCGGAGGGCAAAGCAGAGAGATTCCCGCACAGAGGATCGGTGCCAACTGGCACTCACCAGCCCAAGAAGCTTGTCTGCTCACCCGCAGGGGAGGGCGAGGGCTGGGAGCTGAGGCTCGGGATTCGGTCGGATCCCAGGGAGAGGACTGGGGTTGGCTGCGTGAACATAGCCTGAAGGGGGCTACTGCGCCATAGCTAGCCGGGAGGGAGTCCGGGAAAAGGCTGGAGCTGCCGAAGAGACAAGAGACTTTTCCTTGCCTCTTTTGTTTCCTGGTGCCTGAGGAGAAGGGATTAAGACCGCTGCTTAAAGGAGCTCCAGAGACGGGCGCGAGCCGCGGCTATCAGCGCAGACCCCAGAGACGGGCATGAGACGCTAAGGCTGCTGCTGCTGCCACCAAGAAGCCTGTGTGCTAGCACAGGTCACTCTCCACACCTCCCCTCCCGGGAGCCTGTGCAGCCCGCCACTGCCAGGGTCCCGGGATCCAGGGACAACTTCCTCGGGAGAACACACGACACCTCAGGCTGGTGCAACGTCACACCGGCCGCTGCCGATGCAGGCTCGCCCCCCATCCGTACCCCTCCAGTCTGAGTGAGCCAGAGTCCCTGAATCAGCGGCTCCTTAAACCCCGTCCTGTCTGAGCAAAGAACAGATGCCCACACAGAGGCGGGGGCCAAATTCAAAGGTGAACCCCAGGAGCTGTGTGAACAAGAACAGAAGGGAAGTCCCTCCCAGCAGCCTCAGGAGCAGTGGATTAAATCTCCACAATCAACTTGATGTACCCTGCATCTGTGGAACACCTGAAAAGACAACGAATCATCCCAAATTGAGGAGGCAGACTTTGGGAGCAACGATATGTATTTCTTTTTCCATTTTTCTCTTTTTGTGAGTGTGTATGTGTATGCTTCTGTGTGTGATTCTGTCTGTATAGCTTTGCTTTTACCATTTGTCTGTCCATTTTTTACCATTTGTCTGTCCATTTTTTTTGTTCGTTTTTCTTGCTGTTTTTTTTTTAGTATAGTTTTTAGCGCTTGTTATCATTGGTGGATTTGGTTTTTGGTTTGGTTGCTCTCTGCTTTCTTTTTTTTAAATTACTTTTTAAAATATTTTTAATAATTTTTTTTATTTTTTATAACCTTATTTTATTTTATTATATTTTACCTTCTTTCTTTCTCTTTTTTTCTCACTTTTATTCCAAGCCATGTGGATGACAGGCTTTTGGTGCTCCAGCCAGGCATCAGGGCTGTGCCTCCAAGGTGGGAGAGCCAAGATCAGGGCATTGGTTCACAGGAGACCTCCCAGCTCTATGTAATATCAAACGGTGAAAATCTCCCAGAGATCTCCATCTCAACGCCAAGACCCACCTCCACTCAACGACCAGTAAGCTACAGTGCTGGACACCCTACCCTATGCCAAACAACAAGCAAGACACAAACACAACCCCACCCATTAGCAGAGAGGCTGCCTAAAATCATAATAAGGCCACAGACACCCCAAAACACACCACCAGACGTGGACCTACCCACCAGAAAGACAAGATCCGGCCTCATCCACCAGAACACAGGCACTAGTCCCCTCCACCAGGAAGCCTACACAACCCACTGAACCAACCTTAGCCACTGGGGGCAGACACCAAAAACAACAGGAATTATGAACCTGCAGCCTGCAAAAAGGAGACCCCAAACACAGTAAGTTAAGCAAAATGAGAAGCCAGAGAAACACACAGCAGATGAAGGAGCAAGGTAAAAACACACAAGACCTAACAAATGAAGAGGAAATAGGCAGTCTACCTAAAAAAGAATTCAGAATAATGATAGTAAAGATGATCCAAAATCTTGGAAATAGGATGGAGAAAATACAACAAATGCTTAACAAGGACCTAGAAGCACTAAAGACCAAGAAAACAGAGATGGACAACACAATAAATTGAATTAAAAATTCTCTACAAGGGATCAATAGCAGAATAACTGAGGCAGAAGAACAGATAAGTGACCTGGAAGATAAAATAGTGGAAATAACTACTGCAGAGCAGAATAAAGACAAAAGAATGAAAATAATTGAGGACAGTCTCAGAGATCTCTGGGACAACATTAAACGCACCAACATTTGAATTATAGGGGTTCCAGAAGAAGAAGAGAAAAAGAAAGGGACTGAGGAAATATTTGAACAGATTATAGGTGAAAACTTCCCTAACATAGGAAAGGTAATAGTTAATCAAGTCCAGGAAGCACAGAGAGTCCCATACAGGATAAATCCAAGGAGAAACACGCCAAGACACATATTAATAAAACTATCAAAAATTAAATACAAAGAAAAAATATTAAAGGCAGCAAGGGAAAAGCAACAAATAACACACAAGGGAATCCCCATAAGGTTAACAGCTGATCTTTCAGCAGAAACTCTGCAAGCCAGAAGGGAGTGGAAGGACATATTTAAAGTGATGAAGGGGAAAAACTTACAACCAGGATTACTCTACCCAGCAAGGAACTCATTCAGATTTGACAGAGAAAGTAAAACCTTTACAGACAAGCAAAAGCTAAGAGAATTCAGGACCACCAAACCAGCTGTACAACAAATGCTAAAGGAACTTCTCTAGGCAGGAAACACAAGAGAAGGAAAAGTACTACAATAACAAACCCAAAACAATTAAGAAAATGGTAATGGGAACATACAAATTGATAATTACCTTAAATGTAAATGGATTAAATACTGCAACCAAAAGACACAGACTGGCTGAATGGATACAAAAACAAGACCCATACATATGCTGTCTACAGGAGGCCCACTTCAGACCTAGGGACACATAGAGACTGAAAGTGAGCAGATGGAAAAAGATATTCCATGCAAATGGAAATCAAAAGAAAGCTGGAGTAGCAATTCTCCTATCAGACAAAATAGACTTTAAAATAAAGACTATTAAAAGAGACAAAGAAGGACACTACATAATGATCAAGGGATCAATCCAAGAAGAAGATACAACAATTGTAAATATTTATGCACCCAACATAGGAGCACCTCAATACATAAGGCAACTGCTAACAGCCATAAAAGGGGAAATCGACAGTAACACAATCAAAGTAGGGGGCTTTAACACCCCACTTTCACCAATGGACAGATCATCCAAAATGAAAATAAACAAGGAAACACAAGCTTTAAATGATACATTAAACAAGATGGACTTAATTGATATTTATAGGACATTCCATCCAAAAACAACATTATACACTCTCTTCTCAAGTGCTCATGGAACATTCTCCAGGATACATCATATCTTGGGTCACAAGTCAACCCTTGGTAAATTTAAGAAAATTGAAATCGTATCAAGTATCTTCTCTGACCATAATGCTATAAGACACGATATCAATTACAGGAAAAAATCTGTAAAAAATACAAACACATGGAGGCTAAACAATACACTACTTAATAACCAAGAGATCACTGAAGAAATCAAAGAGGAAATCAAAAGATACCTACAAACAAATGACAATGAAAACACAACAACCCAAAACCTATGGGATGCAGCAAAAGCACTTCTAAGAGGGAAGTTTATAGCAAAACAATCCTACCTTAAGAAACAAGAAACATCTCAAATAAACAACCTAACCTTACATCTAAAGCAATTAGAGAAAAAAAAAAAAAACCAAAGTTAGCAGAAGGAAAGAAATCATAAAGATCAGAAATAAATGAAAAAGGAATGAAGGAAATGATAGCAAAGATGAATAAAACTAAAAGCTGGTTCTTTGAGAAGATAAACAAAATTGATAAACCACTAGGCAGACTCATCAAGAAAAAAAGGGAGAAGACTAAAATCAATAGAATTAGAAATGAAAAAGGAGAAGTAACAACTGCCGAGATACAAAGGATCATGAGAGATTACTACAAGCAGCTATATGCCAATAAAATGGACAACCTGGAAGGACTGGACAAATTCTTAGAAATGCACAACCTGCCAAGACTAAACCAGGAAAAATTGAAAATATGAACAGACCAATCAAAAGTACTGAAATTGAAACTGTGATTAAAAATCTTCCAACAAACAAAAGCCCAGGACCTGATGGTTTCAAAGGCGAATTCTATCAAACATTTAGAGAAGAGCTAACACCTATCCTTCTCAAACTTTTCCAAACTACAGCAGAGGAAGGAACACTCCCAAACTCATTCTATGAGGCCACCATCACCCTGATACCAAAACCAAAGATGTTCACAAAGAAAGAAAACTACAGGCCAATATCACTGCTGAACACAGATGCAAAAATCCTGAACAAAATACTAGCAAACAGAATCCAACAGCATATTAAAAGTATCATACACCATGATCCAGTGGGGTTTATTCCAGGAATGCAAGGATTCTTAGTATATGCAAATCAATCAATGTGATACACCATATTAACAAATTGGAGAAAAACCATATGGTCATCTCAATAGATGCAGAGAAAGCTTTCAACAAAATTCAACACCCATTTATGATAAAAACCCTCCAGAAAGCAGGCATAGAGGGAACTTTCCTCAACATAATAAAGGCCATATATGACAAACCCACAGCCAACATCGTCCTCAATGATGAAAAACTGAAACCATTTCCACTAAGATCAGGAACAAGACACTCTCACCACTCTTATTCAACATAGTTTTGGAAGTTTTAGCCACAGCAATCAGAGAAGAAAAAGAAATAAAAGGAATCCAAATCGAAAAGAAGAAGTAAAGCTGTCACTGTTTGCAGATGACATGACACTACAGTTACAGAATCCTAAAGATGCTACCAGAAAACTATTAGAGCTAATCAATGAATTTGGTAAAGTAGCACGATACAAAATTTATGCACAGAAATCTCTTGCATTCCTATTCACTAATGATGAAAAATCTGAGAGTGAAAATAAGCAAACACTCATATTTACCACTGCAACA
Source organism: Aethalodelphis obliquidens (assembly GCF_003676395.1). Lineage (NCBI taxonomy): Eukaryota > Metazoa > Chordata > Mammalia > Artiodactyla > Delphinidae > Aethalodelphis > Aethalodelphis obliquidens. The sequence goes on from NW_020837954.1 coordinate 15,062,964, forward strand.
AGAAGAATAAAATACCTAGGAATAAATCTACCTAAGGAGACAAAAGACCTGTATGCAGAAAACTATAAGACACTGATGAAAGAAATTAAACATGATACAAACAGATGGAGAGATATACCATGTTCTTCGATTGGAAGAATCTACATTGTGAAAATGACTATACTACCCAAAGCAACCTACAGATTCAATACAATCCTATCAAACTAACAACGGCATTTTTTACAGAACTAGAACAAAAAATTTCACAATTTGTATGGAAACACAAAAGACCCCGAATAGGCAAAGCAATCTTGTGAAAGAAAAACGGAGCTGGAGGAATCAGGCTCCCTGACTTCAGACTATACTACAAAGCTACAGTAATCAAGACAGTATGGTACTGACACAAAAACAGAAATATAGATCAATGGAACAGGATAGAAAGCCCAGCGATAAACCCACGCACATACGGTCACCTTGTCTTTGATAATGGAGGCAAGAATATACAGTGGAGAAAAGACATCCTCTTCAATAAGTGGTGCTGGGAAAACTGGACAGCTACATGTAAAGGAATGAAATTAGAACACTCCCTAACACCATACACAGAAATAAACTCAAAATGGATTAAAGACCTAAATGTAAGGCCAGACACTATCAAACTGTTAGTGGAAAACGTAGGCAGAACACTCTATGACATAAACGACAGCAAGATCCTTTTTGACCCACCTCTTAGAAAAATGGAAATAAAAACAAAAATAAACAAACAGGACCTAATGAAACTTAAACGCTTTTGCACAGTAAAGGAAACCATAAACAAGAATAAAAGACAACCCTCAGAATGGGAGAAAATGTTTGCAAATGAAGCAACTGACAAAGGATTAATCTCCAGAATATATAAGCAGCTCATGCAGCTCAATATCAAAAACACAAACAACCCAATCCAAAACTTGGCAGAAGACCTGAACAGACATTTCTCCAAAGAAGATATACAGATTGCCAACAAACACATGAAAGGATGCTCAACATCATTAATTATTAGAGAAATGCCAATCAAAACTACAATGAGATATCATCTCACACCAGTCAAAATGGCCATCATCAGAAAATCTACAAACAACAAATGCTGGAGAGGGTGTGGAGAAAAGGGAACCCTCTTGCACTGTTGGTGGGACTGTAAATTGATAACAGCCACTATGGAGAACAGTATGGAGGTTCCTTGAAAAACTAAAAATAAAACTCCCATACCACCTAGCAATCCCACTACTGGGCATATACCCTGTGAAAACCATAATTCAAAAAGAGTCATGCACCACAATGTTCATTGCAGCTCTATTTACAATAACATGGAAGCAACCTAGGTGTCCATCAACAGATGAATGGATAAAGAAGATGTGGCACCTATATACAATGGAATATTCCTCAGCCATAAAAAGAAATGAAATTGAGTTATTTGTAGTGAGATGGATGGACCTAGAATCTGTCATACAGAGTGAAGTAAGTCAGAAAGAGAAAAACAAATACCGTACAGTAACACATATATATGGAATCTAAAAAACAAAAATGAAATGGTCATGAAGAACCTAGAGGCAAGATGGGAATAAAGACGCAGACCTACTAGAGAACGTACTTGAGGATACAAGGAGGGGGACGGGTAAGTTGGGACAAAGTGAGAGAGTGGCATGGACATATATACACTACCAAATGTAAAACAGATAGCTAGTGGGAAGCAGCCACATAGCACAGGGAGATCAGCTAGGTGTTTTGTGACCACCTAGAGGGGTGGAATAAGGAGGGTGGGAGGGAGGGAGATGCAAGAGGGAAGAGATATGGGGATATATGTATATGTATGACGGATTCACTTTGTTATAAAGCAAACACCATTGTAAAGCAATTATACTCCAATAAGGATGTTAAAAAAAAAAGAAAAAAAGATGACTCAGATAACTCCACTGACCCCTCAGAGACACAAAATCTACTAGGAAGACAGTGACATCATCAGCCTTATCAAAAGAGCTAACTTTTTTTTGTATTAACTGTGTGCCAGGCACTGTTCAATGCACTTTACAACTATTAATTTAATCTCATAAAACTCTATGAGTTGGGTAATATTAATATCTGCATTCTACACACAGATAAGGAAACCAAGGCAAAACAAAACTGACACAAACAATGCTAAGTAGTAAAAAGAATAGTTTGGTGTTAAAAACAGTGTTAAAGAAATTTCTGCAAAGTAGATCCTATTTGAGCTGAGCTGCAAAAGATGAGCTGCGCTATGAAAGGTAGAAAGGAAGACATTTCCAGTGGCAAAGCTGAAGTGTTAGCAAGGCTGGAGAGCTACCTCAAATGTGTTTCAAGCTCTTTGGCCTCCCTGTCTTTCTGCTATTCCTTAGCTAGGATTCTCTTCCCTCTTATCCAACTTAGTATATCCACCAGGGCTTACTGGTTAATTGGGCATGGTTGGAAAGAAGAACAAAGTCAAGGATAACTCAAAAATATTTGACTAAAACAACAAGAAAGATGGAGCTGCTATTAACTGAAAAGAAGACTATAGGAAGTTAAGGAAAGTTGAAACAAAAAAAAAAAAAAGGGAAGCCAAAGCTGTGCACCCTACACAGGGAGCTTCTGTCTAGAGAAAGATAAGTCTTTTTTCTAATCTGCATAAAACAAATGTATAGCAGCCCTAGGAAAAATCAAGAGTTTGGTTTCAGGCATGTTAAGGTATTTATTAGACATCCAAGTAAATCTGTCAAGTAAGCAATTGAATACACAAATCTGGAGTTCCCCGAACAGGTCCAGAAAGGAAATATAATTTAGGAGCTGCAAGCTTAATTATACTACTTAAAACCATGAGCCTGGATAAGTTTATTAATGGAGCAGGAAAACATAAAGGAGAGATCTAAGGACTGAGGTATAGAGTATCCAGTGTTAAGAGATCAGAATGATGAAGAGGAACCAGCAAAGATGACCAAGAAAGAATAATGAAGTATCCCAGAAAATTAAAGAAAGAGTGATGTCAAATACCGCTGACTGATCAAGTAAGATAAGGACTGAGAAGTGACCACTGAAGTTAGCAATATGGCAGTCACTGGTGACTGACAAGAGCAGTTCTGGGGAATATTAAGGGAGAAAGCTTGATCTGATTGAGTTTAAGGGAGAATGGGAAGTGAGGAATTGGAGACAGAAAGAAGAAACAACTCTTTAGAAGTTCTGTAAAGGAAAGCACAAATAATGGAGCAGTTGCTGGCAGTGGTATTAACTACCATTATTTTATTGTTGTTGTTGTTTTAAGTTGGGAGAAACAGTTGCCGGTCTGTACACTAATGCAAACAATCCAGTAGCGGAAAGGGAAATGATGATGCAGAAGAAAGAGGACAGAAACAGTGGAGCAATGTCCTTGAGTAGATATAAAAGATGGGATCTAGGGCACAAGTGGGATGATTGCCACAGCTAAAATTACAGACAGTTCCTCCATAATAATGGGAGGAAAGGGGCACTGACGCAGGTAGGCAGGTAGAAGTAGTGATGGGAATGTGGCATATCTATTCTGATTATTGTATTTTCTCGGAGAAATGGAAAGGAAAGTCACCATCTGAGAATGAAGACTGCAAAATACTGTAAGCATTGTTGGCAAAAAAAACACTGAAGTCTGACATACCAAAAAGAAGGAGTTGTCAATGATGTGAAACAACAGAAATCTGCATACACTACAGGGCATGAAAACTGGTAGAACCATTTGGAAAAGAGTGTGATAATATTCAGTAAAGGCAAAGGTATTCATATCCTGTGATCCAGCAATGCCATTCCTAGTTATCTGTCCTAAAGAAATGTGTGCATATGTAACCGTAGCCCCTGTACAAGAATAATTATGGCACGATTGCTCTTACGGTAGGTAGTAAAATTATTCAAAAAAAAAAAAGAAACAACAACCAATCATCAACGTAGTGGTTACCATTAAGGAGAAGGAAGGGGCTGTGACCATGAATGAACATACTAAAAGATTCTCAAGTACCAGCAATGTCCTATTTCTTAATCTGGATGATTTGGTAATCTGTACATATATATTTTATGCACTTTTATACACTGTTCAATTTCAAAATTAAAAAACGTTTTTAATCCCTTAGTCTTGCCACTTTTGATTTATAACTGTCTCACTGGGTAAATATTATATCAATTCAAGATTCTCCCACTCCCCTCCATCTTCCTTCTCCTCTGATGACAACATAATTTCCCAAGGGGGTTACAAGAAATCTTGGCAGCTGAAGAAAGACATCTGGTCCACTAGCATCTATGGTACAGCTCACCCCACCTGGTCACAGGGCATCACGCACTGGCGTCTGATAAATAATGTGTTCAATTCCTGCCTCAACTCCAATCCAGTCTCAAAGGCAGCACATTCTGAATTTTCCTCATTCAGACCCAGGCCCTCTTTTAGCCTACCAGTCCTCTCAGCACTTTTGCATGGCCCTGCAGGTTCAGAAAATCTGAACATAAGGACTAAGTGAGGCTGCCCCAGGCTTACCCACTTCTTCATCCTTTGCTTTCCATCTTCCTGCACCGTGCTTTCGGAAATAAGGCACAAATCTTCATGTTCTGGGCATCTCCCTATAAATATCCACATCTTGCATCCCCCCTATTTTCTAGAAAACTCTCAAATCCCTGGTGTTTCCTATTACCTTTAATTCTGTCCACTTTTGCTTCATGTACTTTGAAGTTCTGCTATTAGGTACACACTTATTTATGACTGTTACATTTTTCTCATGTATTAACCTTTTTAACACTATGGAATCCCCTTTATCTCTTATAATAACCTTTGTCTCAAAGCCTAATTTATCTGATATTAAAACAGTTTACTCAGCTTTCTTATGGTTATAGTTCACATGGTATATCTTTTTCCATTCATTTATTTTCAACCTAATTTAATATTGCCCTACAGATCTGTGAGTCTCTGCTCCTTTTTTTTTAATCTTTTTCTCTCTGTCCTTCAGATTAGATCATTTCTATTGCTCTATCCTAAAGTTCATTGACTTTTACTTCTGTCATTTTTAATCAACTATTAAGCCCATTCAGTGAATTTTTATTTCAGGTATTATATTTGTGAGTTCTAAAATTTATATCCTGTTCTTTTTTGTAATTTCAATTTATTTGCTGAGCTATCCTTATTTACTATAAGTATCTTCCTTTATATCCTTTTCAAGGTTATAATCACTACTTTAAAATATTTGTTTGCTAAATCCAACATCTAGCTACCTTGGGGTCAGTTCTGTATGGGTCACATTTTCTTGTTTCTTCATGTCTAGTAATTTTGAATTCACCTGGACATGATAAATGATAAATTATAGAGACTCTGGATTCTGTTATGTTTCTCCAGAGAGATTTATTTTTGTTTGTTTTGGCAAAAAGTTACCTAGGCTGAACTCAAACTCGAAACTCTGAAATCTCAGCTCAGCTCTCTTATTTAGCCTTTGCTGGGAACCTTAGAGTCATCATGCATATGTGTCATTCAGGGCCCATCTAGATATTTGGGCAATTGTACAAAGAATTTGGGGCTCCCTCTCTGTGGCTCTCTCTTTTCCTGCATTCCTCCCTTACTTTTCAGCTGCTATGGTCACCTCAAATCCTATACTCAGTATAGGTTTTACTCTCTATGGTTTGGTTTCCTAGTGTGCCAGCTGGGACTTACCGCCAGGCTAAAATCTATAAGAAACTGGAAACCCACCCAGTGCTGCTCCCTTACTCTAAATGTCCATATAAAATACATACAAATATGCCTACTTTGGTTTGCTCTTTAACGCCTTCAGATGGTTGTGTTTTCCATTTTATGCAGTGTTTATAGTTATTTGTGGAAGGGTTATTCTGACAGGAGCTTCTAAGCCATTACCAGAAGCAGAACCTAGCACCTACTATTAAAATCCAGGAATTTTGTATCTATTGCCTCTGGTGTTATTGTTGTTGTTTTAAATCTCGACAGAGTCATGAAGAACCTAGGGGCAAGATGGGAATAAAGACACAGACCTACTAGAGAATGAACTTGAGGATATGGGGAGGGGGAAGGGTAACCTGGGACAAAATGAGAGAGTGTCATGGACATATATACACTACCAAACTTAAAATAGATAGCTAGTGGGAAGCAGCCGCATAGCACAGGGAGATCAGCTTGGTGCTTTGTGACCACCTAGAAGGGTGGGATAGGGAGGGTGGGAGGGAGGGAGACGCAAGAGAGAAGAGATATGGGAACATATGTATAACTGATTCACTTTGTTATAAAGCAGAAACTAACACACCATTGTAAAGCAACTATACTCCAATAAAGATGTTAAAAAAAAAAATCTTGACAGAAACTCAATGAAGTCTTTCTCTCTCTCTGTGTTTTTTCGTATCCTTCCTTCCCTGGGACTATAGGATTCAACCTCACTGCCTAATTTTAATGCTGAAAGGGCTAAAGGAAATAAGAAAGGGAACTATGCATATATCCCTCTGTAAGTGCAGATATCTTATGGAAGAGGTAACATATTAAAATCATCCTTTGAACAAATCAGGTTGCTGGCCTAGGAGGTCCTGAAGAAGAATCCATGAGGAGAGAGTACAAAGGAGATGAAAACATCCAGAACTGGGTGAGAGACAGATCTGGATGAAGCCCCTTAGTGAGGTGTGAGATGGGGAGAAAAGGCTGACCTCTCATAGATGAAGGGGGGCCCCAAAGACAGCTTAGAGCCCAAGAAAACGGAGAATCCCTAAATTTCAGAATTATAGCCTCATGACATTTTAAACCTAAAAGATACTTATCAGATCATCTAAATCCAAAAGCCTTATTCTGGAGACAAGGAAACTGAGTCTCACATTTTGCCTGCCTCATAATTTAGTCAAGGTGCCCATATCCCCTCAGCACAGGGTTGGTACTATCCTATTCTTTTTAACAACAGCCTGGGGCCTGTTCACATTTGTGTTTTGACTAATCACTGTTCCGTATGATAGCTTTAGGTCTGAGCTACTCAATTCATTCTTAAACATGCCAGAGAATTCTAATATAGAGCTTTTTGTTCTTTCTCTGTATATCTCAGAGTTTTAATCACAGCAGAGTCAATTGAGGCTTTTTTTATGACTGCATAGAATACATCAGGCTCCAACTCTCTTTTCTAATTATGATAAAGCCATGTGGCCTCTCATGGATTGCTTGGTGTAGTGTCCAGGTATAGATGGCTCACAGGATTTTATAAAGATTAATTCAGATTAGCTCATAAATTTATTGAAGGAGGTATCTATTAGGTGTTCCTGTCGGTCTGTGTGACTGCTATTGACAATAATAAAATGATATGAGTTTCAAACTCCCTTGTCCCATGATGCCTTCAGATTTAATCATTAGTCAGAATCTGCATTCTTCCCTAAGGTATCTTTTTATCATTTCAAATAAGAATGACAAACTGGATCAGTGAATTTAAGAAATTTTATTTCAAATACTACTTTTATTTCCACAGATTTATCCTCTTCTCTCCATATCTGGGTTATAATATAAATTAACATCTTCTGGACAAATTAATATATAACAAGATGAATATTACTGTCTTTTTACTCAAAAGATAGTATGTGCTTCTAATGACATCAGTGGCCAAGTAAAAACAGAGTAAACAATTGTTGACAACCCAAGGTCAAGAGTTGCTCTGGTTTCTTTCAAAATGATGCATTACAGCCCTCTGCTGTTCTGCCAACCAAGAGCCCAAGTAGTAATTTAACAAAGAGCCCCAAAGTGTCCAGTGTAACCAAAGAGTAACCTAGCTTTGGGGGAGAATAAACATTAAGTAATAGGGTTTGTTTTTATTTCCTTCCCTTAAATAAAAAATAGAAATGTTAACATTCTTTTAAAAATCTACAAATATTCACCACATTATTTTTGAGGCTGTAATTATATAGCCCAAAATTCAGCCCTTGGAAATACAAAAACAGCGCCATTTCTTAAGCAACTACTATGTGTAGAGCCAAACAGCAGATGCCATGTTATGTCTCACCCACTGGGGACCTGAGGGTCTCTTCTAATATCCTAGGGGTCATTTATCTTCTTTTTAAGATTTTTGGGTTTAATACTAAGATCCTCACGAAGAATATTTTCTGCAGTCCCAGATTACTGCTGTTATTTGCAGTGACAAGCCTGATAACCTCCACAATATACGATCAGAATTCATATATAAATAAAATATATAAATAAGAAAAATAAGATAAAAAAAGATCCAGATCATTTTTAAACAAAAGATAAATCATTTATTATTTCTCAACAACCACCTATGCAAATATACTACAGAATAAATGATATCTGATTAGGCAAATTCACAAAATCAATAACAACAAACTCCCACTAGGCTATGAGACAACATCTCAGACACCTCTATCAAGATCCCATGCATGGGCCCAGTTTCAGTGGTCAACACAATAAGCAGGAGCAGGAAGAAGAGGTAAAAGAAACATCCTTTTGATCTTTTCACAATATCTCTTCTACTCCGCTATGTTTTTTTTTCCCCCCACCATGTCCCTGGCAGTTACTGGATTCTATCTTCCTTAGCCTGGAGAAAATAAACAATGCCAGCTCCCTTTAGCCTCCTATCTGAATGTAACTGGTGTGTAATATTAGTGGACACACTTATACCAACTTATTTTTTGTTGCTATCCTCAGGCTTAAAAACCTCCTCTCTCACTAATTATTGAATGTACTCATTCGATGAACAAATATTTTGATGCCTGCTGGGTGTCAGGCAACATAGAAAAGCAGGACTGAACTAGACAAAGAAGGGGACAGGCATTCTAGGCAGAAGATACCCATTAAAAAGAGACTCTGCAGCAAGAAAAAGAGATTCCATCATATAAGGACTTATTATTTTAGTGGTAACTTGTAATTCAGCCCGTTATTGCTAACCCTTGAAAATTAACCCATCAAGCTAATTTTCAAGAAAAAAAGGGACAACCACATAGTATGGTAGTAACCAGGTAAGTGATTGTCAGTGTGATAGTACCAGATGGTCATACGGAAAATGCATTTTTGCATATATGCCTCAGTGGGGTTAATAGTGTAAGTGACAGGCAAGTAAAGTGCAAGCGACAGGTAAAAACAGTGCTCTCAATATGGTTTTTAAGATGAATTATACTTTATATAATTTTGAAGTTCTTCAGAAACTAATACTCTGACTAAAATGCTTGAATAGATAAATTATCATCACTAAGATACATGTCATTTTTGGTCTTAATGATGCTTTAGTAACAAAATAAAAAATCTGTTTTTGTGTATCTTAATTCCTTGAGTTTTTTACTGAACTAATACTTCTTGAAACAAAATGAAAAATATAGGGCTTCCCTGGTGGCGCAGTGGTTGAGCGTCCACCTGCCAATGCAGGGGACACGGGTTTGTGCCCCGGTCCAGGAAGATCCCACATGCCGTGGAGCGGCTAGGCCCATGAGCCACAGCCGCTGAGCCTGCGCGTCCGGAGCCTGTGCTCTGCAACGGGAGAGGCCACAACAGTGAGAGGCCCGTGTAACGCAAAAAAAAAAAAAAAATATATATATATATATATAAGCTGAGGTCCATACTTGGTTAGACTGGAAAAGAAAACATTTGCTTATAGTTTAGCACTATAATTATATTTTTTAACACACAAAATGTCCCTGAGGGTTTTACTTCAGAAATAATCCCCTGGGAGTCTACCTCAAGACATTAATATATCTATATATACAAAATGTATTAATACAAATATGTGATATCTTAAGCTTTAAACAAAGTAAATTTATTTCCTTTTTTAAAATAAGTTTTTACATTATGCCACAAAATAGCATTATGAGTACAATATTTAATATCAAACTTAAATATAAAAAATTCAAAACTACCTCAAATGCATTCCCTTAAGAGTAAATAAAACAGAAAAATATAATAACCAGATGAAGGTGCTATCAAGATTATGAGCACCCCTGTGGAAAAATAAAGAATGCCACCTGATTTCGGATAAAATCAAAAATACATTCATAGTTTAGCTCTTCCTACTATAGTTTTCTAAAAACAACTGAAAAGGAGAAGGGAAGACAGGCATTTCCAGAAGACCCACCTTATGCAGGCACTGCAATGGGCTCTGGGGATGCAGCAGGGAACAAAACATACCTTCCCTGCCCTTACAGAATTTACATGAGACAGATGAGAACTGAGAAAAGATAGTTTTCCTATATTGTCTCTCTTCCCTCTCAAGCTCCCTGTAGCTTCCTTCCAGCATAAGGAAGAGAAATGCATCAGAAATTCCCTTTAATGCCTTTTCATTTTCTACAGAGTTCTAGCTCTCTGACCTGGTTTTCCAGGCCTTCCTCAGGCTGTTCCCAACCCACAACTGCAATCTCATCTCTCCCACTTTCTCACATGCATGTTTTTCTGTCCGGTTTATCTATTCACTATTTCAAGATGCTGTGTTTACTTTTAGTCAAAATAACTCACTGAATCCTTGAATATCTTCTCTTCTTTCAAGGGCAACTGGAAGGGCTCCCTTTGTGGACAGTCCTGTCCTAGGCCTAATAAAGATCTACAGAATGAAGCAGACATGTTCCCTGACCTTGAGGAGCTGCTGGGAAAATGAGGAGAAATGGGCAGAGTTGATCTCTTTGCATTAGCTGTCTTCATGATCAATATTTGTCTCCACTGAATCGATTTTATGGAGCCTCAAACTAGTGGTTAAAAGGCCAGACTGAATATTCCAACCATGCCATGTATGTCCATTCATATTTTCCATGTTGGCTGGGCCATTCTGAGTGGTACCATTACTGGGGTTAAATATATAGAAGCCACCTTTGAAATGAATTATTATTCTTCATAATTTTTTTCAATATGAAGTAAACACAAAGACTTTGTTATGACTTAAAAAAGGAGTCAGGAACTATAGCCCAGAGACAATAATTATAAGACCTAGATAAGATTTCTTAAACTTTCATAATGTCATTTACTTTTGTCACTCTCCATAGTAATTAACAACAAAAACATTAAAAGAAACAACAAAAAGGCTCTGATTTTTCTTTATCTTTGGGAACTAGGGGTGAGTAGGTCCTAATCTAAAGTAGGCATTTGGTTGTTTCATCATGATTTATAACACTGTGGCCTGCAGGGAAAGAGCTGGGAAGGTGAACACCCCAACTTCTTTCCCTCCAACCTCCTGCCAAGGCTGAACCAAACCAGAAGTCAAAAGTCAGACGAGCACACTGAAGTACTTCTAGAGGTCACACTGCTGGGACGTGGAGCAGACGGAGAAGAGTTGAAAGCAGGTCCAGAGGGGCAAACACAGGCTATCTAGCCAGAAGACCTGAAAACCTTTAAAATTAGACTCCAGAAAATTCTTGTGCTCAGATGCAGTTTAGGAAATGTTATGCTACATTAAAATGGTTAGAAAGATGGGGTCTTGAGTGTCAATGATTCTTACTCATACACCTAGTACTTCTTTTTTTTAAAGAAATATGGAGGAATTTGAACCACTTACCAAGAAAGACATCGATTAGTTGCAATTGAAGGGAGAAAGATTATTTACTTTAACAACCTACAGCTTGAAAATAACATCCCAATTTTCCAACCTTGAGGCCAGGCGATTTGGCAGATGAAGATGAGTCAGTTATCACAAAGGGATAAATAAACACACCCTAGTCTCTCATTGTCAGTAACAAAGGCTCATGCCTCTGTGATGTAGTGCTCACAGAAACTGTGAATTAATTGAGAAAGAATGGAGAATTGAGCCCAGAAGCTCAGATGAGAACACACACAAATACACAACACCACACTGAAAGAGCAGAAGGAAAATTACTACAACAGCGTGTATCTTCCTCAAAGGAGAGAAGCCCTTATCTCCAAAATTTCCTCTGCTTCCCCTGCCTCAGAAAGTACAAACCACGCATGGACTGAACCAAAGAAGGCGCCGGTGAGTTCAGTGTCATCATTCTGTGAATTAATTTGGCTTTCACATATGGGTTGTTTTTCTAGAATACAGGATTACTACATTATGAAATGCTAATTGTTTCTGCTACCCAGCATGACCTGCCTGGAAGATGAGATGCAAATTAAGACATAATACAATTATGGATGCTCTCACCCTATTCAAATGTATTTTTCTTCTCCAACAGGCTCAGGTAAGTGGCCCTTATTTTAATTTCCAGCATCCTACTCTTAACTCCCAACCCTTGCAGCCTACGGACTCTACTCCGGTGAAATGCCTAACAGTACCACAAGATAGTGAGGCTTCTTGTTTCGAATAAACATGTCAGAACTTATGTCTCCAAATAAGTCTTGTCTTTCTAAGCAACCAACTTGGGACACTATACATTTAGGCCACATGGGCTACATTTTTATACCAGTGAGGTCTCATTAAAATACTATGTCAAAACAAACAAAAAAGAGAAAAGAAGCATCATCAGAGAAGGATGACATACATGAGCTTGGGAGGCATGTGTAAAGGCAGGGCTGTACGCTGCCTTAATGACCATGGGGAGTTTACAGAGGCAGAAACCTCTCTTCCTCTTCACCACCAGCTGTTAAGCCTCCTCTTAGCCTCCTTGCCAGGTGCCCACCCTGATTCAGGCTCCTAATCTTACCAGGAAAGAATGAAATACATTACTAATGAAAGTGTTTCTAAAAAAAGAAAGACACAGGGGAGCTAGGGAGGGGAGGGGAGGGGAGAAAAAATCAGAATAAAGGGGAAATAAATGCCTTTTGGCAAAGTATCTGAAAATCTCCTGTCAATAAGACATTAAATACTTAAGAATGTAGCAGAATGTGAAGTTGTTTATGACAGTAAATACTTGAAGTTGCTGAAATGTTCAACCAAAGGAGATTGGTAAAATAATTTATGGATTATCCATGCAGTAGAATAATTGGCTGTGATTTAAAGCTATTGTATAGGGCTTCCCTGGTGGCGCAGTGGTTAAGCATCTGCCTGCCAATGCAGGGGACGCGGGTTCAAGCCCTGGTCCAGGAAGATCCCACATGCCGCGGAGCCCGTGCGCCACAACTACTTAGCCTGCAAGTCACAACTACTGAGCCTGCGTGCCACAACTACTGAAGCCCGCATGCCTAGAGCCCGTGCTCCACAAGAGAAGCCACTGCAATGAGAAGCCTGCGCACTGCAACCAAAAATAGACCCAACACAGCCAAAACTAAAATATTTTTTTAAAAAGAGTGAATTAAAAAAATAATAAAGCTATTGTATACACCTATTTTCATTGATTTAAGTGAGAAAAAATCATGTTGCAGAACTATATGTATGATGGGATCTTTTTAAAATATGTATGTTTGCGTGTATCTGTGAATAAGTGTATATGTGTACACAGAGAAAGAGGGAGAAAACTACAAGGAGACAGAGGGAGGAAGGAAAGATTCTCAATAAACACCAAGATGAAAACGGATATTTTTGAGAGGCAAAAATTATGAATGATTTCTTTCTTTTGCTTATTTCTATGTCCTATTTTCTACAAGAAATATGACTTACATATGTAAAAAGTAAAGAAGGCTGCCATAAAGAAAACTGAGTAGCTGTGGCTGAAGATTATCATCCAAGTAGTTACCCAGCATTTGCTTTTTTTCTACTATACCTCTTTCTAAAAGGAGGCAACATTATGCTACAGATATAGTGATAAGCTTTGTACACAAATCTCTAGAGTCCACATCTAGTGCTCTTTTAAAATCATCAGTCTTCTCATCTCCAACATGTATTATTAAGTGAAAAAGCAAAATGAAGATGCAGGAAATGTGTAAAGTATGCAGCCAATTGTTCACAAAAGAAAGGAAAATAAAGAACATATATCAGATTGGCTTCTATGTGCATAAAAATTATCTGGAAGGGTTAAATAAGAAACTTTTAACAGTGTTTACCTGTGAGGAATAGCCACTGAGTAGAAGGGGGACAGAGATAAACCTCTTTATATTTTTTGATGTTTGAAACTTGTGAATTCATTACCTAGTCAAAAATTAAAATTTTAATTAGTCTTTTGTACTTTTCAATGACTTATCTTTTTATCATGTATCCTCAGAATTATAACTAAGTGATTGGTTTAGTGGTTTAGTCTTGATTTTAATATTAATTATATTCAAATATACATCTGCATGATTTTTAAAAATATTTCTACTTGATCTCTTTTTAAATGTTAAACGTAAGATGGCCTGGGTAGAAGGGGACAGCCTCAGCACCTTAGCAATTGAATGGGACTGAATATTTTCATCCATGCTCCCTACTAGCAGGTTTATCAAAAAGGTCAAATAAAAAACAAACCCCAGCTGAGGGTTTGCTACTAAAAGGTGTGTAAGAGGCACATGTTCTCGTTTATCATTCTATTTTGGATCCAGTATTAACTTCTCCTGGATGACAATACTGCTTCTATTGTTCCCCCATTAACATGGTACACCCAGTGGGGACATCGGCCCAACACTAACGAACTATTCACAGGAGAAACAAGAACAGGATACCAGGAGCCAAGACAAAACAATTAGAAGGAAAGGGCGACTGTTGGCTCCTGACCTAAATTGAATTGCTTTTAAGAGACAGAAACAGATTTTTAATTATGTAATCCCTTTCTCATTTCCTTTAAAACTTAAAGGTCACATTCCCCTTTCAAATGCTAAAGGCCAGATCTGACATTATTTTATCTGATGTTATTGTCTCTGTGAGACTCACTGGACTAAAAATGGAAGAGGTGCCCTGTTCAACCCAAATGAATGCAAAGCATTTCTGTTGTTGTTGTTGTTATCATCCAAACTACTGTTTGGAAGAATTAGTTAATAACTACTGTCTCTCTCCCTTTGCATTTCATTTTTCTTTCCAAATACTGTTCTAAGAGAAATGTGCTCTGCCTTTACTAAGAAAAAGAACTGTCTGAAGGCATGAAGATCTGCGATAAGAAGTCTACTTAACTTCCACTTTTGCCAGACTTGACTTGGTGAGTTTGCTTTCACCTACTCTTTATCACATTTTATTGTTTGCATTTCAATAATAGAAATTTTTCTTTCCACACACTTCTCCTCTGCCCTTATTTCCCCCCTCTTCCCAGCCCAGTGAAGTCCACCTCTTCAACAGCAACTTCCCCGGTTGCGTCAGCTCCCTCTGATCTTGATCTCTGATTTCCTGCCTCTTTCTGTTTATAAAACTCATCTTGGCACTCAAGCCCACATTGTCTTCTCTTTCACTCGCAAGAAATCTAATAAATGAACTGCACTGGTTCCCACGGCAGAAAATAAAAGGAATTAAGGCCCAGCTAGCTGTGTGCAGAAGTTCAATCAATGTCATTGGACTCTCTGCCTCTTTCTCCATGTCTTTGGCTCTGCTTTGCCTCTGTGCATTTTCTCTCTAAAGCAAGCTTTCCCTACAAGGTGGCTTATATAATCCTAACGGTTGGAAATCCCAGAAGAAAAGGACCCTCTTTTCCAAAATCATAGAAGTCCTAGGGCTCTTAGTAGGAGGCCCAGCTCTGAGTTACATGCTCACCTCTGGAACAGGGATCAAGATCAGTTCTACCCAAAATTCATGCACTGAGAAGGGGTAAGGGAGGATCCCAAAAAGAAAAGAGGGATTCTGACACCAGATGCTATGTATAAGGCATCACAGTTTTAATTCAGTGTTATTTAACAATACCTGTATATTCACCATATCTCCAACTAGAATGTAACCTTTCAACATCAGTTTCACTTCCTTATATCCCCACCCCTTTGTTAATATCTACCACAGCAGTAGTCACTGTTATAGTCTATTATATCAGAGGCTCCCAGTGACCCACACTCATGTGCTTCCCTCCGCATAACTAGGGTACACCGTGTGACTAGCTTTAATCATAAAATGCAGTAGCAATGACCCTGTGCCAGTTCCCAGTCTAAGCCTTGAAAAGACCTCGAACTTCTGCTTTTGAGCCCATGGGAGCCCGTGGGAAACTGGGCAACTCTGCTGGAGAGAGGCCCCGTCAACCCAGTGTCCCAGTTTAATCCAGCCGCGACCTGACCCACAAGTTGAATAAGCCACCGGACTGACCATCAGCAAGATCAGCAGAAGAACTCTCCAGCTGAGCCCATATTGCAGAACTATATGAAAATAAAGTTTTATTGTTTTAAGCCACTAAGTTTGGGGACTTATTATACAATAAAAGATAACTGGGGAAAGGTACTTGGAAAAAATATGTTGACTGAATAAATTAATGAATGAATGAAATTCTTGATTTTTTTATTGCTTTCGCTACAAAACTGCCATGGCAACAAATGTGACATTAAAAATGCATAAAGAGGGGCTTCCCTGGTGGCGCAGTGGATGACAGTCCACCTGCCGATGCCGGGGACACGGGTTCGTGCCCCTGTCCAGGAAGATCCCACATGCCACGGAGCGACTGGGCCCGTGAGCCATGGCCGCTGAGCCTGCGTGTTCGGAGCCTGTGCTCCGCAACGGGAGAGGCCACAACAGTGAGAGGCCCGCGTACCGCAAAAAAAAAAAAAAAAAAAAAATTTATAATGAGGATGGGTTGGGAGTTTGGGATTAGCAGATGCAAACTATTATATATAGAATGGATAAACAACAAGGTCCTACTGTAGAGCACAGGGAACTTTATTCAATATCCTGTGATAAACCATAGTGGAAAATAATATGAAAAAGAATGTATATATATGTGTGTATACACATACACATATATGTATACACACATATATATATATATTACTGAATCACTTCGCTTACAGCAGAAATTAACACAACATTGTAAATCAATTATACTTCAATAAAGTAAATTTCTTAAAAACTCATAAAGAGTGGATTGAGAAAAAGGAGAATGCATGAAAAAAGAGAATATAACATTTACTGATAACCTTCTATGTCCCAGGCACTATACCAAGTCGTTTTCACATTCACATTTCATTCTCTCAGCAACAACCCAATGAGGTAGTATTATTTTCCTGCATTTTTTTATTGATGAGAAAACTGATGCTCTGACAAGTAAATTAATTTGGTCAAGGTCAAGCAATTATAAAGAGTAAAAACTTGGATTCAAATGCAACTGACCCAAATACAACTCAGGGGTTAGGGTCACCAACCCTCTGTGCAGCTGAAAAATCTGTGTACAATTTATAGCTAGCCCTCTGTACATATGGTTCCTCTGTATTCCTGGTTCTTCCATATGCCTGGTTCTGCATCTCTATTACCATAGTATTTACTACAGAAAAAAAATCCACATATAAATGGACTCACGCAGTTCAAACCCATGTTGTTCAAGGGTCAAATGCACAAATCTTTAAGCTTACATATAATGCCCGTGCTGTTTCCACTCCATCATACTGTCCTCACAGACACTTGTAGTCAGTGGGGTATAACCATGCCCCAGCTTCACCACTGATTTTCCATGGGATTTTAAGCTTCTTCCATACACTATTCACTATACTTCTTCCATATTCTATACACTAAAGTTTCAGCTTCCTAAGCATGATACTACCAGGCTGACACTGCCCTTTCTTCCCTAAAATCCATCCCAACTCCTAAAATGCTTACAAAATTCCAGCAACTCCTTCTTCAAAGACAGTTCCTTATCACTTCACTTCTTGCGGAGCACGGGCTCTAGGCACACGAGCTCAGTAGTTGTGGCCCACAGGCTTAGTTGCTCCGCGGCATGTGGGATCTTCCCAGACCAGGCCTCAAACCTGTGTCTCCTGCATTGGCAGGCTGATCCTTAACCACTGCGCCACCAGGGAAGTTCCAATAAAGACTTTAAAAATGGTCCACATCAAAAAAAAATCTTTAAAAAAAAAAGTATATATATATATATACACACACACACCTTGCCCTCATGTTTCTCTACTTTGATAATTAAATGTAATGTGTTATAATTTCCAGGTCAAAGTGGAATGTGGTTAACATCCTCCCATAAAGATGCTCCTATGTTCACACTAAATAATCCATGAAAATTTAAGACTAAACCCACCACACACACAACTAAATGATCAATAACCTCATGCCACAATCTTAGTGGAATCAACACAAAGCCCAAGGCATTTGAAAATACACTGAGAAAAACCTAATTGTTGTTCATCACACCACATACCCTGGTTTGCCTCATGAAAAAGAAGCCACTTAGGGAAAAAAATATACAAACAAAAATTATTTTTAACCTTTAAAAAAAAACTTTTTATTGAAGTAAAATATAGATATAGAAAAGTTCATGCATCATAGGTGTGTAGCTCATTGAATTTTCACAAACCAAACTCATCTGTGTAATCAGCACCCAGATCAACAGATTATTACGAGCTGCCCAGAGGGTGCCCTCAGGCTCCTGCCAACCACTAACCCCCAGACCAGGGTTTGTAGCTTGGTTTAAAATTCATAAAAGGTATTTCTATTCCCCCACTTTCAGTCCCCTGACTCAGAGTCCAAAAGAATGGAGCAACCAGAGACAAAGGCAGCTGCTCTCTGTGCTCCTTGGGTGCTTTTCTACAGGTCAAACACAATACCACACAAGACTCCCCTTTCCTACCTCACTCCTCCAAATCTCTACATCCAGGCAGAGACTGCAAATACCAGAAAGTAGTGGGACAATAAGTATGTATACAGAGGTGGCAGGGGATGCAGGGAGGGACTGGTGACATCTGTGTCCTCGCTATGAACACTGAATACTAGGGATTGTAGCCTTTGTGCATTATATTGGTTCACATATCACAGAATCAAGCATCACAGACAGACAGTATGTCAGTTGAACAAATGCCTACTTAGAAATGGGAAACTGGGTTGAAAGTGCAAAAGCATCAACCGGCATGCCCTTCACACGTCCTGCGAAAAATAGATCATACCAAAACATCTCTGAACCACGTCAATACAGTTTGTGGAAGTTATGGGTGAGGGGGGTAAGAAAAAGTCTACTCACCCTGTCTGATGACAGGAGTCTGGACTCATCTCACCTTGTTCAAGGAAACAAAAGAAGAAAAAACCAACACGAGTCTATGGGGAAAAAATACAGGATAAAGAAAAAAAAAACAACAAATCAGAGACCAGGAAAAAAGAGTTAACATCTGAAAATAACTCTTTTTATATTCCAGAAGAAAATTTCCAAACTCTGATTAGTCTTCAAAAACAATATAAAAAGACACAGGAGACTTCCCTGGTGGCGCAGTGGTTAAGAATCCACCTGCCAATGCAGGGGACATGGGTTCGAGCCCTGGTCCAGGAAGATCCCACATGCCGCAGAGCAACTAAGCCCGTGTGCCACAACTACTGAGGCTGCTCGAGCCGGCGAGCCACAACTACTGAAGCCTGTGCTCCACAACAAGAGAAGCCACCACAATGAGAAGCCCGCACACCACAATGAAGAGTAGCCCCCGCTCGCCACAACTAGAGAAAGCCCACACGTAGCAACAAAGACCCAACACAGCCATAAATAAATAAATAAATAAATAATTTTTTTTAAAAAGACACAGGATCTAAAAAAGAGAAGCTGGACAAGGAAGGCACAGGGTGAAATGAGAGGGTAAAATGAATGTTTTTAAAGAAATTAAAAGCACTATAGCACACAGCATTGCTTGGTGAATGTTCTCACAATATGTAGTAGACTTGATTATATGTATGCTCTATTAGCCAACAAACCCTCCAGTGGATACTTACCCTAAGAAATATCACAGGGTGCACCAGCATACAAATTTCAAATTAATAATACTGTGTTGGCTACTGGAAATTTGCTAAGAACAGATTTCAGGTGCTCTAATCACAAAAAATTAAATTATATGAGGAGAAGGTGTGTTAATTATCTTGACTGGTAATCAGTTCACTATGTATATGTACATCAAATCATCATGTTGTATATCTTAAATACATATAATTTGTATTTTTTAAATTTTTTAAAGAATATTATAGCAGCATTTTTTAGTAGCCAAAAACCATAGACAACCCAACTGTCCACCTCTAGACGGGTAGTATGGTGATGTACACAACGAGATACCATACAGAAATGAAAATGAGCAGCATACAGCTACTCAGCACAACACAAAAAAGAGTCATAAATACAGTGACCTGTGGAGAAGCCAGACAAAAAATTCATATTGGCTGTTTTCTTATACATAAAGTTTAAAAGCTAAACTGCAATATTTAGGGATGCATACTTAGGTTGTCGAATGATTAAAAAAGAAAAAACGAGGCAGTGATTACCATCAAAGTCAGAAGGCTGTTACCTTTGAGAAGAACAAAGAGTTTGTCCGTGGGATGAGGCATGTGGGGAGCCTATGGGATGCTGCCACGTTCTGTTTCTTAACCTTAATTGGTACACATGGTTTACTCTCTTAGAAATTCCTCAACGTGTACATTTAGGATATATACATTTTTCTGTATGTATATTATATTTCACGACTTTAAAAAGTTTTGGAAACACATTAGCAGAGTTAAAATCTAGGCTGAGAGAAAAGGGAGGTTTGATAAAAGAAAAAATGAGAATAAACTTGTAAGAAAACAATAAGAGGTAAGATGATGACCACAAAGGAAAAAGAAAAGGAAAGACTGAAATTCAGACAACTGACATCTCCTGAAAAAAGTCCTAACAGACAGAAGGGGAAATCAAATAAATAATAATTGAGTAACATAACAGGTACTGGGCTAAATACTGTATACAAATTAACTCTGAATGTTTACAATAACTCTGTGAGGTTAAATACCATCATTGGGTTCCCTCCTCATGCTAGTGGGAAAACTGAGGCTTAACCTTCCCAAAATCTTATGACTTTGGTAAGTGGTAAGCAGGTAAGTGACAAATAGAAGCCTGAAACCCCTGTCTGTGAGGTACTAAAGTGAGTCCTCTGAACCACGATACCATAATGCCCCTATTTTTTCCTGCCCTGGATTAAAATAAAATGTACTGCAACATTCAAGGCCAAAGGACAGGGAAAAAAATCTTTTAAAAGATTTAAGGGGAAACTCATTTTTTGTTTGTTCTGAGGGGTTTTTTGGGTTGGTTTCTTTGTTTGTTTTTTCCAGAGTTCATTTAATCCATTTCTAACCATAAGCACTTATTACAAAACTCATTTATTCAGACCAAATAGAATTAAAAATACAGATTTTCCTGAAACAACAACTATGAGTCATCTACCACAAAACCAGATGTATTCAATATTTACTACAGAGTCCGAAATTGATAAAAACTTTAAATAAAAGTCATACTTGAGGGGGTAAAAAAACAACGTTCTCTAAAGAAAGCCAAGTTTACCTCAGTACTAACTGGGAGTAGCACTCATATGCTCTGCTGAGAAACACTAGTAATTCCTAGGTTCTCTGCCCTCTTTCTACAGAATAAATTACAAAACAACCAATGACAATGACCCTTAAATATTATGCTATTTTAGTCATTTTGCTCAGAATGTATGACCCCTTTATGTATTTTTAAACCATACTTTTCTTAAACTCTCATTTGTGAAAAACTTTTCAAAGCAAATCATTTATCTCTACGTGATATAACTAGGTTATGAAATAATGCACAACCAAAACCATCCCATATTTAGTACAAAACGCTCACCGCTTGGGCCGGGCCTGGAGCCCCCGGCGCTGCTGCCCGTGTTCGTCATGCCGACCGGGCACAGGCCCGAGGGGCTCGCGAGCCACGGGGCCGCACGTGGCCCACCTGCTGCACCAGCTGCACTTGGGGACTTTGTGTGGCGGCTCAGGATGCCAGGCCCGGAGACGCAGCAGCAGCGAGGCCGGTGCGGAAGTGGTCCCGGACTACATCGGAGAGCGTCGGCGGCGGCATAACCTGCGTGCCGCAGCACGCATTGCCGCTTCCGCCCGCAGGAGTTCCGGGGTCAGCGCTGCGGCCTGGGGCGCTGGGGTCGCCCAGTGGTGGAGCGCGGCTGGGTGTACGGCCTCAACTTTCCGCAGAGGACGCTGCTGCAGGCCGTCACCAACACACAGGTCGTCCACGGCTTCTTTGTGAAGGACACGGAGGACATTAAGGAGTCGGCTGCCTACCCGGCTCTCGTGACGCGGGGCCACAGGGACTCTACCAGGGCCGCGCCCTCTCCAGTCGCCCCACCCCCCATCCCAGACGAGCCTTAATCAGGGGCCCAGCCCTCTGCAAACCCTCTCTGCTCACTCCTCAACTTCAGTGCCCGAGCTTCAAGGACAAGGCCCAGTGGGGAGGTGTTTGCCAGGGAAAAGGCAAAAAAAAGGTGGCCACCAGCCTCCTGGCCACCTGTGAGGCCTGGCCAAGGACCAGGCCACGCTGAGGAGCAACCATCAAGTGTGCAAATCTGTGGAGGTGTCTGGGGCCTGCTCTTAGAAGCACCTTGTCCCCACTCTGCCACAGCTGAGGGGAAACTTATTTTGACCCAAGAATTTTATACACAGCTGTTGACTGGGGGAAAAAAACACAACCTGAAAGTTGAGAATTATGTTTTATTCGGTGGACTTCCTGAGGACTTAAGCCTGAAAGACAGGCTCTCAGATACCTCTGAGGGGCTGCTCCAGAAGAGGTAAGAGAGGAGCCAGGGTTTATACAAGCTTTGCAACAGAAACCAGGTAGTTGGAACATCGAAAGATTGCTGTTAATTAAAGAAAACCAGACGTCTCAAGTTAATTAATTTAGTGCTTTTCTGTGTATGGGAAGATGCAAGAGGCTGGGCTCATTGAAATTATTCCTTTGATATGCACCTTAGCTATCTAGGGCCAGTATCCTGCTTTTCTACATCCTGAATCCCTTCGGGGTGCACAGTTGGGTGTGGCTACAGTGGCCTCTGGCTTGATGGCCACAGCATCCTTTGTTTACTGATATGGCAGGCAACGTTTCTCAACCATACAGCCAAGTTGTCTCACACTTGTGAAAGCAATAAAACAAATTCAGGTATTTTAGAAAGTATACCCACTCATATTTTTAAAGCCTTTTAAAAAACATGCATTTGAAAACAAATTTCAATTGACCAAAAGAAGCAGCCTAGAAGGAGGTAAAAATGAGGGAGTAATAGCATAGGCATGTTCCAGAGCTCCAAAAATGACTGAAACCAATATAGATTTAATCATCTAGGAATAGTTTAAAAATAAAAACTAAAGCAATAGCAAAACATTTTTGAAAGATGCAGTATTTTTAAAATTTTTATAATCTAAATTTTAAAACCCAGATTTCGGGACTTCCCTTTAAGGGAAGTCTTTAAGTCTTCCCTTAAAGGCTCTGCATTCCCAATGCAGGGGGCCCAGGTTGGATCCCTGGTCAGGGAGCTATATCCAGCATGCCCCAACTAAGAGCCTGCATGCCGCAACTAAAGTACCCGCATGCCGGAGCGAAGATCCCACGTACTGCAACTAAGACCTGGTGCAGCCATGTAAATAAATAAATATTTTTAAAAATAAATAAAAATAAAACCCAGATTTCATTAAGAAGAACTTGATGGGTGAGGGGCAATGAGCAAGGAGAAGGTGGAGGGTAGGTTAAACTGCTCTGAATGGTAATCAAAAATATGGTTTTACTCTGGGGGTTAGAGAAATGTAAATTTAAGAATGCTTTTGAAAAACTTTGAAAGCTAACTACCACTAGCAGAATTTAAATGTGTGTGTGACTATCTCCAAAGGAAGATAAAAGCAAAGAAAATTAGATCCATATTTCAAAACGATGGAAACGCACATAAATGGGCAAACAAAACATGAAACAAGACGACAAGTAACATCAAATCTATTGAAGTCAAAGCATTGCAGACTGAGTCCCAAACTGCTGTGTTTACGAGCGCCATCTAACATCAAGTGACATAAAAAGAAAAAAAGTTAAAGGAAAGGAAAATGTATGAAAAACAAAGGCAAACAAAATAGAAGCAGTGATGAAAATACTAATAAATTAAGAGGACTATAAGGCCAAAAGCATTACATAGAGCAAATAGGATCATTTTATATTAATAAGTGATACAGTCCTTAGTATCAGTATAACAGTCAAATCTTCATATGCCGACTAGGGTTGTATTGAAAACACACAGGAAATATGTCCTTAGAAATACAAGGATACTTTTTCAGCAACACAGTAGTAGTAGGGAACTTTGACACCATCTGCATCTTGGCAAATCAAGTAGGCAAAAAAAAAAAAGGATGATGTTTCAAGAAATACATAATAAGATCAACTTACTGGATATGTAGATCAAATTATGTATACCACAAAAAAATAAAAATAAAAATTATGTATACCACAAACCAAACACCACCTCCTAAAAATGTCCTAAGTAAAAGAAAAACCTCAAAGCCATCATTAGGATCAATTTAGAAATAACCAAAATGAGAACACTACATATAAAAGACTATAGTATCACCAACAAGGTACTCAGAGGAAAACATTCATAAACACTTTAAATATTAAGTAAGAAAGCATCATAGTAAATGAGCTGAGAGACTTCCCTGGGTCTGTGGGTAAGACTCCATGCTCCCAGTGCAGGGGCCCTAAGTTCGATCCCTGGTCGGGGAACTAGATCCCGCATGCCAGAACTGAGTATCCTGCGTGCTGCGGCTGAGACCCAGCACAGCGAAAATAAATAAACAAATATTTTTAAAAATAAAATAAAAATTTTAATGAGCTGAGCACTTATAAAAAAGCAATAAAGCAAGTCAAGGGTAAGCACAAAGGAATTAATAGGAGAAGAAAATAATGAATAGGAAAACAGAAAAATATTAGAATGATAACCCCTAAGATGGTTCTTTGAAAGAACCAATAAAATGGACAAATTTCTGTTGAATCTCATCAGGAAGCAAAGACAGAAAGTACTTGTAGAGGATCAGGAATCCAGATATGATAACTTTTTTAAAATAAAAGATTAAAAGTTTGGAAAATCTGGAACAAACAATGGAATACAGCTTCACACCAGTTAGTCTAACAAAAATCATAAAAATCTAACAATAACAAGTGTTGCACATGTGTGGTAGATGCACCGAGAGCTGCTTTGGTTTGGAGGGCAGGCAAGACTGGAGACATAAAGTAGTTCAAAGTTGCTTTCTCTTTGGTCTGCTTTGCACAGCAAATAGTGCAAAGGATATCTATCAGAGATGCAGGTAGGTGGATGTGGCTCCCTTTTACTACCCTTGCTTTTCATGGTGGCACACTAGAATTTCAGTCCACCAGCTCAGAGAAGTATAGAATGGAGGGATCCCTGATTTTTTATACCCAGATACATTAAAATCCAGACGTGAGTTTTGCTGCATAAGAAGTCAGGTTGCCCCGCCTGTGCCTAATGTTCAGAAAGCACGCCTTGACATTCCTGCTCTGCCAGTTCTGGGCCAATACCCTTGTCTGCTCTGCAGGATCCAGGTGTTTCCCACTGATGTCCAGTCAGGGGATTTGTGTGCCAAGGCTTGGCCATAACTTTCCACAGAGTAACACCTACTACTCTGATAGGTCTGTTCATTTGTTTATTCATCCATTCATTCATTAAACAAATATTTAACAGACTTTTATGTACCAAGCAATGGAATAAACCCTGAGGATACAAAAACTTTGGGGAAAAATAACTGCCCTCATTAGGGACAGCACATTCTAGTGAGAAAGAGTAAAAAAATTTATCATATCAAATGTGTACAGGTTGCTATGGAAGCAAGCTATGGGAAGTCAGGGAAGGCTTCACTGGTAAGCTCTTTAATAACAAATATGCAGGGATTTCCCAGGCGGTCCAGTGGTAAAGAATGCGCCTTCCAATGTAGGGGACGTTGGTTCGATCCCTGGCCGGGGAACTAAGATCCCACATGGCGCGGGGCAACTAAGCCCACGCACCACAGCTACTGAGCTCATGCACCACAACGAGAGAGCCCGATTGCCACAAACTACAGAGCCCATGTGCCCTGGAGCCTACATGCCACACTAGAAAGAGAAAACCTGCACACCACAATTAGAAGCCCATGCACCGCAGCAAAAGATCCTGCGTACCACAACTAAGACCCAACACAGCCAAAAAATAAAATAGAAGAAAGAAAGAAAGAAAGAAAGAAAATTAATTGATTAAATATATTTTTTTAAAAAAAGAACACATATGTGGTATTTGTCTTTCTCCGGCATATTTCACTTAGCATAATGCCCTCAAGGTTCATCCATGTGGTTTCAAATGGCAGGATTTTCTTTTTTTTTTTTTAAGGCTGAATAATATTCCTCTGTGAGTGTGTGTACACATATACACGTATATTTCACATTTTCAACAATACTATATTGTATACCTGTAAGTTGCTAAGAAGATATACCTTAATTTAAAACTTCTCTACACATACACAAAATCATAACCAAGTAGGGGTGATGGTTAAGTTACTTAGCTTGATTGTGGTGATATTTTCACAATATATACATATATCAAAACATCAAGTTGCACACTTTAAATATATACAATTTGTATATGTCACAGATATCTCAATAAAGTTGTTAAAAAATAAGTATGAATTTTCTAGCTGAAATGAGATAACTCCAAGCAGAGGGAGCCTGTCTCTTCTCCCTCCTACAACCAATCTCCAGGTCCTGTCACTCCCACTACCCTCCTCCCAGCATCATCCCTCTTGCCTAGATGTCCACAGGTACTCTTCCCAGCTGCCCTCTTTATTGATTCCATCCAGCCTTACCAACCTTCCGGTTTTCCACTCTGATCATACATTGTCCTGCTTAAAATCTGCCATGGGATCCTCAGTGCCTTCAAGATAAAATCTAAACTCTTTAACCTGGCTTACATGGCCCCTCAAGATATGACTCTTGTTTATCTCACCAGTTTCATCTACTCTATTTTCCCAGTGTATTAATTGGGAGAAGCAGATATTACCCAATTGAAATGACCCCCCTAAACTCTTGTAAAGTTAGATTTTCTTGCAGGTACCAGCTGTCTCTTTGCAACACACGCCTAATATAATACCAGGGCCTGGGAATATGCTATATATTCTCAGTGATGGTGACAATGCTGGTGGTAATGATAGTGCTGGAAATAGATTATATCTCCATTAAAACTAAAGAAATCAGGAGTCTGGGTAGAGAGGGAGAGGAATGTAGGAAATGGGTAGTAGTAAAGGAGGGATATTTAGGACATGAGTATAGGGCCGTGTACCTCAACTCAACATCAAAATGTGTGGTGGAGGAGATAGTAGTAGAGATTTCAGGTAAGTGTAAATCCCCAATCAATAGGAGTATGAGTCTTTATTCCTGCCTGGAGTTCTGTTCTAACAGGCAATTATAATAAAGTAGATATCAGTGTGGAGAAGGCTTATGAGAACAGTGCCCTTACCCCTACTCAGGTATACCTGCAGGCAGGGAGCTAGAGAGAGCAACAAAAGTTTTCAAAACCTTTAACAAAGGATGCAGAAGTTACTTGAAAATCACAAATCAGTACACCAAGCAAGAGGTCACCCCAGCATGGGGCAGTGATGAAAGCCCACAGCCAGTGGCCAAAGTGTGGACCGGCTGAGTTTGGGAATGTCAGCAGGACCCATGTGAGCAGATGTGGGAGCTTGTCAGCAGGGCCTCGTGGCTGGGCTCTCCTGAAGCATCACCAAGAGAAACAGCCCACAAGTTACAGGAGCAACAGGCAGTGAGGGAAAGGCTGATGACTGAAGATCAAATAGAATAGCCTTCCATCCAGAAGCCACTAATGACCAAATGACCCCATGTTGGTTCAACTGACCCCCATAGACTGAGAGCAAAAACTGAGGAAAGAGTCAGACCACTCCAGATTACTGGGTGACAATTTTAATAAGCAAGGGAACTTACATGCAAGGCTCGTCTTGGGTGGCCACTAGATAAGTAGATCTCTGCACTCACCCGCCAGAACTTTAAAAGTTTATAGAGAGGCCTTAATTGGGTTCTGTCACGTTTTCAGTTCAGATGGCCTCATCAATACCTATTCTCTTTTTTTTTTTAATTTATTTTATTTTATTCTTGGCTGCATTGGGTCTTCGTTGCTGTGCGCGGGCTTTCTCTAGTTGCAGCGAGTGGGGGCTACTCTTCGTTGTGGTGCACGGGCTTCGCATCGCAGTGGCTTCTTTTGTTGTAGAGCATGGGCTCTAGGCACGTGGACTTCAGTAGTTGTGGCACGCAGGCTCAGTAGTTGTGGCTTGCAGGCTCTAGAGCACAGGCTCAGTAGTTGTGGCACACGGGCTTAGTTGCTCTGTGGCATGTGGGATCTTCCCGGACCAGGGCTCGAACCCCTGTCCCCTGCATTGGCAGGTGGATTCTTAACCACTGCACCACCAGGGAAGTCCCTCAATACCTATCCTCTTAAGGCTGTGTCTTTGAAAGCAGAACATCATTCTGAGGATGAGGTTGGGGGTGAGGAGCATCCAATTGCCCGGGTCCAGTTCTCCACTCAACCAGTGGGCACAGCTGTTCAGTGACCTCCTCCAACATCCTTCCCTGATCTCAGGACCCCATACAAGCTCCATAGGAATTTAAATCACCCTCAGGGAAAAGAATAAAAATAGGTCATGTAGTCTGGATCAAACTACCTGGACTTATATCTCAAGTCTACCACTAAGTAGTTATGTGATCTTGAGTGAGTTACTTAACCACTCTGCGCCTTGGTTTCCTCATTGGCAAAATGGAAATAATAATAGTGCTTATCTCAGAGGTTATCCTTAGTACATATAACAGTGCCTGGCACAAAGTGAGTGCTCGATTCATGTTATTAATTACTACTAAGTATATTATTCATTTGCAGTTTATGATGCATTTTTATACAATCGGTACAGTATAATCCATGGACTTTACTACTTACTGGTTGTACAAGCTTTTATAAGGTCTTTAAGTCTTCATTTCTTCATCTGTAAAAGGCAGATAATAACGTGGGGTGCCTAATAGACAAGGAAGAATCAGAGAGAAAGAAGTAAGGCCTCCCATGACAATGATGACAGCCAACACTTACAGGGCATTTAGTTAGCTCCAAGCAATGTTCTAAGCATACTACAGGCACTTAATCATTTAATCCTCACACAACCCTATAAGGTAGGTACTGTGATTGTCCCCATCTTATAGCTGAGGAAGCAAGTCCAGAGAGGTTAGAAAACGTGCCCAAAGTGATTCAGCTGGGGAGCGGCAAAGCTGGGACTTGAACCCATGCAGTCGTGCCCCTAAACAACTCACTCTGCCACCCTCTGGTCTCTGCATTTGTTCTTAATATCAACACCGGTGGATTCTTCTTCTTAAAAGATATGGACTATATCTGTTTTCCTCTATTTACTAGATTAAAATACATCTGATTATACTAAAAAAAAGAAAAGAAAAGAAAAGACCTCTGAATCTAAACTCTGTTGGATTACCCC